>NC_056741.1:1438869861-1439244861 GCF_019279795.1 Protopterus annectens
GGAGAGACTGAGGAATTGAGGAGAAATAGTATGAAACAAGATCTGTACAGTTCTTTCTAATAAAAGGGTATTTAAAAATTGTCAGAGGAAGTGCGTATTCAGGTTTTAGAATTAGTACAGATTTTTTCAGTAGTATTCAAAATTTAGGGGTGAGTTGACCTGCAAGTTTATAACATAGTCTGAGCTGCCCAAGAGCTTTATCATAGGGGATTTCAATGTCCTCATGGAATTAAAGCACTAGTGATTCCAAGAGGTTAAGACACATTAGGTTTAATGAATGCACCAGGATGCACCAATATGTAAGGACAAAGTGTGGGATGGCAACTGTGAAATGCCAAAATTATTTTGTTATTTTTCGAAAAACTTGCAATGAATGTGTGATTGTTGAACTAAAGGCAGTTTGGTGACATGATGCTGCAAGGAGTTATCTAGTTCAGTACTACAGTTCTTTTAAAAAAGGTGTTGCATGCAAGTAAATTATAGTAAATTATAGTTCCCAGTAGAGACCTGTCACAGGCCTTTTCTAATAATCCCAGTCTAGTACAGTTGGGTTAGACATTGATTTTCATTTTCTAGTAATTGCTTTCTTGGCAGCCACCATAATTAGAGTCAGCAAGGCCTTACTATGCCTAGGCAATCCTGATTCTATATCATAGCTCAAAAATAATTTCCTTAGTTACACAGGGAAGGATATTTCTGAATATTATGGAAATGTAGGTTCAAGAACTGACTCTTATCATATCTGAGATGGTAGGGTAAATTTTCTCACCCAGTATCTCTGATAGAGTAGACTGCAGGGAATCTCTAAAGTTTGCCAACTCATTACACTCTTAGAAAATATTTTCCCAATTACATGTTTCTTCCCCTTCCCACCTCCAACATTTGCTATCTACCTGAGGAAAAATTCTTTTGAGTCTACTTGGTGTATAAAAATACCTATGCAAACACCTCTAAGCAAAGATCCTAAATCTTCTAGACCTTGTGGAAATGTGGGATAAATATATATATATATATATATATATATATATATATATATATATTTATATATAGATATAGATATATACAAAGAGATGTGCGTTTGTATAGATACATACAGGTATATATAGATATAGATATACATATAGGTTCTCCCATTGTTTCTTTATACATTGCTTCCCAATCCTTTCAAATCTCCTCTGACTGATTCTTAGAGTTATCATGCAATATTTTATCTGCTGTACTGATTATCTCTTTTTTAACAGCATACAATTCTGTTCTAGATTCTACTAAAAACTCTACCAATACTGGTCTTTCATTTGTGACCCTCCATTCCTTTCTCTTTGCCTATACTCTGATATCAATCCTTGATAGAGAAAGCAATCTCTAACCTGCAGTCCAGATAAGTTCTTGGCATCTTCCTATTCTATTACCTTTCCCTAATTTCTCTAATTATTTGCTCCAAATACCTTGGTTCTTTTGCCAGTTTCTTCCAATAAATTCCAGCCCTTTTGCTGTCATCTCTAGTGACAGAATATCTTTTCTCCATTCCTGTGTTGGTTTAATTTTTATAATATTTTCTGCTACTTTATAAATATAATATGTTGTATGGTTATTGTTATTCTCCTTAAGGATCTGCATCCAAAATCCCAGTCTTTCCTTGTTTCTTGAAATTCCCCCATTTCATCATCATCCCTTTCCATTTTGAATTATAGTTTTCTGCTTGTGCTATATACAAGAGCTTTAACTGTGTAGTGTTGAAATACCCCTTCAAATCAGGTAATTCCAAACCACTTTGTTCTGTTGGAAGAATCAGCTTATACCACCTGACTTTTGACATCTTCCCCTCCCAGATAAAGTCCTTCAGCTTTTTATTAATTGCTATCCACAACTTCTCCTCTGGTTGATAAAAATATGACTGATCTGGTATAAAAATAAAGGGTCTAAAAACATTTTAAAGGCTTGTATTTTACTCTCCATATCCATAAATCAGAGGTTCCAGTTTATCAGTTTTTGTATTATCTTTTGGTTAGTCGCTTCCTATATATTCTTAGCTGCCACAAAGGAATCACTTTTTAATCCATAATTGTAGGTACTTCATTTTATCATGTCCCCATAAATATGGATATCGCTGAACCAATTTGTGTGTGGGTACATAGTTTACAGCTATTACCTTTGTTTAGATTCATTAATTTTGTATCGTAAAAAGACTTGAAACTGTCACAAGATATTCCACAACACTGAAATGTCCTTTTCTAGTTTTATCAACTATAAAATAATAACATCTGCAAATAAAGCCAGGTATTTTTGACTACCATACCAATTATATCCTTGCATTTCTGAGCTTTATTTTATTTGCCAGTGATTCTAAATATAACATAATTAACATAGGGAAAGAGTTATCCCTGCCTGGTTCCTCTGCTCAAAGAGAAATTATCCGAGAGGAACCAACCAACATTAATGTTTGCTTTTGATCCTGCATAAATCCTCCTAATCAGTTTTATCAGGAATGCAAATGCTTTCATTGCCCTCCTCATAAATTCCCAACTTACTATGTTGAATGCTTTCTCTGCATCAAAACCCACCAACAGCAGTGATATTTTCTTACATTCATCTTCTACCTGGATCATCACTGCTCTGTTAATGTTGTCAAAGGTTTGCCTCCCCTCCACAAAAATCACATTGATCCATGTCTATCAATTTTGGCATCACCTTTGCTTTTAGTCATTACAGACATAAACACTTTATAATCCTGGTTTAGAATTGAAACAGGTATATATGAAGCTGGATCTGATGGGTCTTTACCCTCTTTAGGTGTTATGTGTACCACTGCTTTCTTCCAGGATGTTGGTGCTTCTCCTCCTCCTCTTAACTGTTAAACAAAACCCTTATCAGTTTTTCCCCTCCTAGCTTCCAGACTTGCACAGGAATGGCATCTATTCCTGGGGGCTTTTGTGTAGATTGGTTATACATCACCATTTTTATCTCATCTCCTCCTGTCTTGACTGTTAGTAATTGAGCCTCATCTACTTTGGCATATTTAATTCTTCCATGAAAATTTCCATTTGTACCTTTTCTTGAGTTTCACATTTCTCTGCTTTATACATATGCTCATAACATTTCTGAATCACTTCTAGTACCTGTACAAGATCTCCTACTATCTTCCTTGTTACAGTCTCCTTAAGCTTGGTGACAACCATTTCTACTTTCTGTTGCCCGAGTCACTGTGCTAATAGTTTTTGTTCTCTGGGGTTATTATCAAAACACAGCAGTCTTTCTAAACTCATGCATATTATCATGGTAATCCCTTACTTTCTGTTAAGCATTCTGCAATTGCTCATCTTCTTGTTTTATGAGATTCCCCCTATTCTGCACTACTTTAACCTTGTCTGTCCCTCTAAATAAATCCTGTTACTTCTTAACCATATCTCTCTCTTATTTTCCCCCTATTTTTAAACTCCACTTTAATTTTATCTCACTCGCTAGCTATATTTTCAGAAGAAATGTTTATCTTCTGTAATAAATCCTGAATAATTTCAACTACCCATTCCTTAAACTCCTCTCTTTTCAACAGATAGGTGGGAAAGTTCCAGTGTCTCATTTTTATTTCATTACCCTGCATTTTTATTTTAGTTAATATTGGCACATGATCTGAAATAGTTATTAGATGTGTATCAGAACATTCAGTTAAAGCACATGTTTCTGTAAAATATAAGTTCTGTCTAGCCTAGCCCAGTTTTTGAAATTTGGGGAATAATATATAAATTCACACCAAAGTTCTACTACTGAAATTATATCTTCCATGCCAACTATTTTCATAAATTTCTTCAAAAATCTACGCTCTTTTGTTATATTTTCAACTGTAAAATATAGGCATGTATATATATATATATATATATATATATATATATATATATATATATATATATATATATATATATATATATATATATATATATATATATATATATGAATCTACTTTACATACCACAAATTTCACATAACTGAAGACCATATAACCGAGCTGAGAACACCAAAAGTTCACATGAAAGAACGATCACAAAGCTGAACTGTTTCCCAGGGTAAATAACCACTGGACCAGCAAGGGGAGATTTACCCTTTTCCTCACTGTAATGTGATCCTGGAGTTGGTATATTTATTTAGGGGGGGGGGGTGTGGTTGTAGATGGTGTGGTGTCCTCTTCATGAGTTTTTGGCCCAGTGGTTACTTACCTTGGGAAATAGTTTGGCTTTGTGATTGTTTGTGCATGTGAAGTTTTGGTGTTTCTGGCTCGGTTATATGGCCTTAGGTTACCTGAAATTTCGAGTATATAAAGTAGACCCATATATATATATATATATATATATATATATATGTGTGTGTGTGTGTGTGTGTGTGTGTGTATGTTTGTGTGTGTGTGTGTACATATATATATATATATATATATATATATATATATATATATATCGAGGGAGAGAATATTACATTCATCTTGAACTACTTTATGCCTTTGCATCTTTTCAAATATACTCAATCCACAGACGTGAAAGTATTCTGTAAGGTAATTTATTTATTTAACATTTGTTTACTTGAAAGTCCAACTGGGATAGAGCCCATTTTCAGTGGAGGACCAGGGAAGAACACTCCAGATGCATGTCTTTGGAATGTGGGAGAAAACAGGAGAAACTGGAGGAAACCCACACGAATGCAGGGGGGACATGCAGACTCTGCACAGAGGCACTCCAGCTGAGAATCGAACCGGAGAATGTCTTGCTGTGAGGTGACAAAGCTAACCACTGTGCCACCTAAATTATTAAAATTCCCAATGAATCAGGGCACCCTAATAAAATATACTCATTTATAATCATCTTTCAAAGTATCCTACTGGATCAGTATTTTACTGAATCCCACATTTTTGACTGCTAAGCATGGATGTAGGTGGTTTCATAGCTGGTTGGTAGGTGACTATTTACATATCTTAATTCAAGATTTAAGAAAAGAAAATGTAGTGAGGGAATCTACTCTTAATTCAGTAAAGACACCTACAGTTTAAGTTTCACCATTTGTATTAACTATGGGTAAGTAGCCACTGTTAATTGCATATCTGCACAGTCATAAAATATGATACTGTGTCTGCCTCTGCACCTGATAAAGTGAGTGGACAGAAACACGTGTCGTGTTTTTGTTTAGTATTACAGGCAAGGTTGATTTCTGACTGGGCAGTCATTACAATAACATGGCAGAGAACACTGGCCCCTTAGTATTATTAGTATTATAGACGCAATGATCAAGAAACTGCCTTGTTTGAGATATATATATATATATATATATATATATATATATATATATATATATATATATATATATATATATATATATATACACACATACACATACATGAATGTGTAGTTTGATCATGGTTTACCATTCAGATATTATAAAAAACAGTAGTTGAGTTGCTAAAACTACTGGCAGTTAGCACAGATCAGTTCATGAGCTGCCCCCTCTACTTGAGTGCACGGCTTTGATCATTTCACCACTACTTGCCTACCATGTGACTATGAGCTTATTGCTTAACAAGGCAGTGCTCCTGGGCCATCCTTGAAAATGGGTTTAGATGATTAACAAAAGTCCACTACAAGCTCTCCAAATTTAACACCAGAAGCAAGATGAGCGCAGTTGGAGTCAATGTATGACTTTTGTTCTACTGTGAACTACAGAATGTGTCATTTCATTTTCCAAATCAGAAGCTAGAGTGCATCTTTGTGTAACCATATAACGTGAGATATGGCTTCTGAAAACATTTTAAGCTCCTCTACTTTTGAATATGCTGACATTTCCTCTGGTGCATTTAAAACACTGTCCACCCTTCCTCTGTTACCACTAAGTCTGGGCATTTCTAGATATTACTATCCACTGAGATCAAAAGTATCAGGAGCCATAAAATCTCCTTTATCCTTGCACCTGGGATAAGAGCCCTTAGAACTGAGGCAGCAGCTACCTGGAATAGTCTTCAGCATGCATCAGAACTTTGCAGAATCTGTGCATATTTACATAACAGTTTATGACTGCTACAAATGCAATTGGCATAATAACAACGGATGAAGGGAGTGATTACTATTACAGATGCTATTTACAATGAATTCATTTGAATTTCATTTTTCTATTATGTCCAGTTTCTGATAAACTTGTCCATAAAATTTTATGTTTTTTTTTATGTAAGTGATGCATGTTCGATTGTAAATATTGTTAAATTGTTTTACTTTACTTGTGATAATGTATAAGGATTTCATTTTGATACAATATTATATCACCTGATATTGTGATGTTGAGTAAGTCTTTTGGCCAAGGTCAAACACGAAAAGGCTCTTAGGACCATTTCACATGCCCCATTAACAAAAACACCTTCTCGCATTTAAGTCCATATATTATATATATATATATATATATATATATATATATATATATATATATATATAAATAGATATATATAGTACCGGTATCATTGTTGATATCTGTTTAATTGATTAATCGACACAATTTGGTTGATTAAACAGAAGGTGTGCAAGATAAACAGTCCCCAGGTAGAGAAATATACCCTTTTGCCCAGGGATTGTGCATTCTCAGAATTAGAATATATAATTAACAGGGTGTCTTTTCTTGTTTTCTAAGTTTTGTGTGGCCAGGATTAATTCTAAGTACATGTGTAGTAGGGTATCGACATGGATAATGTTGATCAATTTTTTTTTAACATTAACATTCATTTTAACATTAACATTCATTTTAACATGAATGGTATTCAATCAATTTAAGTAATTCAAAGGTTCATAGGTTGGTACTAGGCTATCGGCCCTAGGGCCTGTACAAGCCTAGCCATAACAATTACCTATATATATATATATATATATATATATATATATATATATATATATATTTTTTTTTTTTTTTCCACTCCTAATTCACTACTGTGTACTGTACTTAAATTTATTGTTAGCTAAACCTGAAATATGTGTGTTTTAAAATGTCACAAAATCAGAGTTATTTGCATTATTATAGGTTAGTCAACTTCTCATCTATGTGAGTGTGGGATGTATAAATCTCAAGGCTGCCATTTTGGTGAGCATACCTTTACTATTAAGCAATATACATCTAAGGGACTGCCGATACTATAGCTGCAGGTTATGTTTCCTTCTTTAGGTTTTTTTTTTTTCATTTATGATGCTGTCATGTGTTGTGCATATATTCCTTATTAAACTGCTTCCAATAATTCATAAATCTTTCCTTGTGGAAGCTTTTTGGTGCACCTCCCCAGGCATCTAATCTGGTATAAATCTATATAAGTAAGACACTGGTCAAAGGGAGTTTGTTGATGCTGCAATATCAGATGGCTTTGGTTTCTATTCCCAGAACAGATGTTTGGGTTCATTTTCCAGTACTAACATTGTACTGCAGCATATGTGACATTAAATTGAGGTTCCTTTTGCCTAAGTTGACTTAGGTAGACGTGAAAAATCTCATGGCAGTAGTCAAAACAAGAGAGGGAAGCCATTATTAAAAATATTTCAGATACAGAAACTACTACAAAGTCAGCAAAGATCATTAAAACAAAAGTCCAATAAAGAAAGAAATAGAACACATATAAAATAAGTCAAACAAAGACTAAAGGACATGTACCAATTCAAAAGAAATCTACTCCCAAAATTTTCGAATCACAATGCATTCATCTATAAAATCTTGGTACATATATTTTAACATCACAGAAATTATTATAAGAAAAATCTACAAAATGGCCATTGTAATCACATCATGGCTCCCCCATAACAGTCACAAGCTTGGCAAAACATAGTTGAAATTTCTGTAAAATATTGGAATATCCAAAAAAGATACTGTTAATAGAAATACAAAAATAAGGAAACCGAGGAAAACTTGAAAAGGCATAGGTACCTAAACCCCATCATCCTATCACAAGTTTGAAGTATGTGTTCAAGTGGTCCCTCATACTGTTGAAGAAAGCAATAACAAGTCCCTCCCAGGAGCATTGTATTTAACAAGATCCTTCACTAACAGGATTTGATCGCTTGGCTGCCACAAAAAGGTTCATGGGTAAGGGACACTACCACTCCAAGGAAACCTACAAAAGATTCATTTGTTAAAGTCTGGGGACAAGCAGTCCAACCACTGTGACATTAAATGATATATCCTTACCAATATGGATGGGAAATGGAGAGATTAAATCAGCAAGAAAAGAACAGCAGCATTGCTTGATATATAAAAATATTTTAATTCCACTAACATTACCCAAACCCCATCCCAAACATCCAATGGGCTGAGAGCATTTCTTGCATTCAAAATATCTACAAAATGTGAACTAAAGCAGTGCACATGCATTCTTCATAGCTTCTGACAGCTGACATCTGCAGAAGAACCCAGTAATGTCTTGGTGTGACACAGTCCTGCACAATATAAGTAGTCCAGGGAGAAGTAAAAACATTGGATGTGACAAACATCATTTTTAGCAGTCTCAAAAGAGACATTAAAATACATCTCCTTACAGATACTGATGAGAAATGGATAGATGAGATCAGCATCAGATCATTTCTGGTGTACTTACTGGTGCCAGGACTGGAAAAAGGCAGCATAGAATCCTCAGGGCATGGAAAAATTCCTACAACAGGGCTAGGCTAGGCTCAGGGAAAATATTGGCCTCATGTTATAGAAGGAAATAGTCCACAGGAACCAGAAAAACACATGACCCAAAAAAGAGCTATAAAGATGTTGTTACTATTATGCAAGAAGCCAGAATTTCCAGACAGGAGCTATTTAGAAAGATTAAGAGAGAAATTAGAGGAAAGAAAAATGCTTGCACAATAAAACCTGGCAAAGGGAACTGGTAAACGCTTCAAAGGGAAATCTGTGTTCATTACTACAACAGATTTATGAAAAACACTGCATGAATAAAGGAACGTTGGGCTGCCTGGAAGAAAGAAGTGACAGGAATGTGCAAAAATATAAAGAACAAAACCCAGAGATTTTTGAAAGGTATTAAAAAGAAACACAGACATGGGAAAGAGAAGGAGATCTGTTATGATGCAATATTTATTCAAAGGAGAAAGCCAAATGAATCAAAACAAAAGAGCAGCTCCAAAGATATTTGAAGAGAAATACAGCAAAGATACCCGGGTATGGAACATTTCACAATACAAAAAATAGGAAAACAAATGGGGGATATAGGAAAGAGGATCAGTAAGGTAGAAGTTAAACAAATAGAAATTGAAGTAGTGGATTATCTGTGAAGTTAGGGATTTAGTGTGGAGAATCCAACGCAGGAAATGCAGCAGCATGAAGGAATTACAGGTCCTCAGATTAAGGAGCAATAGGTGGAGCAGGAGGCATCTGAAGAAGATTTGCAATATGATGATGCTGGAGCCTTCTATAGGAGACTGGTACAAAAGTCCAGATGAAGTTGCACAGCAAGGGAAGAAGCAGAAAACAGTATGAATCCATGCTGACACAGGTAATAATGTGGAGTGATGGGTCAAAAGGTCCCCATATGAAGGAGCAGCAGGTGAAGCAGGGTGCATCTAAAAAGATATGTCACAGGAAGATTTCATGGAATTTTCTGTAGATTACTTGAAGGAGACAGTCAGCAAAGAAGACACTCTCAGTTCAGAAGAAAATGAATTAAGTGAAGACTTCCTTGATTAATGAGGATGGATACATGTATTAAGGTAAGTAAAAGAAATAGATTACAGAAAGTAAATAAGACACAAAGTGTGAAGAGATTGGTAAAACAGATGAACACAGTAATCAATACTATTAAGGGGAATTCATGTGACATAACATAAGCAAATAGAATATATTACTGTGCAGCTAAACTAATAATGGATAAAGTGTTACCTCAAAAAAGTAGAGTTACTCAGGAAAGGAAGGAAGCAAGGATCATGCCGCCATGGAAACATCAAATAGAGGAAACTATAATGCATTTAAGACCAGTAAGACAAGAAGTATCAATATTAGAAGAATATAGAAAAAAGCACAGATAATCAAGATACTTAGAAAGTTGTGATAAAAGCAACTCATTATCAAAACAGATCAAGGTTTAGCATATACTATTGCCAATAATAAATTAAAAATATCAGCACAAGTATAAAAACTTAGAAAGTATGCAGATAACTATAACAGAAAATTATAAACTAAGCAATTTCTGGATGACCTAAAAATATTTTATAGAGAATTTGGAAGCAGAACATAACTAAGATGCTGAATGGATAGAAGAATTTAAATAAGCAGTATAGAGCTCTAATGTAGAGGATATAAAATGTGATGAAGTAACCGCCAGAGAAACTGAAGCAAAATTAACAAAAACTCCTAAGTGGAAAACCCCAGGCCTAGATGCAGTACTTAACTTCTGGCTAAAAGCATTAACATCTTTATACAAAAATTCGACCCTGAGTACATATTACTTATATGTGCATCCCAAGCAGACAACAACCTGGTTAATAACATAAAAAAATGATAGTCTTTCGGCTTTTCCCTGATAGGGGTCGCCACAGTGGAACTCTGGTCCGCTCATGATTGGCAGTGGATTTTACGGTGCTGAGTTGCCAGCCCAACGCCCAACCTTCAAAGATGGCATGCCCATTCATGCTCACACCTACCTGCATGTCTTTAACGTCACTCAACTGTGGGGAGGACATGCAGACTCCACACAGAAGGCGATCCAGCCGAGAATCGAACGGCAGAACCTCTTGCTGTGAGGCGACAATGCTAACCGTGGCACCACTGCGGATTAATAACAGAAAAAAATTATACTCCTCCTTAAAAGTGAACCTGTAAGCCATCCTAAAAATTACAGACCAATAACTTGCCTTCCGAATATATACAAATTATGTACTGGAATTGATGCAGACAGAGATTATAGTCATTTTGAAAAAAAAAAAATCAATTATGGCAGTAGAAAATGGGGTAACAATACAAACTCATATGGAACAAAGGATCTTTTGTAGCTAAATAAAGAAAATAATACAGAATAGTAAAAAGGGGAAGAATTTAGGCATTGCATGGATAGATTACAAAAAAAGCATTTGACAGCATCCCACATTCATGGATAAAGGAATACTTACAGCTGTATAACATACACCCTAAATTAATCATTACAATGACAATGAAACAGTGGCAAACAACTTTCCAGTTTAGCCATGACAAAAGGGCAAATTATTATTGCAGGGATAAAAATGCAAAGGGGGATATTCCACGGTGATTCATTGTCACTGCTGCTGTTTTATCTTTCCCTTAACCTACTAAGCTTTTTACTTAACAGATTAGGTCACGGTTAGAATTTGGCTCACAGAAAACAATGTTGTTTAAAGATTTTTTTATCTACTTTTTGTGAATGAGTTAAAACTGTATAGCATAACTACAAATGGTTAAAACTTTCTCCGATGATGTAATAGTGACAAGTGGTCTTGTTAAATGTGCAAAGGCAACATTTAAAATAGGAAAGTTTCAGAAAATATTAACCTGGGCCAAAAATGTGATATAAAAGAACTTGAGTAGAAGGGAGTGTATAAATATTTTGGAATAGATGAAGGATGAACAATAAAACATGAATAAATGTGAATAAAGCTCAGTAAGGAATACTTCAAAAGATTAAGACTGATATTGAAAACTGCCTTGACATCTAAGAATAAAGTACAAGCTATAAACTGGTTTGCTCCTCCTGTTTTAACTTACAGTTTTAGGGTTATTGACTGACCCCAAAAATGACAGGAATGACTGGACATGAAAATAAGAAAAATTGTTCATGTTTATTAAAAATACTATAAAATATAATATATCAATATATAAAAATCATTGTATTCCAAGATTATGTATTCCTTGCTCTGAAGGTGGTATGGCGGCATTGAAATTGATTACATGAACAAATCTGCAACTGTGGTATTGCACACATATCTACTCACCTCATTAGATCCAAACATAGTTTTAAAACATGAAGAGAAGTTTAAGATGATATCTGGTCAAGTGGGAATGGAAATCAAACCAGAAGACAAAAATCAGAGAGCAACTGAAAGTGTAACATCCACACACAGAGACATCTTACTAAAAGGATACATGTCCTACATGGACCAACTCAAAGCAATGCCACTATATTCGATATCCTACAGACTCCTAACAGATGGCCTGTGTCTGGCATACAAGGCATTCTCCAACCCATTACTGATTGATTTATTGCACATCAGCAAGTCAAATGGCATCAGAAATAATTGGTCTAGGGATCTAAATCTCTTCTGTAAATTCACAAATGTTTTGGAGGGACAGGTATACTTCACAGAGGATATTGCTGCTCTGGAACAGACTCCCCGTTTCACAAAGGATACTGCTGCTCTGGAACAGACTCCCCATCCACATAAAACAAAGTTCATCCCTCTCCATTTTCAGGAACAACTTATATGTATGGATGCGAAACAGAAAATGTATTCCAGGGCTGTCCCCTGTACAGATGGACAGATGCAGCTCTTAAATCCTTTATCCCATGCATGGGTCCCCTCAAATTATCTGGTATGATCCCATTTATTCCCATTAGGAGTAATACATAATTATCAACCATGGGATGGGTAAGGACAATCTATAACCAAATGAAATATGTTATTTCAACCACAAAAAAGGGAAACTGGCTATAATTAAAATAGTCTGCAAGGGCAGCAAGCATAATACTTATCTATGAACATATGTGCCAAAAAACAAAACAAAAGAAAGAACATAAGGATAAGGGTCAGATGAGAAGAAAAGAAATGTGGAAAATCCATAAATATAGTGGCAAATACAGAGATCCCCTGGAGCAATCTCATGTTGACAAACTTGTGACAAAGGAATGTTTAAGGAGAGGTGAATTGTCACTGTCAATGGTGCAATGGGTAGAACACTCATCTTTGATTCAAAAAGCTGTTGGTTCTATTCCCACCAAGTAGATAGACTGGGGACACTGTAGTGCATCATAAAGGGGGTGCTGCACTCCCAAGTATGTCATCCTTCATATGAGATGTTAAACTGAGGTCCTATCTGCTTGAGTTGGTGGTTGCTCAGGTGGATGCAAAGGATCCCATGGCATCAAAAAGAGTAAGCGAAGCTCACCTGATGCCTTGGCCAAATTTCCCCTAGTAGTATAAATACCACCTCGGGCCTCCCATGAAAAGAGTACACTAGCCTAGTGGAACTTACCTGGTTAACAAAAAATAAGTTGGAAGAAAAATAATAAAAAAACTGAAACTAAAAGATGAAGGGTTAATAACAGTGGCCCAGGACAGTGGTGTACGTACACATTGGTTTACAAAATCTACTGAAATGCTGGGAAAAACCAAAAAGAACTGGAAACAGATGAACATCCTGGGATGGGATCCACTCATGGTAGAGCACCTATATACCAAAAGGCATAATAATGCTGCAAAACTGCTGCAATGGGGATTGTGCAAACATTATAATACAGAATTTTTATTTATTTATTTGCAGTTTGTTTTCCAGGATAGTCCATTGGGCTACAAGGAGCCCATTTTCAATGGAGTCCTGGGGAGAAAAGCTCCAGAGAAATACAAATACATAGTACAGAAAGAGCACAAATCCATAAAATACATTTCAATTAAATGTTAAATACATATTTTGTACAGTACAAACCGATATGGCACAATTCAAATAGATGTTACATAATACAGAAATTACATCAGGTTAATTCAGTAAGTAGTAGTTTTTTTTTTCTTGGGAATTACAATGAGGTAAGGATGTAAAACTTTAGGAGGTAGTGACAGCCAAAAAAGTTTGGAAAGTTAGGAAGAAAGTGTGGTAGAATTATGTTGGATGAGAGCAAGAGCATTTCCATTGTGAAGTAAGGTGCGAGTGCAGTGAGGTTTTAAACAAGGAGAGACTGCTGGTGGTGCAGATGGGAGAAGGGAGAGAGTTCCAGAGGCGTGCAAGAGAGAAGGACATGAATTGATTCCCATCAGGATGTGTTGGTTTATGTAATTTAATTAGGTTTTGGGAATTGGATCTTAGGTGTCTATCTGGTTTATGCATTTCAAAGGTATTTGCTAGGGAGGGGCAGAGAGATCGGTTATGAATGAGTTTGTGTGCTTGGATGAGCTGGGTATATGTGAGGAAGTTTGGTAATTCTAGCCAACTTAGTTGGTGAAGGGAATTACAGTGGTGAGAAGAGGCTCTATGACCTGCCGCAAATTTGGATATTTTGTTATAACAAGATGAGAGTTTTGTTTTGAGTGAAGATTGTAGGCTGGTTGGGATAGATGCACCATATAAAAGGGATGGGATGAGGTATTTATTAGCTAATGTAATTCTGGTGGTGGGAGAGATAAAGTGACTGTGGCTGTAGAGCATACCTAATTTTTTATGTTTTTTTTATATTTGCTTGTAGATGCTTATCAAATTTAGTTGAATGTCAATGATAATTCCTAGTAATTTTGTGTCAGAGACTAGTTCTAGGGGGTATTATTATTGCTTTTAATTATGAAGGATTGTTTGTCTAGAGAAGAGGTTTTGGATGCATTGAATAACATAAGTTTTGCTTTGGTTGCATTAAGGGCTAGATGGTTGTTGAGCATCCACTGTTCAGTGGAAGAGAAGGTGGCTTGTGTTAGATTGTTTAGAGTTGTGATGGAAGGGGAGGAACAAATTATAGTAGAAACGTCAGCATATTGGATGAGAATGGAGTTAGGAATGGCTTGGAAGAAATCATTTATGAATATGTTGAATAGTAGGGGGCCTAGAATGGAACCTTGGGTGATGCCTGTGGATGTGTTAAGGAAGGGTGAGATAGCTTTTTTCCATTTAACTGCTTATTGCCTGTTTGTGAGATAGCTTGAGAACCACTGGGTAAAGGAAGGGGATAGGTTAAGTTTAGAGAGTTTGGTAAGAAGTAGGTTGTGGGAAATCATGTTAAATGCCTTAGAGAGGTCGAGGAAATGAGTGGATACAAAGTGGCCAGAGTCGCGGGCTTTGTTGATTGTTTCTAGGAAGGAGAGGAGGGCAGTGGAGGTACTATGACCTGGTCTAAAGCCATGTTGTGTGGGGGTAAGAAGCTGATTATTGAAGAGGTAGGGTAAGAGTTGCTGGTGTACACACTTTTCAAGTAGCTTAGAAATAGGGGATAGAATGGCGAAAGAGTGAAAGTTTGAGATGTCATTATTATTGTCACCTTTATGGAGAGGAATAATAAAGGCCTTCTTCCAGAGCTGGGGGACCTGGCTTTCTGAGATAGACCGATTAATTAGTATGCTGATAGAGAGAGCAATGGCATCTGCAACTAATTTTAGGAAGTAGAAGGGAATTTTGTCAGGGGCATTGGAACCAGGTTTTAATTTTAGAAGAAGTTTCTTTATGGTGGATATAGAGATGGGATTGATAGAGAAAGGTGGAGGTTGGGGGCAAGGGATGCTAGGGGTGGAAGGGATAGGAGCATGTTGAGGAGGGGTTGTAGAGGTGTTGGTGAAGGATGATGTTAGCTTGCTTATGGACTCTATGAAGAAAGAGTTAAATTGGGTGGCCAAGTCCATGTCAGAGGCATCTGGGTTGGGGCAAGGGTTTTCTTTTTTTCCCGGGTTGAGGAGAGATGAGAGTCCTTTCCAAAATAGTTTGGGATTGGTGGTGTGGTTTGTTTAGAGAGTGGAGAAATAGGCTTTGCTGTCTAAGGTAATATGTTTTTTTACTTTATTTCATAGTATTTTATATTTGTTTAGGGTGAGAGTGGTTTTATTTTTATGATAACGTGTCCAGGCTTTGTCACGGAGTCGCATAGTAGCTAAGGTGTTTTTGGTTAAACAGGGTACAGGGTTACTTTTTATACATTTTGTTTTTAGAGGGGAAAAGGAGTTAAGCAGGTTTGTGAAAGTAGAGTTAAAGTAGGATAGCACATTATCTAGGGAAAGAGTTTTTAATGGGTTCCAATTTGTGCTTTTTAATGCATTTGAGAAGGTTTCAGCATTGAAGTTCTTTAGCCAATGAGTGAAAATATAGGTGTGAGTTAGTTGTATAGAAGAGGGGAGACGGTGGGCAAAAGTGGGAAAATGGTCAGCTAGTGGGTCTGGGAGAATACCACTATCAGAGATATAGTGAGGATGGGATACTAGAATCCAGTCTATTGTAGTTCCAGTGATGGAGTTCTTGGAAGGCCTGGTAGTGGACTTCATTAGTTGTGTAAAGTTATGTAAGTTAATATTGAGTGAGTTAGTGGGAGATTGTATTGTGGCCCAGTTTATGTTCATGTCCCCCAGGATTATGATTTCATGAGTAATGCTGGTAGAGACCCAGGAAAGAATATCTTGAAGGGATGAGATATTGTCACCAGGGGGAATATAAAGGGAGAAAACAAATATGACTTTATGTTTGTTTAGGTGGAGTAGGGCTGGTATTATTTCTGCCTTGCCAAATTTGGGAAAGGGTTTGGTACAGGGAGTGACTAAGAGGGATGCTGAGTAAAGGAGTACTACACCACCTCCCTTTTTTTGTGTTCTGTCATTCCTTAACATCCGGTAGTTGGGAGGAGTTATTTCAGAATCATGTATGTGGGGCTTAAGCCAGGTTTCTGAGATGGAGAGAATATTGGGCTGGTTATGTAGAAGGTTTGGAATTTTGTTACACAGGCTCTGAGCATTTAGAGCTGAGAAGTGGATAGGTTTTCCTGTTACTTGGGGGGTTGGATGCAGTGTGGTAGAGGGGCCTGGGTTTGGGTGGATGTCCCTGGAAAGAAGGATAGAGATAAGATGGTGGATGAGGTATTTGGTTTGTTTGGGGTGTAGTATACAGGTAGAGAGTTTTGTGGACAATAGACCAGTGTAATTGGGAACAGAGTTTTTAGAGTTAGGTAGGAGTTTATAGGGGAAGAGGATGCTAGTGTTGATGGAGTAAAGACTGGGAGATATATGAGTAACAGTAGATATGTACCTTGTAGAGGATGGGGTAGTGGTGTGAAATGGGGGGAGTGGCTTGCATTAGTAGGCTGGGTGATATAATTTAGGTGAGTTAATATAATTAGAAGTATTATTTGAGTAAGTAGTGATAGAGAGTTGAGGGTCATGATGGTTATTAGAGTAGAAGTAGGGGGTGAGTTAAGTTGTGAAGTTAGTTTGAGTAACAGATTATGGTTTAGGTTAATTGTTTAGTAGTTTATCAGGATAAGTTGTGTTTGGTAGTAAACTCTGAAAGGTTTGCTAACTATAATGGGTAAACTGTGGGAGGAGATTTTGGGGGTATGATGGGTAGTTTGGATTGGATGGTGGAGGTGGTGGGAGTGACTAGCTAAATATAACTGTAGGGGTATTTGGGGTGGGTGGGATATGAGGGTAGGGTAGGGGAGCGGAGTTAGCCCATAGAGCGAACAGACGGGTAGAGCCAAGGAAAGGAAAACTCAAGGTCAGCAGTGAAAAACAATCAGTGAGTGTAAGGTAGGTTCAGACGAAAGTATGCAAGGGGTAAGAGGTATTCTAGCAGTGATATAGGGGAAGGATTACAGTGGTTCAGAGAGGTAAAAGATGGTACCACAGGAAGGAAGGCAAAGTTAAAGAGTCTGGGGGAGGGGTTGGAAAGAAAAGAAAGTGAAAAAACTGAGGGAGGGGTTGGAATAGAGACTAAAGATGGATATCACAGTGGCCTAGCTGGTTGGAACCAGTACTGACAGGGTCAGGTCAGCAGTGTAAAACAGCACTGAAACAATTAGAAAGGAAGCAACTGTGAAATCAGAGCTGAAGAGGGAATGAAAGCGAGCCAGAGGTGGAAATATTGCAGATATATAATTAAAAACAGGAGACAAAGGAAACAGAAGATGTACTAGAGTTTAAACACACTAGAGTGTGGCTGTCAACATTAAACTGACATATACTGGAACTATTGAGAGTTAAAACATTAAACTAAAAGCTACTGGTACTATTAGTTAAAACAGCTAGGAATGTGGTAGACTGCTGGCATTGTGTTGCCGCCTGGTGGCCAAAGTAAGTTACTACAGCCAGAAAAACTAACCTGTGTGTATGCTCATCTGCCCTGTAGTAAAACTTTAAATAAGGTGTTTACTTTTTTAAAAGCAGATAGTTTTAAAAAACAGATTCGGAGTGTGGATAAATTGCAATAGAAGGAACACTTGCAGTTTAGAAAGCTGTGCTTTTCAGTTTGTTTTTGGAGCTGCTTTAGGCAGGTAACTTAAGCAGATTTATACTCTTTCACAAGGTATTTTGCTGGGTGAGTCTGTTGGGCAGGGGATGACCACAGAGTGTTTAACCCATCAGGAAAAGAGTTTAGAAAGCTGTGCTTTTTAGTTTGTTTTTGGAACTGCTTCAGGCAGGTAACTTAAGCAGATTTATACTCTTTCACAAGGTATTTTGCTGGGCGAGTCTGTTGGGCAGGGGATGACCACAGAGTGTTTAACCCATCGGGAAAAGCTTCTAAAACCAGAGAGCACACAGGCAGGGGAGAGAAGGTAGAAGTAGCTGAAAAGCATTGGAAACATGAACCTCAAAGCATTATAGAGAATGATTAAGTGTATATTACATAGGATCACTCATTACCAACATTTCATATAACAGATACAAGAATAACAGCTGTGGTAGTCCATGAACCTTATTAGACAGTGCTGTGAGGGTAAGCTTAATACAATCTCTGAGTGTTCTGTAACTGACTCCTCCCCCTTTGATAAACTTGTGGACTCCACCAATGTCATTCGCAGACCAATTTTCCTCCATATTCACAATGAGAGTGGGTCTTTATTATAATTCTTATAGTCAGCAATACAATTCTCAGTGGTAAGGAAAATGGAAAAAGAATAATAAAAGGAAAAAACCAGCAAGGAAATCAAAATGTCTCATAAAAATGTCTACCAATGAAAAGACAGGAAAATTTACCTGTCACACAGTTATAAAGAAAATGCCATAGAAATTAAAACCACAGACCAGAGTGTATGTAGTCCATTTTGCACTGTATATTAAATCCCCACAATAAACTCCCATGTTTTTCATATGGCACAAATAACTATGTTGGTCAGACAATGACAACTAAGACAATACAAATTTCATAGCAAGTCCTGATACCCTCCCACAACTGATGATACTCTGGAAACAAAGTCGTAGAGCCAGAGCACCATAAAGTACACAAATTATATTAGAATGGAGAAATATATGTCTTAAAGGCTCCTTCTAATCACATCTCTAAATACCACAAGCTTATTCACTTATAACTTTGCACTTTATGTCACATTTAACACTGATGTTTTCTGCAATGACTGACAAAAGAAGTCATTCCACTGAAACTCAGAATGCGCTTTAGCAATCCTTTGCTTTATCATAAAATGCTTTATATCCAGCAATTTTCTCAGTTATGTAACATGTAAACTTGAGAGCTGGATTGGGATTCATAGATGGGTTGTGCAATAAACAGTGCTAAACAGCGTATGTAGCAGTTATGCCCAGGATATGGGCAATACAAACACACCAGTTGCATCGAAGTGACAAGGTTCAAACTGCATGACATGCAATGTGTACAAGTGAAAGCATAACTGAAATGGAAATGAGAAATCCCATGCAGATGAGAAACCTGAACTATGCAAATGCAGGAGGCTAACAGGGTGGAATGATTCAGAAAATAAGAAAATGGTGACACATCTGAGCTTACCCACTGTGATTTACTGATTATATAACAGGAGCCACATTAGGCATAAAAGAAGCAATAACTCAATAGTAAGCATTTGCAGTTCAGTCCAGGGTTGGTAATGTTGGATGTTACTGTGTCCAATACCAGTAAAAAGATGATGCAGGCAGTGACTTACATATCAACATCTGACAGTGTGTCAGATGATCGGTTCATGGTTGACAGAGCTATACTATCTAGTCTAACTATGTCACCCATGAGTGGAACTGTAGGGTATTCATTGCATGCTCATTTCTGTGGATGGGAAGAGGCAAAGGTATGTACAGTGTTGGCCATCTTAGCTGCAGAGACATTCCAGTGACCACAGTAGGGCACATTTGCTAAAACACAGGCCACTGCCTTATGACAACTTAAGCAATTCCTCTACATCATGCCACAGAGTTTGGAGGAGTACATCTGGTCCACAAAGCCATGTATCCTGTAAGACAGCATGCTTCCCTGAAGTTCTGGGCATGATAGATTTTACCTATATTTTTACTAATGCTCCACTTTGCCCTGAGTGACAAAGAGACATATATAGGAAGAGTTACTAATCCCTCATTTGCTAGGTGTCCTGTAATATCCAGGTCATTATCTATAATGTTCCCATAAAAGACACTGCACATAACATGAGTCACAAATCTGGCACATGTCTGAATCTGTATCAACAGTTAATGTGGGGGGACTTTTCTCAGGAAATTTGGATGGTTAAGTGCACATACACAGTGGACAGCATGATCTATATGTAATTTTATCATACATGTCGGAAACATACCATGTATAATGTTGCATCTTGTATGTCGCAGGCAGTACCAGATATGCCCTTTAGTCACAGAATACAACAACATACACAACTCACAGACAGCGGCAAAAATGTTGTTCAAAATGTCTTGGCCTTATGAAGGATATACTTCATCATTTAGATACTTACAGTGGAGACATTAGAATTTAGGCTGGAGAAATGCTGAAAATATTTGCAGTGGGTGTCATCTTACACAACATGGTCTTGCATAAATAGGTGGTGTAGGTGGACAACACCATGCCAGGACAGGCACTGGGAAGATACATGGTTGGACAAAGAGGGAGCACAGCCATAGTCAAGGCAGTGATGGGCTCAATACATTGCAGCACTCTCAATGTGGTGGCATCTGGTTTCCAACTATAGCCATGTACGATTTAGGCAACTCAAAATAATATAATGAATGCAGCATCACTCAGGCTATGCAGGCAGGTCATGGTATGGCAACACTGGATATCAGATATCCACAAAACCATAAAGGACAGAGTGTGGGCAGAGAATAATCCTTATCAGTTGCACAGGTAGCTGGATGCAGTGACTGCAACATCACCATGAGCAGAACTGTGAATGGTGTCCAGGATCACAGCCTCCAGTCACAATGTTGATGATGCCACTACACAACTACATACTTTGCTGGCTAGCTGTCTTGGGGCTCAATCCACCATGTAGTGGGATGCGTTTGAGCTATGGGACCTTGATGACCCCCCCCCCCCGTGAGGAGGCATTCTATGGGTAGAGCTGCTGAATGGCTCCTCCCATGAACAAGGGTGCTAGGTCATCTGTGGCACACAACCCCAGTGGTACATTTACAATGCTCTGAGCCCTCTGATGCTGAACACCCTGCATATGTCCACTTCATATCTAGACTCTCTCATGACCAGTCAAGGTAGACTGGATGGTAGTCCCAATATGTCACATGGATGCTTTTATGCAGGCAACATTCATCATCAGTGACTTCATCAGCATTATCATCTCATTAAGGTGATACTCCAGATCACTGTGTAGTTAGCACATGCTCTCATGCATGCCACAAAGCACATTACAATCTTCACAGTGGTGTGCACAGCCGTGGTCAGTGCCTTCATTGCTGGCCTGCAAATCTGCTGATTGCCACCATATCCTTCATTTATTATTAGGGGTCGTATGGGAACTATGATGGCATCAAACCCTGTCATGTCTCATGCCTAGGTGGATATGATGCCCATGTGATAGGCAACTTAAATATCAGATGTTGCATATGGTAAGGGACACAGAAGGAGGCCAAGTGGGGCTCTTATATGCAGATGATCTATCAGACTCAGCTGTGGCCTCCACGTGAGTCTCTGCACCTGCAGGTGTGAGTGTTTTTCCCCCAGGAGTGTCACAGACAGGACTGATGTGTCTTTAACCTGTTGATATATGGCCTCTGTTGTTCTACTGTGCTGGACCCTTTGCCATTGGAACTCATGAATACAGGATGCAGACATATGGCTGAAGTACTGCCCTATATAATGCATACTGAAATAGATGGTAAATGTTGCACTGCAATACTGTGATACATTGCTGGGCAGGATGTTATACTTGCAGACCTGAAAGTGCATAAAGGACAAAGGTGCAGATTACCAAAAATCTTATCATATCCATGCCACTTCATGCATTTGTGTCATACCACAGCACTCCCTCCAGACACACGGGTAGCAGGTGCCATTTCTGCACCAACAATGAAGCTGGTATGAGTGTCCTTTCTTCTTGCCAAGAGATTGACACCAAAAACTCCTCAACCCCCATGATCCACTTTAACACTGATATCCTATGCCTGTGGTACTGCTCTCCACTATGATGTCCAGTGCTGTAACCCTATTTCATATGTGTTGTAAGGACATATTATGGAATATAATGGCATTCACATCACATACTTTCCTCTGCCAGACTTTCTGGTCTGCATCATCTTTGGTCAGTAAGCACTTTCCATGTATATGGTGTGCCTGCAGCAGCATTTAATTCTTTTCCTTATGCACTTCTTCAGACATTTTGTCCCCAGGTGATCATACCTCTACCTGTACACACTGTCCATCTGCTTTACTGCATTTCATTTCACTTAGTATGATACTGCTCTCCTTGACTGTCATATCCTTAATCAGCTTTGAAACACCTCTCATAGTGAGGTCCCTTGGTTTTATAGCCTGCATTTCCACGAATGACAGCCCATGACTGCATCATAATATCCATTTATAAGCTAGTGCCCAGAGATCAATAGTCCAAAACTTCAGTTTCTTAAAAACACAATATAACACCCCTGATCCCCATGACAGTTTATATTCAGCAACTGTCAGAACACAGCCTCACCATATAGCCAATGAAGGTGATAACAGGTGACATCAGAAGCTTATGCCTGTGATGAATGAAGGACATAATACAAATGTAACAATCTATAATACTAGGATGGATTAGAATTAAGTTAAATTTTGCTTTATTAAAAATGAATCCCTTTCCTACTGGAGTTAAACTAACAACTCCAAATAAGAAGGAAAAAAACTCAAAAGATACTTCCAATGCCTCTGACACTTCACAGGTCTTAAACAGAATTTAACAAATACCACATTTTTATAAAACAGTATTTTTTGAACATTTTACACAATTCCACTCTATGATGGTATTCTAAAACATATCCTTATGATTTTCCAAAATGGGCTTCTACCTGGTTGGACTTTCAATGTCAATAAATAAATAAATATACATTCCACACCTTGCTCATAATGTACATTGAAACACTTTTGATTTTTCCAACTCCATGACTCATAAGATACCCCCCAACAAATTCACTAAACGTTACTTTTATTTGATTTTGAGTTAAATGCAAATGTAAAGCTATTTTGTATTAATAAAATCTCCTTGTTAGGAATGCATTTAATAATTTCCAAGATTTGTCAATACTTCTAATTCCTTTTCCACCACTATCTCTTGCCAGATTATTCCCTACCATGCAGATGACCCTCCCCCTTCCAATTAATATATTTACCACTTCTCTTACATATTTCTAAATTCAAGGTCAGTTTCACACAGGATAAAACATAATGCAAACATAATGCAAAAGTGTCATTACATTTGAGCAGAAAGCACATCCCAAATAGCAACAGTAATACCACGAGCATAGCTCATGAATATTATAATATAAAATACTGGCTCTGTCTCCCACTGTCATCAAATGGCCAAAGCTTTTAACAACAAAAGACCACATTGATAACCAAACCAAGCAGTAGAAAGCTCAATGTGCAGTCCTATCACTGCCTTACCATGTCATCTCTTACTCAAGGGGAACATTATTACATTCACATAAACAGTACAAATAAAATGCAACTGAGGACCAAAGCTGTATTTGGCCAGATGTCATAAGATGCAATGCGGCACATTAACAGATGCCTTGTTGCTCTCTCCTTCAACTACACTAACACGTTGTTTACCTTTAATAATACTAACTGCAATTTCCCTTTACACTAAGAATACTGAAGAAATGTTTCCTCTTCCTTGACAGCATATGACAAAACTCTCAATCACTCTCTTCTGCAAAACCTTTGTGATCAAGTTGTGATCTGAATTAAGAAGTAAAAAAGCAGCTTCCGTTTGGTGAGGTACCTTTTCTCATCATTCTTCACAAAACATCTGTGAACATGAATAAAACTTATGGAATCAGTCATTCAAAACAGAATCTAAAGTACTGGAAGCATCAAAAGGTAAAGACTTCGCCCATAAAATGGTCAGATGATTAGACCCCTAAAATGGTCAGATGATTAGACCCCTTTCCAGCATAAATAGTCTATAAAAAATCTATGATTACCCATTTGTTTTTCAAGACTGCCACAAATGCTTTTGGGGAGATCAAAGCCTGATTGTTAAATATCATCTGTACTACCTAATGGACAAATAAGAAAGAAACTCCTTTTCTTCTCTCTCTTCAAGCTATATTTCTCAGCTGTCACCAATTGTTTCATTTTCACCCTATTTTTAAGTATAGGAGCCTTTCTTTTATCAAAAGTTTTGCCCAGTCATTATGAGGAAAGTCTCCCATATTTTTGAAATGTGAATACTCCAAAGTGTTTTTTTATGAAGTGCCATATCCCACCATTTAGAGTCAAAACCTCCGTAATCACCCCAAAAGCCACGTATTCACTATTTCTGGAACAGGCTGTCATTACTTATCAAACCAGTTGACATAATGGTTAAGGTCTTCGGCTCCCATGAACAAAGTACAAAGTTCCTGACCTACCTCTTTAGAGTTTGCATGTTTTCCCACGCTGAGTGTCGACATCTCAAGCTTACCCAGGAATGGAGCTGTTGGGAGCAGCACAGACTCTACATGGTGTCCTAACCACTTTATGCATATACTGTGGTGAACAGTATCTTAAAGATAGGAGAACACAGATCAGAGACTGAGTGCCATGGCATGGCTATCCACTCAATAGTGTAAAACATTTCTGTAGGTGATTCAGCCGTGTTGATGAATGTTGCCAAATGGGCATGGGTATTTGTAGGTGATAAGTGGGTTGAAGACCTGGCCTACTCTAACCAATGCCAGAGACACATGCTAACAGTGGGAGGGATGTATGCTCTCCTGTTGGCCAGTGTGTGCCCTCCATAAAGCCCAGCAGCAGTGGGTCAATAAGCCACTGGCTGGCTAGTGTCTAGTTGCTCAGCATGGATTACTTAAGATAGCTCTAATCAACCTGCCAAACATGAACTTAGAACTGCTACACTCAACATAGGTTCAATGGCAGGATGGAGCTAGGAAGTGGATGACATGATGGTAAGGAGAAGACTGGACATCCTATATAACCAAGATGGAAGGGCACTGCAGCAAAATGACTTGGCTTGGGATCCAGTCAAGAGGAAGGTAGGCTAAAAATGGTGTGGAAATTGTTGTGAGAGAGACAGACTTGAGAAGGCAGTGAGGGATGTCAACCGAATTAGTGCCAGACTCATGGCATTCAGACTCCATCCAAAGAAATGGGCAGTATTCATAATCTCAGCCTATGCCCCACATCAGGGTTCTGATAGTGAGGAAAAGAGTGTTTTCAGACAGCAGTTGCAGAGCCCACTAGATAAAGCATGACAACATGAATTAATGCTGATAATGGGTGACTTGAATGCATGTACCTAGACAGACAGACTGACAGAACAGGATATAATGACTGCCTGCTCCACATGGATGAGGCAATAGAAATAAAGGAGAAGCCATTCTAGACTTCTGTCTGGCAAATGGCTTGATAGTAGCCAACACATAATTTAGAAAGAGAGACAGTCACAAGATTCCCATACAAGAGCATCCAATATGGAACTCAGGAAAATGTCCTCCTTGTAAGGAATGGGTACTGGTGTAGTAAAAGTGAATGCAAAGTCATCCCCAGTGAAACAGTTGTCCCACAGCATGAACCACTGGTTGCCTCAATCACCTGCAAGCAGCGATCAGAGAAGGCTCTAAGGTCAACAGAGACCAGATTGAAGACCTGGAAGTTGACCAAAGAGAAAGTAAAGAAATTCAAGTAGTTACTCAGGGCTCTAGCACTCCAAGAAGAGAAGGAAATAGGTGGAGTTGGAGAATATCAGTGCCTCAAAACAGCATGAGTAAGAACTACAGAACAGACATGAGACTGTGCCAGGTATTGAAATAAGGTACATAAGGAAAGCTGGTGCTGGGATGCAGAAGTCCAGGAAGTCATCACAAGAAAGGAGTGCAGGAAAAAGTGGAAGATAGAAAAAATGGACCAAGCTAGGAAGGAATACTGGTTGGTTAACAAAGAGGCTAAAAAAGGAGTTGCAATAGCAAAGAGCAACTCTACCAACTTCTAGGAAGTGACTCAGAAGATATCACAAAGAAGGTATATGAGGCAAGGCAAAGGAAGATAAAGAAGACTGTGAGATAGCCTTCAGCTTCTTTGTGAATGAAGAAACCCCCACAGAAGCTGTACTGCTCCAAACACAGCCTACAATGAGAGAAGAGGAGGAGCTCAGTCAGGGAAAGCAGCAGACTCATATGACTTCACACCAGATGTGATAAAGATGCTGGGTGAGATAGGGGAAAATGGCTACTGAGGGTACTCATAGCAGTGTGGAGAGAAAGGCATATACTATGTGACTGCAGAATAAGCATACTCATGCAAGTGTACAAGAACAAAGGGGGCATCCACAACTGTGGGCAGTACAGAGGTATCAAACTCCTGTCACATGGCATGAAAGTTCTGGAGAGGGTGACTGATAAATGAATATGCAGAGTAGTAAAAAGTAAGGTAGGAGATGAGCAGTTTGGATTCAGATCAGGATGCACCACAACTGACCTGATGTTTGCAGTGAGACAGATAGTTGAGAAGAAGCTAGAGATGAGGAAAGAGTCCAAATGGGTATTTCTAAACTTGGAGAAACCATATGACAAAGCAGTAAAGATGATTTTGGCAGTCCTATGGTGGTTTGAAGTCCTAGAAACATTGGTAGAATTAGTGCAAGCTATATACAAGGAACCAATGACTCAAGTACGAACACTGTTCAGTCTCAAAATGGGGTTCCCAGTGGGAATGGGTGCGCATCAGGGTTCAGCTCTGAGCCTACTGCTGCTCATACTGGTGATGGATCACATTAGCAAACAGGTCAGAGGGGATAAATAAAATTGCTGTATGCAGACGATGTGGCATTACAGGAAGACTCTGAGCAAGAACTTCAGCAAAAGATAGAGGAATGGAATGCAAAACTAATGGCACATGGGATGAAACTGACTACAGATAAGACAGATGAAATGGTAGTAACACACTCCACTGCTAGCCCTCCTAACCCCAAAGTCAATAATCCCACAAACAAATATCTTTCCTTCTACTCAATAAACACTAGGAGTATTCTGAACAAAGTAAGTGAACTACATGCTTGGATCTCCCACCATAATCCTGATATCCTTGTTCTGACTGAAACCTGGTTGAAATCCCAACAGCAAGACATAGAGATCTTGCCATCTGGCTATAGCATACACCGTCTAGATCAACCAAAAAGGAAAGGTGGAGGTGTTGCTCTCCTACACTCTAACCACCTTACCATTTCTAACTCTACTTTTACATCCCAAGCCTTTTCTCCAGCTGAAATTTTATCTGTAAACCTAAATATTAATAGCCATTCCACTATCACCATTGTAGCAATTTACATTCGAGCAGGTGATAATATCCCCCTACTGGAAAATATGCTTGCTCATATCTTCCAATATATCGCAAATTAAACTATCATTCTTGGGGATGTCAACATTAACTGGCTATCTCTCTCCTCTCAAAACTCCTCACAACACCTTAATCTCTATGGCTTTACTCAACTCATCTCTGATCCCACTTATTTCAATAACTCCCATACAGCCTCATGTCTCCTTGACTGGATTCTTGTCTCTCACCCTTCCAAATACCATAACCCTGAAGCTCTACCAAATTCCCTAAGTGATCACTGTCTAGTAAAAATACTAAGATACACAACTCAAAGGTTTATCAAACACCGACAACTTACAAACTTTAATCCTGAAACTCTCAAATTTTTACTATCAAAAGTGAACTGGAATCCCTTAAAACTACTCCCTTCAGATGAAGCTGTCCACTTTTTTAACTCGACTTTCCTTAGTATCTTAAATTGTATGGCACCCCTTAGAACAGTCCGCATAAAGTCTATCATATCCCCATGGCTGACCATAAACACACGTACACTACTAAAAAAAAAAGACAGAGCTTGGAAAATTTGGACTAAATCTAAACATCAATCAGACCTCCAGAAATATAAAGAACTTAGAAATCTTGCTAAAAGTAACAAATAAAGATAAGAAAAACTTCTATAATAATCCATCTTCTACGTTTAAATCCAACCCTAAAAAGTTCTGGCACTCAGTAAATCAAATACTACACCCAGGTACGCAAGCCTTCCCTAACCCTCATCCTGACAAAACACATGAGGAAACTGCCTCCATATTTAACAACTACTTTATAGACTCAATATCCAAATTACTAAATCAAGACACAAACCATCCCACCAACAATAATAGACCTAATAGCTCAAACTCTTCCATCAGTAGTAACCCTACCACTGCCTTCTCCCTCAAACCTGTCTCCACTAACTATATTAAAACTCTGCTATCTAAATTAAAACCTTGCTCCACATCTCTAGACAACATTCCCTCAGCATTCCTTCAGGCTGCTGCTGATGTTTTTGCTTTCCCAGTTTCTCTATTATGGAATCAACAGTCATTTCCATCCAGAAGCAATTTTACACCCTTCCAATACACAAAGGAGGAAACTCCACAGATATAACTAATTTTAGACCCATAGCCATACTCTCACCACTCTCCTAAATTCTGGAAAAATGTATACACAATCAAGTCTTACACTAACGTCTGTATGAAAATCTACTCACATCTACCCAACATGGCTTCCGACCCATGCACAGCGCTACAACAACTCTCCTGTCTTTCCTAAACTCTGTATCACTACCTAGAGACAGTAACAAACTTATTTCCTGTGTCATTGACCTCTAAAGCCTTTGATACAGTCTCTCATAAACTTCTTCTCCTTAAATTAGCAAACTTACACTTCTCTCAGCTTTCTCCCCTCTTCTTCCTGTTAAAACGGCTCCACCCTTGGGACCCTTCTTTTTAACATCTTTACCAACCTTCTCTAGTCTTCCTGTCCTGGATCCTCACTGATACAATATGCAGATAATTCTAAACTTATCACTATTGCTGAATCACCAACTCAACTAAAATCAGACACACAGTCCTCTTTTAACTTTGTAGAAAGCTGGCTATCTGAAAACCAACTTATCTTTAATCCAAAGAAAACCAAATTACTACTCTTTCTCCCTAAAAACCTTAACCACATAAAGTCTTCCTTCTCCATACTGTCACAAAATAATACTCAAATACAGGTGGACACCAGTACAAAACTCTTAGGTGTAACTATTGATGATAGACTAACCTTTGATTTACACGTCAATAATTGTATCCGAAAAACACATCTCAAGCTAGGTCTCCTCCATAGAAACAAAAAATATCTTGGCAAAACTAACTCTTTCAAATGCCTACCTCTTACCCACTTTAGTTTATAGCTCCCAAATTCTCACCAGCCTCAACAATGGACTACTAAACAAGTTAGAAACAGCTTATAACAGGATTGTCAGATTTGCTGCCCAAATTTCTTACAAATCCCATCCCTGTCTCTCACTAAAATAATTAAATTGGCTAGAATTACGTAACCTGCTTCAGTCTAATCAGTTTTATTCATTCCATTCTCTACAAACCCTCTTTATGTCCAACTATCTCATCTCTAATTTCTCATTGCCTACCCACTAGATTAGTCTGCAGTTCTGAACAAGGCCTACTAAAAGTCTACAAACCAAGGACCAAAATAGGTCACCTAGTCTATAGCTTTAACCCTTCCAAGGCCTGGAATAGCCTACCACTAGATATAAGATCCCTTGAACATCCCAATCAATTCAAAACCGCTACAAAAAATACCTTCATGAAAAATGGACTTGCCAGTATAATTATCCCCCGTAAACACTCCCCTATAACCTTCCACTTCCCTTCTCTCTTCCTTCCCTTCAATAAACAAACTTACTACTTTATCTTCTCCTCTTGGTACATCACTGTACAAATGTAACTAGTAAAATATTTCAGCAATGTAACTACTGCACTATTATGTATATAATATGTAATTATGAGTGTATCCCTCTGATGAATGTATTTCTATGTATTTCACTTGCCACAGTTTAATGTATGACATTCAATGTGTGGTACTGATGAATGTAATGTGTGGCACTGTAATGCAGTAATCTGTGGTACTGATGAATGTATTTCTATGTGTATTCAATATGCAAAATTTCTATTTTCTGTTGGAGCTTTTCTCCTTGGGCCTCCGCTGAAAATGGGCATTTGCGGCCCAGTCGGACAAACCCAGTCAACAAATATAAAATAAATAAATAAATAGTAAATGAGGAAAATCAGAAGAAGCTGAGAATTGAGACAGAAGAGAAAATAGTGGAACAGGTTAACAACTTCAAGTATTTGTGAGGGCTGGATGAAGAGAAGGGAAGTCTGAATGAGGAGGTCAAAGTTGGAATTAGAGAGGCTTTAGCCAACTGGCGCAGAGGTGCCAGGTGTAGTTTATGACACAAGAATGCCAAAGAAACTGAAAAGTAAGATGAAGAAAACAGTGATGTGACCAGTTCTACTGTATGGTACAGAAACCTGGGCAGTGTAGGCATAGCAGTTGAGGAAGCTAGCGGTGATGGATATGAAGTGTCTGAGATGTGTATTAAGATGCATACTGAGACAAATGAAGAAAAGCAGAGATAAGAGAATAAGCCAAAGTAGCTCCAATTGCAGAGAAGGTCAAGAGGGCAGATTATGGTGGTCTTGGCACATGTGCAGAAAAATAGAAGACAATCTGGTGAAGAAGACTTGGGACAGACAGGAATAATGCAAAAGGAAACAATGGCATCCAGCAGAGAGGTAGATGGATTTTGTGAGAGAAGACCTGTGACAGGCAGGCAAGAGAGTTAAAGAAGGTAGGAGAGTGACACTGAATGGAAAACGAGATGGAAACAGTTGACACAACACCCCCCGACCCCATGTAGAATTGTGGGAAAATGGCAGCTGATGATGATGATATCAAGCAAAGTACCTGCTCAACTACCTTTATAACCATTCTGTATGACTGGATGAATTATCACATATTTTCACCAGGTTTATGTGGATAAGGTTTTCCGATTGTGTGACATTTTTAGTCTCTCATCAATAATGGATGCTGTGAACAGAGCTGCAAGCTTTTTGAGAACCTATGAACTCTATAAATCACTCATACCCAGAAGAGCACACCATAAACCCTTATTGGCCTCTTTCCTAAAATCTTCCAAAATACAATACAAACCTCTTTATCTACAGAGACTCCATAATCTCATTCAAACCAGTAACAGGTAGGAGCCATTCCAAAAGAAATTAACAGACAATACTGGATTTCCTCAGACGTTTGGCAGCTACGAATGCCTGGAAGCATGGCTGTAAAGATGCTACTAAATATTTCAAACTAAGAAGCCTACAATTCAAAGTGGAAAGGGATGATGATGAAATGGGGGGGAGCTCAAGAAACAAGTAGAGACTGTGATTTTGGATGCAGATCTTTAAGCAGGAAAATAATAACCATACAGAATATTAGATTCATAAAGTAGCAGAAAGTATTGTAAGAACTAATCCAACATGGGAATGGAGAAAGGAGATTCTGCCAGTAGGGATGACTGCAATTAGGGGTACAGACAATAGGGAAGAAGGGGCTGGAATTTATTGGAGAAAACTGGTAAATTCAAATAATTAGAGAGGGAAAGGTAATAGAATGGAAAGAGGTCAAGAATTTATTTGGACTGCAGGATACAGATTGCATTTCCTATCAAGGATTGATATCAGAGTACAGGCAAAGAGAAAGAATAGGGGAATCCTAAGTGAAAGACTAGCACTGGTAGAGTTTTTAGTACAATCTACAGTAAATGCTGCTGTTAAAAAGGAATAATTACTGCAGCATGCAAAATATTGCATGATAACTATAAGAATCAATCAGAACAGGTTAAAAAGGATTGGGAAGAGAGACTGGATAAGCAATGCAGAAAGAAACAATGGGGGATATGTGTATGTCTTCTAAATATGCAACAAAGTCTAGAAGATTTATGATCTTTGCTTGAAGCGTTAACATAGGTATTTTTATACTCCAAGTAGACTCCAAAGAATTTGTCCACAGGTAGACAGCAAACATTGCAGGTGTGATGGGGATGAAAGTGATAACTAGAAATATATTTTCTGGGAGTGTAATGAGTTGGCAGACTTGAAAGATTCCATGCAGACTGCTTTGTAAGAGACACTGGGAGAGCAAATTTGTCTACTTAAGGAAAAGATTTTTTTGAACTATGTTACAGAATCGGAATTACCTAGACATAATAAGGCCTTGCTGAGTCAAATTATGGTGACTGCCAAAACAGCAATTATTAGGAATTGGAAGTGAAAGTATAAACCAACTTTACTAGAAGTAGTAAATATTGTAACAGAGATAAAACAACTGGAACTGGGATCTTCAGAAAAGGGTAGGAGCAAATTACATAGGAGAAAATGGGAATTGTGGGAACAATACATGCAGAAGAGGAAAGAAGTTTAAAAGAAAGCAAGATTTGAATTAGCTATATAAGGTTTGACTGACGACTGCAAAAATTACAATTATGTCAACATGGTTTATGAATTATATAATGTTTGCAACTAAAATTATGTCAATATGGTTTGTTTTCATTTATATAAATGTACAATTGCCTATGCCATATGTGATAATTTAATAAAGATATTTCTTGTTAAAAAATAATAATAAGCCATAATAAATGTGAAAGGAAAATAAAAAAAATATATTTCAAACTGAGTAATTAGACAAAATATGCAATTCAGGAAAATGTACTGTTCTCTGGAAAATAAGCACAGATCAAAGAGAATACAACACTTTCAATGCCATCACAGGAAGAGACAAACACTAAAATGTTATAATGTCTCAGACCCTTCCCCACATAATGCAGCACAGTTTAGAGTCTGTTTTCAAGAACTTCACTGTTATTTTATGAATACAGTTGCCCAGTCGTGCAGAATGATTTCAATCAAGACAATGGCACAATGACTAAACAATCAGCTCATGAACAGATAAATATAATATGGATTAGGGTTTGCAAACTGCAGCATTATCTCTTGATTTAACTAAGGTATTGCATTCTCATGATGGATAACATAATTTTTGCAGCTGCTGAGAAAACTTGGAAACAAGAAATTTCTGTATCCTTATGTTTACTATGGCATTCCATAAGGGTCAGCTATGGATCATTTGCTGTTTCCATATTGAGGTGAGCTGATAACTATGAAACTCTCAGACTCGTCATCTAATTTAACTGCAAGCAGATGCAAATATAACAGTCTTGATTGACTAACTCAGAAAAAAGCTTCTTCAACTTAACCTGGGCTGGACAGCTGCTAAACTGAAAATAATGTCTTTAAAACAGGCAAGGTGTGATCCATCTGCTTTCATTTTTTATGGTACTAGATCATTGTTGCAACTGGGAAGCTGACAAGATACAATATTTTTGGCAAAAGCACATATAAACACGTAATATGAAAAATTATCAATTGACTACACATCTGCTAGAAGGCCCCACAAGTTCAAACCACAGAATCTTAGAGAACCAGTGGAAACCAAGTATCCGTGACAGCCAGAATCAGGCTTACTTCTAACATGTTTCAATCAGATCAACAAAAACATGACTGGCTTTAGAGCTAATCTAACTGAATCTGTTGGCTCATGTTGCTAAAAGCCATTAGTAAGTATCATTATAAATTAGGGGGCTTTTTGTTTATCCAGCTCCGTCTCTTTTTAGCACACTTTTTGCTCCCTTACCTCATACTACAGCCTTCCTACCCAGTGCCTGATATCCATGGAGGGTCTGCCAGTTTCTGTTTCCTCTAGACTTACTATGATAGAGCTGGGGCTGTAGCATCGCCTAAGGGACATTTCTCCCTCCCTTCCACTGTGGTTTTGTGGTTGCATCTGAGCAGCAGGCAAGCAATGTGAGTGTGCATCGTAACACCCTGCTTCTGCAGCAGCTCAGCTATGTTCACCACCCTTTTTACGAAATTGAACAACACCTCCTAGCATGACTTCCCCAGTCTCCAGCAGGAATCAATGCAGAAATGCCACATAACTGCCCACCCACAAGATAAGCAAACCTATCCCTCTCCTTCTAATCTATCAGTGGCCTGAGACACTAACTGAACCCAGATCAGCAAGACCACAGAGCAGATTGCTTATCTCTGTCGCAAGGGCACAGAGCGGCTTACTTATCTCTGTCTTCACATTCTGGCAATGAATTATGGAACACTGCCTTTGACTTATGCAAATATAATGAGATCTTAACTCCACTGTAATTATTATTCTAACTAAACCATGTAACAAGCTCTTGTTTAGTGATCACTAGTGATCAAACCTCAGCCACCTATCCCAAGACCAGTTACTAAACACATCTTAAATGTCACCAACTTACAGTTTTTCAAAGTAAAAACTGACTGCTGACCTAAAAACCAAACCCAAGCTGCTGTGAGTATCTAAGAAACCCACCCATCACATGACACTCATAACAACAGCATTACCTGATTGTGTATATGTGTGTCTTTGTGTGTGTGTGTGTGTGTGTGTGTGTGTGTGTGTGTGTGTGTGTGTGTGTGTGTGTGTGTGTGGTACTCATGTCTCACTGGTGGTGCATTTATATTTATATATGTACATGTCTTAGAACCTTGTTATCTTGTTTCAGCTTAAAAGTTATTCAGAACTGTTTAAACTAGTTTGTTAGTCAAGCATTCCCTATGAAGATAATGTTATACTGAATAGCATGATATTGATATTATAATTTAATTTGCTTTAGTTTTTTACATTATTTGCCTGTAAATATTTGGAGTACTGCTGTCACAACCAAAAAAAATTTTAAAACGATTTACTAGTTACGGTCACACAAACAATATGAAAGCAAAGTGAATATGTTCATATATTGGATTATGTCATTTAACATTGTATTGATTAATTAATTAATTAATTAATTAATTAATTAATTAATTAATTTATTGCCTTTGTATACTAGGAAGGTCTGACTGGGTGATAGAACCTCTTTTCAGTGGAGGTGTGGGAAAAAAGCACCACATATAAACTTGAATACAGTTACAAGAATGTATAGTAATCCAGTATAAGACAATAACAGCAACTTCTAAAAGACATACTTTTTTAACATAGAACATACATACTGTACATACATACTAAAATCAGTAACAACTGTGAGTACACATATCAATTTATGGAAATGAGACAGTAATTTTGAGAAGTACCAAAACAATGTACATAGTTTGAAGTCATTGAAAGTAATATATTTCTGTGAATTACCATGTATAGATAAGAAAATACTTTGGGGGTGGATGGCGTATTACTGAAACAGTTTTATGATGCATTTACTGTACTATCTGCATAAGCTCTCCTGGGGAATACCACTGACATAGACATTTGTCCGCTAAGTAAAGGTTTAGCTGTGTTTTCTAGGAGATTTGAATGTGAACTTGCCTGAAGGAGTTAGGGATGATACTCCACATTTTGGAGATGTAGCTGTAGCAAAGATAGTCCCTGATGACTTATCTGATTTAGATATACTTAGAAGGAATTTGTCAGCAGATTTAAGCACCAGGTGCTGAGTTTAAAATCCATTCCAGAGTTGTTCCTGTGTCATTGTTTTTACTGCAATGTCTGGGTTCGGTAATCGGTTGGCACAGACCATACAGGTTTGTAACATCTGCTGAACTATTTGAGGAGACTGACAGCCAGTTGATATTAACATCACCAAGGATGATTTTTTTCTTTTGGGAGGTTAGATGAGGCCCAATTAAAGAATTATTTTGCTGTACTAATATTTTTGCCTGAGGGAATGTATATGCCTGTTATATTTAATGACTTGTATTGGTTTAGTTTGGTGGATATGATAAGGATTTCAGTGCTTTTGAACTGAGGGGAGATGTATGGAGAGTGTTTTTATACATTAAACCAGCTCCTCCTGCTCGTTTGTATTTTCTGTCAGATCTCAGAATATTATACATTATTATAACCCAGGGCAAAACTTCATTGAGTTTTATTTCTAGTTTAGCTATGTTTTTCTCGTATCTCCCATCCCTCTTGCTAGCTATGTTAGGGGAGTGTATGATCAGTCAAGCATGAAATTCTGCTATTTTATGACAGATACTTCTAATGTTTAAGTGGAAAATAGGAAGGATATAAGCATTTACATGGATGAAGAAATGTGGCATTAGAGTGGGGTAGGAGCAGTTGTTAGTTTTGCTATGGGGGTGCTTTGTAAAGCCATGATTTTGGTGCATGCTTCCACTTAGTTTGGACTGGAGTGTTGTGATGGGAGAAGAACCACTTTAACTTGATTTTGTTTTTATATACTAATTTTAAGTCAAATGGCCCATGAAGAACAAGATTGCATTTGTCAAGGTAGATATAGGTTGTAGAGACTGAGGGCTGTTGACATATTGTCATCTGTATTGTGATACTGAGTTGTGTACATTGTGTAGGTGCATTACATAGTGAAATGATAGTGTCTATGTGTTGTGTAGATATGGGGATGAAAGGGTGGGTTAACATTAAGAGTGGAGTTGGAAAGACAAATGCTGAATATAAAGTGGCTGAAGATATACAATGTTAGGAGTATAGGAGATAGACAACAGGCAAAGATGTTTGTTGGCAGTGGAGTAGGAGTTGGAAGAAGGGGACTGTGAGTTAGAGATAAGGCTGAGGAGATGTGGCTAAATGACTGGAGAAAGTATTTAGTAAGAAAGAGAAGAAAATACTGGAATTTTATGAAAGGGGGGAATTTGAATGTATGGTAGGGAGAGAGCTGTGTATGTGAATATGTGGTAATAAAGGAAGAAGAAGGATGGGAGACACGAGAAAAGGAGAGAAGGAGGAATTGTTGGAGGAAATAATGTATAAAGTGTTAGGTATGAGAAGAGGTTAGATGGTGGAGAGAGGTTTATATAGAACTTTGATTGGGACAGAGATTAATACAAGTATGCGGTAGGGGGAATGTGCCATTCTGTGGAAAAAAAAAAAAACAATCATTGGGGCAGAGTCACAAGGAAGGGGTCAGAAGGAAAGTGTCTATGATTTTCTTTTTCTTTTACAGATATGTTAAATGACCTAGTATGAAAAAAAGTATTAGGGAAGCCTCAGTAGAAAGAGTTAGTAAGCAGAAAGTCAAAGAAATGGGCTGAGGTATTGTGAAAGAGGCAACTGGAATTAGAGACAAGGCAGAGGGAAGTCCTAGGAAATGAAATAAGGATGATTTTGAAGCTGGTTAGAAACTAACAACATTTGTTCATAGGTGTGTACTAGGCTAATGGCCCTGGGGCCTTTAAAAGCCTAGCCCATAGGATTACCCTGGCATCGTGCCACCTGACCTTAGTTCCCAGTGCCTCTGTTGAGTAGAGTCACTGGAGTGATCCCCAGGGTGACTTTTCTATTTCTCATCCACTCATCAAGATTTCTCTTGAAGAGGGCTGGTGAGGTGCTCTGTTTGACATGTATGGGAAGTCTATTCCATAGCATGGGCAGTCTCTGGGTTATGAACCTGTCCCTCCAGCATATTCTGTTGATTGCAGTAATGAGGCTGAGGTCTCTGGAGCATGTGGTGCGGAGGGATTGGGATTTCGTTAGATGTAGCATTTCTAACAAAGCTGGGTCACAGATGGCTTTGTAAGTCAAGCAGAGATCACCTCTAAGGAGGCAATATGAGACAGAGAATAGTTGAAGTTTTTTGAGTCTATCCATATAGGACAAGTGTTTAAGGCCTAGGATCCTATTTGTGAGGTGCTTTTGCAGCCTCTCCAGTTGTTGCAGGTGTCTAGTGAGGTACATGCCAAATGGGAGATTGTACTTGATGATTGGCCTAATGAGGGAAAAGTAGAGGGAAACAATGGCTTCTTTCTTCCTGGATGAAAAACCCTTAGCAATGAGATGTGCCACATAGAAGGACTTTCTGACCACAGTGGCAATGTGGTGGCCAAAAGAGAGGTTGCTGTCAACCTGTGTTCCCAGATCTCTTATAACGCCTTCTGTGTTCATTGGACTACCAACGATGTGGTAATTCATGGGAACTGGGTTTTTCCCAAAGGGGATGATGACACATTTCTTGGCATTGAGCTTAAGGCCATGGTTCTGACACCAGTCGTTGGTCTCAGTGAGGCCTTTCTGTAGGATGTCAACATCACTTGGGGAGTTAATAATAGCTCCCAACTTGCAATCATGTGTGAATTTTGTCAGCCAGAGTCCCTTTGTGTTGGCATGGACTTCAGAGAAGTAGATTCCAAACAGGAGAAGACCCAGGACCAAACTCTGTGGGACTCCACTCGTGACTGGTCTGCAGTCTGACTTGGAGTTAGCTACTTTCACACTGTGGGTTCTATGAGCTAGTTTGCAACCCACCTAGTGATATACGGGTTGATGCCTAGCTTAGTGAGTTTTTCTATGATTCCTGAGTGGGGAATGGTATCAAAGGCCTTAGCCAGATCAAAGTAGGCTGTATGAACCACCTTGCCTTCATCCACAGCTCTGGTGACTGACTCAAAGAAGTTGACCAGGTTGAGCAGGCATGATCTACCCTTCACAAAACCAAATTGTGTGGGATCCAGAGTTTGGAGATTCCTTATATCCTTGTTTATTAGGTCCATGATGATGCGTTCCATAACTTTGTATATCACACTCATCAGGCTAATGGGGCGATAGTTCCCAGGGTCTGTAATCATTCTTCCTTTGTGGAGAGGGATGACTGTAGCAGTGCGCCATTCGGTAGGGACAAAGCCTGAGGTGAGGCTGTGATTGAATAGCGCACACAGGTGAGGTGCCAGTTCACTCTGGAGTTCATGTAGAACACAATCAGGGATATTGTCAGGTCCCATAGATGCTGTATTCTTGGCCTTGGACAGTGCTGTTTTAACCTGTGCAGCAGTAATACTGGGTGACTGGCAATCTACTGGTATTGTGATTGGTCCTTTGGGGGGAGAGGGGTAAAGTTGGCACTGAATCTGTCAGCCAGTATATTGGCAATATCTGTCCACTCGGTATATGAGGTACCATTGTGCAGTAGCTCAGAGCAAATCTAGGTATTGCCGTGGAAATTCTTTACATAACTATAGAAAGTCTTGTGGTTGGCTTTACTATTTGCTGCAATTCTGTTTTCATAGCTAGCTTTAGAGGATTTGATGACAGATCTCAAGTTTTTGTTGAGGCTTTTAAGGGAGGCTTTCCAGTCTTGGGACTTCACCTTATTCCACATCAGTTTCCTCCTTCTGTTGTACAGTTTGTTTATGGCAGTGGACCACCAGGTTGGCTTCCTTTTTTGGAGGAGAGCATCTTGGTTCTACTGGGTATGGGGAGATCCATGCATTTGTGTATGTGTTCATACAGTGCATTGGTGTATGATTTGGTGGTCATGCAACTATTCTCCATTTACCAAAATGAAAAAAGACTTATACCACCAAAGGATGAGCAAGCCTGCAACACAGTATCACAAGAACTCCACCAGGGTAATCAAAACATTTATTGAATGCTTTCATCAGATTGTAACCAAAGACTTCATCAGAATACAACAAACCCAATACACTCCTATTATATATACTAAAACCTGTGAGAACACATGACATAGTGAACCAATAAAAACTTCTCTTAGCATTAATTGTGAACAGACTTTCTTAATCTAATTTCTTTTTAAGGCAATAGTGTTTTATGTTGTTTTACTTTAAAGTACATCTATGAATTTACTCTTGATGTTTTAGATTAAGAAAGCCTGTTCACAATTAATACTATGAGAAGTTTTATGGGTCTACTTCACCCTGTCGAAGGCCGACAATATCAAAGCTGATATTGTCGCCCCCAAAATGTTGAAAGCAAAAGTCATCACTCGTGTAAATGGAAATTTCCGTAAGGGGAGATTTCCATTTACTGCAATGTAGTGCAATCTTGAAGTTGGTATATTTAAGTAGCAAGGGGTGTGGGGGGTGCAGGGGGGCTTTCCCCCCTGTATAGAGCAATTTGCGTTGTGTTTGGGTGATTTTTTTTTGTTTTTTTGTGTGTTCGATGTTTGAGGGTTTCGACATTTTCATGTCGATTATTACGCTGTTGACAGTTTGAGTTTTTGACAGCGTAATATAAATGCGTTTTTATTGGCTCACTATGTCATGTGTTCTCACAGGTTTTAGTATATACAATAGGAGTGTATTGGGTTTGTTGTATTCTGATGAAGTCTTTGGTGACAATCTGACGAAAGCGCTCAGTAAATGTTTTTTTGATTATCCTGGTGGAACTATTCTCCATTTGCATGGGTGCTGTGAAGTTAGCTGCATGGGTGCCATGAAGTTAGTTGTGTTCATACTGCCCTGATATTTGCTTTTCTTTCAAATATGCACACATGTGTTTGCTATACTTTTCCAATTTTTGAAAAACAATTACAGGGTACAAATAACTAACTGTGTAGATCAATGAATGCCAGGCAGTTTATGGTTTTATAGTATCCTGTTATCATGTTTTACTTTAAAGCTTATCCATCTTATTTTTAATAAATGACAAACAATGATCTTATAGGTTTTTAAAGAAGGCCATAGTTGTCATTTATGGCAGAAAGCGCTTAAACTTGGATATTGTCAATAAAAAAGTATTGGTTTATTCTTATATTTTGGCAGCAGTTAGAATTCATTTAACCATCTTGCAAGTGTTTTTTGGTGTTTTGGATTTTCAGTTGTTGCACTTGTATTGAGGCATTTATTCAGTTTTTCTTGGTTAATGATCTTATTTTAACATTAACAAAAAATACATTTTTTATAAACATGGAACATTATTCATTTTAATAAGTTTTGTCTGTTGAACAACTTTAGAAATCACTGTAGCCTGTTGTTTGGTTTAATGTGATGTTATTTTTATTTCTTTTTAAAGTAAAAAAAGAACACTCGTTTTAATTATAGACATTTCAATGCTTGAATTCTATGGCATTTGTAATACAAATGTATCTGTTTTGGTGTTAATATTACTTTAATTCATACTGCTGCTGTAAATTGAATTATGATGAGTTCTGCTTCTGTTAATGAAAATATTTACATTACCTGCTGTGGCTTTTAGTGCATACATAACAATTATGATATTTCAAGAGTATGCATACACTATGATAATGCTGGTAGCAAGTATACATAGCTTACCCTGGGAGTCTGTGTAAGACATGAATATTTTATCTAGGGTTGTTGTAGGGCCATTGTAAGGATAAACATATACAGACAATGTGGGGTCCAGGGTTGGGGCATGACTTATTTTTTACTTTCTTCTGCAGTATGTAAGGTATACAAGTAGCAAAGTGTAATGCATCTGTAGCACAAATAAAAAGCATTTCAGATTCATGGACGCTACATGTTCTATTTAGCTGACTTGTCACTATTTTGAGTGATGAAGTAATATTAATGCAGTTTGTGGCACAAGTTATGTTGTCCACTCTGCAAGATCCTTGTGAATAGGTTCAGATAGCACAGTCAAATGGCTTTTTTTTGCTTTCAGTGGCATCTTGGCTCTCGTACTGTAGGGCAAGTTATGGAACTGTTTATTTTGCATGCTGGTCTATTGCAGGGCTTTCATTACATCATTCACTAATCTACTGTAAGGTTGCAGAAAACACCACGGAGTCAGGATTGGTAAGAAGGCTCAAGCAGATCTCCAGTTATGGTCAAGTCTTCTGCTGGGCTTCAAAGGGAGACATTTTGGGTAGGAATAATGGGTGTCAAATAACGCTCTGTACCTACTTACAAATGAGCAGGAGGACTGAGAACGGGTTCCAATTTTTCACTGATGGGGGTTTTCAATCTTGTGACCTCAACATTGATCTAAAGAAGGGATGAAAGACATCATGTTTTTAGAAATAATGTGTAAATGGGTGGCACAATTTGTATTGCAGAATCAATTGAGAAATAAAGTTCATTTTAGATCAGATAATGAAACAGTTCAGCACTAATTAAGAAATCATCCAAGTCACTGTTGGCTCATTTCATGTAAGGCTACCAGTTTTAATGAATCTGTGCATTAATCTTTCATTCTCTGAAAGGCAATTTCAGGCTTTCAGAATGTATTGGCTGATTCTTCCTATTGCCTTAAGGTGTCCAGGTTCAGGCAGTTGGCACCCAAGACAACTCTCTCTTACAACCAAAAGAAGTTTGGAAGCTGTCTCTGGTGGAATTCATGATTACAAAGTAGCTAATATACACTTCAGATAATTTTCCATGTCTTTCTATTTAGAACAGTGGTTTTGGCTTTTCATTTAGTGTTACATTATTTTGCATGTTGTTGTACATTACATCAAGCCTCTTCTATACAATTTGCTGCTATCAGTTTATTTTCAGAGATTTTTAATCTTCAGGATATAACTAAGCATTGGAGGACAGTCAGAACATTAAAAGATCAGGATACATTAAGATCCAATCATTCTATTTCTTGGCGGCCTATTGGGTGTCCTCTGTTGAAATCCATTTTATTAGGTATTCCACTCACCAGGCTAAACAAGGAAAAAGTTACTGTCAGCTGCCTGTTGGGTGCCAGGATCCGCCACATAATACATGCTCTCAGGTCACTCTATAACAAGTACAAATACGACTCTGCCATTGTCCATGTTGGTGTGAATGACCTGAAATGTACCTCTCTAGACTACATGAAAAGAGACATGGAGAAGCTGTCCAATCTTGTAGCCCAGGCAGGTATGAGCCTAGCCCTGAGTAGCATCCTGCCATCACCCAGAATGATACCACAGTACAAGGACAAAATGAATGACTTCTACAATTGGCTAAGCTTCTGGTGTCATTCTAAGGGGATCCAGTATCTGTCTGCCTAGGATGACATGATCAACAAACCACAATGTTTTGCCAGAGATGGCCTGCACCTGTCACCCTTGGGATTCCGGATACTGGCTAAGGCTCTTGCCACCCCTATAGTGCCTTTTTTTAGGCAAGGTTCAAATGACAAATTCACCACCGTAACAGGTACAAGCAAGCAAAATCTGAGGGTAATGCTACTCAATGCTATAGTCTAAACCTCAAAATGCACTCACTCGAGGCACTCCTTAAAATGGAGAACATTGACATCTGTACAGTGACAGAGACCTGGTTCAAGGCTCCAGAGAGCACCCCTGCATTACTAGGCCATAATTCATACCAAACCTTTCGGCCACCTAACCTGGACTGAAACACTAAAGGCAGAGGCGTGTCCATATTCATTAAGGATATCCACACCTCCAGGCTAGATGCTCAGCATAATGCATCCGAGATTATCCAAGTGCAACTAACTCTGGGCAAATTGTAGCTTGCTACAGATTCCCCCACCATGCCCCAGGATTCTCACTCCTCATTTCTTGATACACTGGAAAATATTATGGTACAACCTAATACCCTAATAATGGACGATTTCAACTACCCCACCATTAACTGGGAAAACTATTCATGTACCAACTCTTGTGTTCAATGTTTTCTGGAATTTATAAATTCCAACGCCTTGGATCAACTTATCCACACCCCCACCAGGGGCAGCAATATCCTAAATCTGGTCATTACCAACATGGGCAACTGGTATTCCACACCAGAGGTCAATTCCTCGTTGGTCAGATCCGAACACAAGCTAATCACCCTACACATCCACATACCACCTCCACCCCCCATTAGGGAAACCACCGTAAAAAATTTCTCCAAATCCAACTTTACGCTTCTTAAGACAGAAGTGGCAAACTTCATGACACCCATGCTGATCAACAATAGAGGTGCAACTGCTAAATCCTATACAAATACACTTTATAAGTACTTACACGAGTGCATGAATTGTGCAATCCCTAAAAGAACCAAGATGCTATCCTCCAAAAAAAAGGAAGCCAAACTGGTGGTCCCCTGCCATAAACAAACTCTACAACAGAAGAAAGAAACTGTTGCAAAAAAGAGTAAAATCCCATGATTGGAGGAACTCCCTGGTAAGCCTAAGTAAGAAGCTGAGATCCCTCATAAAATCCTCCAAAGCTAGTTATGAAAACAAAATCGCCACTGATTCTAAAGACAACCACGAAGTATTCTATAGCTATGTCAAGAATCTCAATGGCAATACTCAGATCTGCTCTGAGTTACAGCACAATGGCACTAAATATACAGAACCAACTGGTATTGCCAACATCCTGGCAGATAGGTTCAGTGCTAACTTTACCCCTCTCTCACCCCCTAAAGGGCCCATCTCTATACCGGAAGAATGCAAAGTTCCTGTAATCACGGCTGCACAGGTAAAAAACACACTTTCCAAAGCCAAGAACACAGCATCCATGGGACCTGACAACATCCCAGGCTGCGTTCTACATGAACTACAGAACAAACTGGCACCCCACCTAAGTACCGTGTTCAGTCATAGCCTCATCTCAGGCTTTATGCCCACTGAATGGTGCACAACAACAGTTATCCCACTCCACAAAGAGGAAGCCTCCACGGACTACGGGAACTACCACCCCATTAGCCTGACGGCACTGGTCTGCAAGGCTATGGAACATATCATCATGGAACTCATAAACAATGACATTGGTAATCTCCAAACTCAGGACCCTACTCAGTTCGGGTTTGTAAAAGGCAGATCATGTCTCCTAAACCTAACAGACTTCTTTGAAGCGGTCATCAAAGCTGTAGATGAGGGTAAGGTGGTTCACACAGCCTATCTAGATCTCGCCAGGGCTTTCGACACCATCCCCCACTCTGGAATTATAGGTAAACTCACTAAACTAGGTATAAATCCCTATGTCACAAGATGGGTTGCCAACTGGCTCGCTGACAGAACCCACACTGTGAAAGTAGCAGACTCTAAATCCAGCTTCAGACCAGTGAAAAGTGAAGTACCACAGGGTTCAGTCCTGGGTCCACCCCTGTTTGGTATCTACTTCTCTGAAGTACAGGCTAACACAGAAGGTTTTTGGCTAACAAAGTTCTCAGATGACTGCAAACTAGGAGCCATAATTAAAACTCCTAACGATGTGGACATCCTACAAAAGGGCCTCACTGAGACAGATGCCTGGTGTCAAAGCCATGGCCTCAAGCTCAATGCCAAAAAGTGCACTGTCATCCCTTTTGGTAAAAACTCTGTACCCATGAACTACCACAAAAGGCGGTAGTCTACTTAACACCAAATGTGTGATAAGAGACCTTGGAACACAGGTGGACAATAGTCTCTCCTTTGATAAGTCAGGAACACCTCATCACTAAGGGTTTTTCATCCAGAAAAAAGGAGGTCATTGTCCCACTGTACTCATCCCTCATTAGACCCATTATAAAATACAACGCCCTGTTTGGTATGTACCTCTCAAGACATCTGCAACAACTGGACAGGCCACAGAAATACCTCACTAAAAGAATCACAGGCCTAAAGCAGATGCCCTACGCTGACCGCCTTAAAAAACTTCAGCTATACTCTGTCGCATATCGTCTTCTCAGATGTGATCTCTGCTTAACATACAAGGCCATGTCAAACCCAGAGCTGTTGGACATGCTACACTTAAAGAAATCCCAATCCCTCAGAGCCACACGCTCCAGGGATCTAAACCTTGTTATCACAATAAACAAAACATGCTGGAGGGATAGGTTCCTGACCCAGAGACTCCCCAGACTCTGGAATAGACTGCCCATACATGTCAAGCAGAGCACCTATTTGGCTTTCTTCAAAAGGAACCATGATGATTGGATGGGAGAAAGGAAATTCACCCCGGGGATCACGTCAGTCACCCTGCTAGACAGGGGTCCAGGGAAGTAAATTGTGTGGGAAGAAATAGCCAGGGAATTGTTATGGCTAGGCTTGTATAGGCCCTAGGGCCGATAGCCTAGTACCAACCTATGAACCTATGAACCTATAATCACATCACCGCAGTAGTCAGGAAATCCTTCTTCATGGCACACCTCATAACAAAAGGTTTCTCATCAAGGAAAAAAGAGGTCATTGTTCCCCTCTACTCATCACTCATTAGAACCATTATAGGTTACAACACTCCTTTTGGTATGTACCTCACAAGACATCTACAACAGTTGGAAAGGCCACAGAAATACCTCACAAAGAGGATTACTGGCCTCAAACAGATGCCCTATGCAGAGCGTCTCAAAAAAAATTCCAACTTTACTCCGTCGCATATCGCCTACTCAGAGACGATCTCTACCTAACATACAAAGCTATGTCAAACTCAGAGCTGTTGAACATGCTCCACTTAAGGAAATCCCAATCCCTCCGAGCTACACGCTCTAGGGGCCTAAACCTTGTCACCACAATAAACAGAACATGCTGAAGTGATAGATTCCTGTCCCGAGACTTCCCACACTCTGGAACAAGCTACCTATCTATATCAAACAAAGCTCCTCATTAGCACTCTTCAAGAAAAATCTTGATGATTGTATGGAAGATAGGAAATTCACCCCAGGGATCTCTTCGGTGGCTCTGCTCGACAGGGGCACAGGAAAATAATTTTCTTGGGTGGTGAAAGCCAGGGTACCATTTGGCTAGGCTTATATAGGCCCTAGGGCCAATAGCCTAGTACCTACCTATGAACCTATGCTTTTGCACCCACTTTCCACACTCATATGTTTTGGACTACCTTATTTATGTGGATGTAAGCAGGAGTATTTTGGGTGAATGAGTTACTTGGGTTCTGAGATGGAACCATGTTTCTTTATGCCAGGATGCGGTCATAGTTTAGCTTCATAAATCTAAGACTGAACAATCAGGTAGTGGTCATTAAGTTAATTTAGACAAATCAGTAAACTATTTTATTTGCCCATGGGGTTGGTTTATTACATTGTGTATCTTCACCAGCTCTAACTCGGCGAGGTTAGTATTTATTCTCCTGAATGGTTTTCACTTAACTCCAAAGAACATTGAAACATGTTTGCAAGATGTCTTCTTTAACCAAAGCTTGCCTACAACTGGGTGCTCTTTCCTAGTCATTTAGAATGTGGTGGGATTCAGATTTAGCACATCAGGGTCAGTCTATAGAAATGATAAAAGAAATGGAAGGTGGTTATCTAATACTTGCCTGTCTTACATTTGTTAATTCTTCAATATTTAGTTTGCATTTACATTTTCTCCTTTTTAACCTTTTCAATGTGAATGTGCATCATTATTTGTGGGGCACTCATTCATACTTCAAGCTTCCAAGACAGCAAACGTTTGCAAAGGAGGTGAGAATTTGTTTTGGATCCATGTTTATAGGAAGAAGAATGGAAAGGGATGTCAGGACTTTCAGATTATTAATGAAGTTCACCATATCCAGTGTCTTGTAATTCATTTTGGGGAGATGATTCAGGGTGTATATCTCAGCATGAACTTTTGTATTTCATTCTTATAGACTTTGCTATTATAAAGCAATTATTACTTAGCTGTTGGGTGCATAGTCTGTCATAGTTCCACAGTTAATTTAGCTTTGAGCTATAAATCCATGGAAAAAGCAAGAAAATATATAAATCATAGCATAGCTCATGCTGCTCCTAAGACAGCAAATTCAGTTACTGAGTATTTTTTTTCTAATGGCGATCCTAAAACAATGAAATATGAACAGATGTTATGGCCAGCAAAGTTTTTGGAAACAGGTTCCTGCATTGGATCAGGGGCATGGGTGAGGTTATGGTTAGCACACATGAATAAGGTGGTTCAGGAGTGAGGTACAGACATTCGACATTTTCTGAGCAAAACAAAGTTTCAATATCTATCTAAAACAGGGAAATTATGTCTGATGTTAAAGGATTTTCACCATTTTTGAAATGTTTAGCTTGAAAGACATGACCTTCTGCCTTTCCCAATACTATCAATCAAAAATGCATTAGATTAGCAGACATAACCTAAATTATTCTTCAATACCTACTCCTTACAAAAGGCACACAGAACTGTTGTAAAATAATACTTTAAATAGTTTTCATGGAAATGAGTAAACAGATCTCTCTCTCTCTCTTTCTCTCTCTCTCATGAGTCACAAACAACTCCTAAAGTAACGCAGTGGGCATCCACCACCAGCCAAGAGGTTAGCAAGGCAAGAGGGGGAAACAGAAGTAGGTTGCCAGGTCTTTCTTCCATATCAGATGCACATATACTCAACCTATATCATAATGATATGCTAAAGAAAATACACTATGATTTCATGGGGACTTGCTAAAACTATATCTATAGTCCATCAACAAAGTAGGGTCATATTTCCAAACTGCTGAAATATGCTGCACCTGACAATACCATGATGAACACTTTACAAAGAATCAAATAACCTGGAAAGCTCCTGCATGATACTTACCGAAGGTTTTACGGTGTAAGTTTGCACTATGGGAAACTTGTCTAAAATATTTTTGAGCAATTTTGCACAACACAGAAATGTGAACAACTTACAGACACTCTTGTTAAAAATGAATATGCATTAAAAACTTTCAAACACATATAGACTCGTGCACAAACATTTACAAATTCTCTTATGTGTGCAAATCATCAGTCCATAGTACTTACATTAGTCACTGGGCCAGATTCCAAAAGAGTTGCTTTCAGTGCGAGTCTGCCCTGATTCAGAAAGACTTGCTCTCAGTGTAAGTGACTTGTTTCGGTGCGAGGCCTATCTATAAACAGGCTTACAGTGGAGGCCAGATTCCAAAAGACCTGCTCTCACTGTAAGTGGTCACTCGCCACTGAGAGCAAATGTTGTGGAATTGGGCCCACTGTTTTAATAATCAGTATAATATATGTTCTCTGTTACTGGGCCATATTTGGTAGACCATCGAGGACAGTTATGATGGGGCTATGAAAGGCTTGGGCAAGGTCTGGATATCAGTAAACTAATGTTTCACAGTAATGTCATTTTATATTTTTGGCAATTTTTTTTCTAAATAAGCTTAAACAATGCTCTGCATATCTGTTTACCACAAACCTGGAAAAAATATTTTCTTTGGCTGAGGCTACAAAAACGCTAGTTTTCATGTCATCCAAAAGAAAAGAAATAAAAATACAAATGTACAAAAACTGCATAACAAAGTGTAACAGAGTGTCTGGTTTAACAGCAAGGCCATAGTGATGGGCAGTCTACAGACAGGTAACTTTATGTAGTACTTCTCATTCCAAGCCTAAGGGCATTTTATACAGACTCCACACAAAATAATATGGAGAACAAGTTCTGTAAACATTGAAATTTAGCTGATGTGTGCTTGGGATATGAAGATCAGTGGCAGTTGTTGTGGGTTGTCTGGTGCTTCTACCCCTGTGCATGGGCCTCCTTTTGTGGTGTTTAAAACACTTGCTATTTATGTTTACAAAAATGCAAGGAATTTTCCCCTTGCTGTTCTCCTCCATGGTCTGGATATTTTCGGCCCATCAAAAGGAATGTGATGTTCTTACTGCTTACTTGTACCCCTTCCAGTCATCTTATTTCCGTTCTCTCATCTTCTTATTCAGAAATGAGTTTCACATCTATACAAACTATGCAGCAACCACCTGCAAAATGAGCTGACTTCCATTATCATAAACTTTCTCTTCTGCCTGGGGAACTATATCTGATTGACTCTGTTCTGTTAATATACTTCTATATACCTGGTACAAGGAGATGACATCATTACTCACAGAGAATAATTTTGCCAGTCTGGTTGAGTTCTGCCTCTCCATTTTTAACATTGAAGCAAGTGAAAATAAAAAAAAAGGTTCCTATGTGGAACTTTATAGATGAATACATTGTTACTCACATGAGTTTGGAAGATAAAGATTTCAAAAATGTGCATAAAGCAGTTATATCTCCAGGCTATATTAGTGTTACCTTTTTTGTTTACTTCATATAAATACAAACTTAAGTACTGTGTATATGCAATGCAAACCACAAGTGTAGTCTGACATCACAAGACATGGCATTATCATCATTTATAACGTTTAATAATCTTGGCCTACCTTCGCGCATTTATCTAGTGCAACAAATGGCAATACAATGATGTGTGCCTTATGAAGATAAATCCATGTCAAATATGCATATTACAAGCCAGATGCATTTCTTCCACATTAATGCAGATATTTCTAAAAAAGCCTAGAAGTGAATTTTTAGTTTTCACATTCTGCTGTTGACTCTTTCCTGCTGTAAGCCGGCACCGACATACATGTTAAACAGCAGTAATTTGATTTCAGAAACATTTAGATTTCTGCTCTTCATCCATCTGCATACAGAAAGCTCTAAATATCAAATGATAAGTGACATCTTCTAGACTAAAATATAACAAAAACAAGCCAAATGGCTCAAAAACTTGTAAACAGTAATACAAATTAAAAAAGCAAGCCACCAAGGCAGTATTTGCGTGAAACACTAGTTTATTTAACATTAAACACTGTCAAAGTAAAACCAGCTAAGCGCTTTCGCCAAGAAACATGAATTGGCTTCATCAGAGTCACTCAATTATGATGCAACTTCCTTTAAATACTCTAATTACTTAAGCAATTATTCATGATTTTGCTTGCATCAATGAAATCACCCTGACTAAACTTAAAGGCATACTTCCCCCGAATATGTAATGTACACAATAACATGCTGTAAACCATAATAATAACTACATTCAAGATAAAATATTAGTAAAAGTACTAATAATGAACATAATAATATAAAACATACTTAAAAAATAAACTTAAAAATTCAAAACATAGTTGATATGTTTGTTGCAGTCAGATAAATGTTTTCACAGTACACTTAAAACTAAACCTCTGCTGCCCTTTGCTTCAAAAAGGGAGCTATTGAACAAGAATCATTTAAACCTGGCTTGCAATAAGCATTTAGTCTCAGCTGCCATTTAGTTTCTCTGGCTTCTAATTCTAATTCATCATCCCCACCCCTAGAGTCACTCTGTACTCTATCAATGGCAAAGAATAAAAATCTCTTGCAGTTGGGACATTCTAGAGTGTGAACATATAAAGCATTGTTCATTTTTTTATTTTTAAAGTCTCTAAGGTGCTCAGTAATGCGATCCCGTGGCCTTCTTTTGGACTTGCCTAGGTAGAAACCAGGGCATGATAAGCATGTAGCTAAATAAACCACCATAGCGGTGTTGCAGTTGCACCTGCCCGGGCATCCTATAGTACGTTCAAAACTTCCTATAAAGTCATTCGTACCATCATTTATATTTTTATAGGTCTTGCAAGCACCACATTTGTACATCAATGACCTGTGCTTGCCTTGTTTTCTGTTGACACTTTCAAGAATATTCTTTATATTACGCCCTCTAAAAATAATTTATCTTTCTCCTTCAACTTTCCTTTATTGAGTATCTTGACTATTACAGAAATGAGGGTGTCACCTGCATTTGTTCTAGATTCACCACAATAAAACAACAAACATTTATCACCTTATAAACTACCAGCTACTCAGAGATTCACAGACTCATTGATACTGTAATGCCAAAATATCTTACAACCATACATACCTTGCCAGTACTCTGCCTCAAACTGCTCATTCTTTGTCCAGGACAGTCATACTAGTCGATCCTAGATTAAATTTGTGGATAGCCATGCAGTTATCTTGCTTATGTTTAAAGGAAGAGAGTGAGTTGTGCTTTTTATCATGCAGGCACTGAGCTATACACCTGCCTCTCCACTGTGCTTTATCTTTTGGTGAAGATTTCTATCCCTGATTCTAGCACTGGGAGAGACATTAGACTTGCAGAGAAACTGGAGGGTCAAGACAATTGGGTCTCTAATAATAATCACTTGTCTGTTCTTTTTTTCTTATTATTATTTTAGAAACATGTCACAAGATCTCACTGTGATTCACTCACTATTCCTGACCAGATTACATCACTTACTGATGCTTGTCCCATAACTGAAAACACAACAGGCCTGATGGCATATTCATTACAGTCTCTAACCTAAAAACAGCAGTTATAATGGCAGAAGAGCAGATATCTTGCCTCTGAAGTTTATTTTACTCTTACAGTTCATGCTTATTTACCTACATATGCCACTACAAATGTTGTTTGAAAGTACTACACAAAAGAAGGATTGTAGTGAGTCAAAGAAAGTTTTTTTAAATGTTAAGCAAGATGTTACGAACCTCAAATTTTCAGTCACACAACTAATAAAGTTAATAAAAGTTATAGATCATGATTTTTAATGGTAGCTTGAACATTAAAGATATATATTACAGTAACAAAATACAAATAATAAAATGCTGTGTATTATTTCATCTTCAGACTTAATCAAACCAAACCGACGTTTGTACGTCATACACATCAAGAAGTGTGGTGAATTGGATTACTGGTTGGTTTTCTTCTGTGCAACTCTAGGGTCTGGGATTTGGTTCTGCCCTCTGGTTGTTGCATGTGTGGAATTCAGGTTATTATCCATGCATCTGCACAATTTTTTTTTTTCAATATACTCCAGTTTCCTCCCTGCTTACAAGAATCCAAAACTTTTATACAAGACTTGGAGAGGTGTGGAACTATGAATAGTTGATTTTCATCAAAAATTAAAGAGAATTAAGTTATTTCAATTCTATTTAAATATTGAAGTTGCACTTATAGTGCCCTCTGTGGTGATATTGCTTTGCACTACTTTTCTACTTTGTTCCGTTTGCAATTTTTAGTTTGTTCTGAGACTTTAGTCTTCTGTTTTAATGAGCAGTTCATAGGTTGGTACTACGCTATCGGCCCTAGGGCCTATACAAGCCTAGCCATAACAATTCCCTGGCTATTTCTTCCCACACTATTTACTTCCCTGGACCCCTGTCTAGCAGGGCAACTGACATGATCCCCGGGGTGAATTTCCTATCTCCCATCCAATTGTCAAGGTTCCTTTTGAAATGGGCCAAAAAGGCGCTCTGCTTGACATGTATGGGTAATCTATTCCAGAGTATGGGGAGTCTCTGGGTCAGGCACCTATCCCTCCAGCATGTTTTGTTCATTGTGATGACAAGGTTTAGATCCCTGGAGTGTGTGGCTCTGAGGGACTGGTATTTCTTTAAGTGGAGCATGTCCAACAGCTCAGGGTTTGACATGGCCTTGTATGTTAAGCAGAGATCGTCTCTGAGTAGACGATATGCCACAGAGTATAGCTGGACTTTTTTTAGACAGCCAGCATAGTGCATCTGCTTTAGGCCTGTGATTCTTTTAGTGAGGTATGTCTGCGGCCTTTCCAGCTGTTGCAGATGTCTTGTGAGGTACATACCAAATGAGGCATTGTACTCTATAAAGGCTCTAATGAGGGATGAGTACAGTGGGACAATGACCTCCTTTTTCTGGATGAAAAGCCTGTAGTGATGAGGTGTGCCACATAGAAGGATTTCCTGACTGTTGTGACGATGTGGTTATCGAAGGTGAGACCACTGTCCACCTGTGTCCCTAAGTCTCTTAACACACTTTTGGTGTTTAGTGTACTGCCACCTATGTGGTAATTCATGGGCACATGTTTTTTTCCCAAAGGGGATAACTATACATTTCTTGGCATTAACTTTAGCCCATGGCTCTGGCACCAAGCATCTGTTTCTGTAAGGCCCTTTTGTAGAATATCCACATCATTTGGGGATTCAATAATGGCTATCAGTTTGCAGTCATCTGCAAACTTTGCTAGCCAGAGTTCCTTAGTGTTGGCCTGTACTTCAGAGAAGTAGATGCCAAATAAGAGCAATCCCAGGACTGAACCCTGAGGTACTCCACTTGTCACTTGTCTAGAGGTGGATTTGGAGTCTGCTACTTTTACAGTCTGTTTTCTGTCAGTAAGCCAGTTGGCAACTCATCGAGTGACATAGGGATTTATGCCCAGATTAGTAAGTTTATCTATGATTCCAGAGTGGGGAATGGTGTTGAAGGCCTTGGCGAGGTCCAGATAGGCTGTGTGCACCACCTTACCCACGTCCACAGCTCTGGAGACTGATTCAAAGAAGTCAGTCAGATTCAGGAGATAAGATCGGGCCTTCACAAACCCAAACTGGGTGGGGTCCAGTGTTTGAAGGTTGCCAATGTCTTTGTTTATAAGTTCCATGATAATGCGTTCCATGTCCTTGCAGATCAGGCTCGTCAGACTGATGGAACAGTAGTTCCCAGGATCCAAGCTGGATCCCCCTTTGTGGAGTGGCATACATGTAGGTGTGCGCCTCTCAGTGGGCACGAAGCCAGAGGTGAAGCTATGATTAAACATGACACTTAGTTGTTCTATAGTTCTATTTCCATAAGTATAATTACTTGTGAAATATATCAGTTTGTATTTTAAACCCTGCTGGAACATAGTCTTGTACTTTAATTCACAGTTGTGGCAGAACTGGGTTCTACTACTGCCAGATTTGTGCCTTAGTTGTTTATTACTGCATGTTTCCATAAGCAGTGTTCCTAGTAAATTTCTGCAGACGCTGGTGCCTTAAACTGGAGTAGAATGTCAATTGTGAAAGAGCTGTCTCTGCTCCAGTTTGTGCTTCAGTGCATTTGTATTCTGTTTATTACTTAAATGCTTAAAGTTACATTCTGTCTGCCTCATCCACCATTAACACATGAAGCTAAAGTTTCTGAATGAACTCCAATATTTCCTTTATTTGACAGGATGCCTGGCTAGCTAGCTTGCTTCTTCCTTGAAATTTTTTTCTCAACCCTCCTACCCTTTTGATGTGGCTGTTTTATCAGGTTGGATTACATGATACTGAGTGCCGACCCAGCAAACCATGTATTGTTCTTGAGTAAAACTCATTCACTACATATTGTCTTCTGCTCATTCTCCTGGAGTTCAACAAAGCTTGGGAGTCCTAGCCTGTATTCGAGAAGTATTTTACTTGTATCCAGTGCCACACAGGCAAAGTTAGGTACCTTTAATTGCTAAATCACACTTAAGACACTTTGAGGGATCACTACTGCTTCTTGTTTTTATGTGTGCATTTCACTGAATTCTTTATAAAAAAAAATTGCTCTTCATTTCAGTTACTGCTGTAGGATTGTCTTAAAATTGCCTTCTGCAAGGGATTTCCAACCAGTTGTTTAACTGGTTTGTTGTAGCACTGTACTTGTGGGTCACTTGTACTGTGTTTTTACATTAGAGAGACTGGGTTCAATCATCTTGTGGCAGGAGCTGTTTGCCTGGTCTATCTGATTTGGGAAATGCACCAAAGGACTCAAGAGTGTAGTCATTTTACTGACAAGAGGGCTCATTAGTTAGCTTTCTGTTTTTTTTTTGTTGCTATAAATGTTGTGTTTGCATGGGTTAGCAGTACAGTAGCAAACACCTAGAAAGCACATTTTCCCTTTAGCATGGCACATAAAACTATACCCTATAAAGCAATAAGTATATAGAGCAAATACCTTGCACACCAACAAGCTTAAACCAGCTAGCTTGACATCGAGTGACAATACCTACAGATTTAGCAGAATTTAGTATTGTGTAAACATTAAAGTTAGTAGAATTTAGTACCGTGGCAATTGTCTCATGTCTACTGACAGCCACTTTAATCCTTAAAGAAGCAGACACAGTATGTGAGAAGTGTACTTACACAATGACACTGAACACTAAACTCTAGCATACAAGTGCACATCAGGCTGTCAAAACCACACACAAGACACACACACACACACACACACACACACACACACACACACACACACACACACACACACACACACACACACACACACACACACACACACACGCGCACACACACACACACACACACACGCACACACGTAGACTAATGTATGCTCAGATAAATGAAAAGCAATCTTCCTAAACAACAAAGATCACATAGACCGCCTCAGCACGGCCAAAGGCACTCAGAAAAAATATCAACTACCACAACACATACTGGAACTGTCAGTGAAGCCCCAAACACTAAGCCCCTAAGGTAAGGAAACACACTTCCCAGGGCTCTCATCATAGTGCACTCCAGTGAAAGATATACTGATTACGCTTTAACCAGGCTAAACAAGGAGAAGACAACCCACAAGATGGGGTGCCAACTGGCTCATAGATAGAACCCACATGGTGAGAGTTGCAGGCTCGACGTCTGACTCTAATGCGGTTACAAGTGGCATCCCCCAGGGCTCAGTCCTAGGACCCCTCCTGTTTGGTATATACTTCTCAGAGGTACAGGCAAGCATAGGAGGACTATGGCTGATCAAGTTCGCAGACGACTGCAAACTAGGGGCCATAATTGATTCTCCAGCTGATACAGACACCCTCCAGAAGGGTCTCACTGAGACGGATACCTGGTGTCAAAATCATGGCCTCAAGCTAAATGCCAAAAAGTGCATAGTCATCCCCTTTGGAAAAAATAAAGTACCCGTGAACTGCCACATAGGTGGTAGTCCCCTATATACAGAAAATGTAATAAGGGATCTGGGGACCCAAGTAGACAGTAATCTCTCCTTTGATAATCATATTGCCAAGGTGGTTAGAAAATCCTTCTATGTGGCCCACCTAATCACAAAAGGGTTCGCATCTAGAACAAAAGATGTTATTGTGTTTCTCTGCTCATCACTCATTAGACCCATCATAGAATACAACGCCCCATTTGGGATGTACCTTACAAGACACCTGCAACAGCTAGAAAGACCACAAAAGTACCTCACCAAGAGGATTGCTGGCCTCAAACAGATGACCTATGCAGCCTGACTCAAGAAACTCCAGCTGTACTCGGTTGCATACCGTTTACTCAGAGGTGATCTCTGCCTGACATACAAGGCCATGTCCAACCCAGAACGTGCTCCACCTAAAAAAAAAAGCAAATCCCAGAGCTACATGCTCTAGAGATATAAACCTCACCACAACGATAAATAGGACATGCTGGAGGGATAGATTCCTGTCCCAGAGACTCCCCATGCTTTGGAACAGGATTCCAATATACATCAGGCAGAGCCCCTCACTAACACTCTTCAAGAGAAACCTTGACGGGGGGATGAGAAACAGAACATTTACCCCGGGGATCACTGCAGTGGCTCTGCTGGACAGTGGCGCAGGGAAATAATGGCTCTGCTGGACAGTGGCGCAGGGAACTAATGGCTCTGCTGGACAGAGGCACAGAGAACTAATCTAAGGGGGTGGCGAAAGCCAACACATTCTGGCTAGGCTTATAAATTCCCTTGGACAGATAACCTACTACTTACCTATGAACCTATGAACCTAAAACTGGTGGTTGCTTATCTGGAGCCAGGTTCCACCAAATGACCTGTGCACTCAAGTCATTACACCTCAGATATCAGCATGATTCCATCACAGTCCATCTAGGTGTATATGGCCTGAGGTATACCTCCCTGAACTACATTAAGAGAGAATTTATGGAGCTTTCAAACTATGTGTCTAAGGCTGGTATGAGCCTAGCACTGAGCAGCATATTACCATCACCAAGGATGATGCCACAATATCAGCAAAAAATGATTGATTTCAATAACTGGCTGTCCTTCCGGTGTGATTCTAAGGAGATCCAATATTTGTCAGCTTTCCCTATAGGCTTCCATATACTGGCTAAAACTTTATCCAACCCCATAGTTCCTGTTTTAGGCAATGCCACATTAACAAACCTCTTGACATAGCAAAATCATCTCTAGTGAACCTCAAGGTATTACTGCTCAGTGCCAGGATCCTACATAAAAAAACAACACAGTCCTTCCAAGTCTTCCACAGTGAAAAATACAGACATATGTGCAGTTACCAAGACTTGGTTTAAATAGCAGAAAGTTCTCTGGCAGTGCAAGATTTCAGTGCCTTCTGCAGTATTAGACCAGTAGCTGCCCAGACAAGGGCAAAAGTTGGACATGTCTCATATATATCAGCAACAAGTGTACCTCTAGAGTGGCCAAACAGGATGAAGTGTGGAGTTCCTCCATGTACAGATCACCATAGACAAAATCATATACCATATCCTAGCTAGTTATTGGTCACTCTCCATGTCCTAAGAAGTTCACAATGCATACTTGGACCTACTGGAGACAATTATCACTGAACCTACTGATCTACTCATGGGAGACTTTAATTATGCCCTCCGTTAACTGGGAATCCTTCATAGCCTCAAATCTATAGGCACAGAAATGCCTGGAGTTCATAAATAGAAACACCCTTAGCCAAACAGTAAAACTGTCCATTAGAGGCTCCAAAATACAGGACCTCATGCTCACATTCTGCAGCCCCCAATGCCTTGTCATCCTTGTTAAGGTTTGACTATAAAGCTATTGCCTTCAAAATCAAAATCAGCTCCATAATCCCATTAAAACCATCAAACAATTAGCAATTACTCCAAGGCAAATTACCTTTTATTAAGTGATGGTTTATCAACATTCAGGTCTCCTTCAAACCCTTGGAATACAGCAGCTTAAGCTGATATGTTCACAGAAACTCTGTACTACTATGTCAATGGCTGCATAGAAGCTGCTGTACCCACCAGAAGTAACTCCCACAAACAAACTGCCCTGGTGGCATTCCAAATTGAACAGGATATAATAGAAAAAGAAACAAATATGGCAAAAATCAGGAAGGGTAATTCCTGTAAAAATAAAAACTCTCTCATCAAACTAAATACACAACTAGGAGGGCTAATTAGGCCAAGCAACACCATCTTTGAAGTTAAGATAGCCTCTTAGGTGAAAGATAACTGTAAGATGTTCTACAACTATGTCAGAAACCTCAAGGGTAGCACTCTGTAATGTGCTGAACTGCTAGTAAATGATGCCACATTCACTGAGTTGGCAATACAGCAAACCTGTTAGTAGACAAATTCAGTTTCAGATTTATCCCTCTCACAACCCCAACTATCTGCCCAAAAGTACCCTCAGACATAACCCCTCCAAGTATAGCTAGGGAGCATTTACTGTTTGCACTCACCAAAACCAAAAACATGGCCTCAATGGGGCTCAATAACATCCCAGAATGCCTCCTGAATAGTCTAAAATACTACTTATCAGGACCACCTGAGTTATTATTTAACTATGGTCTTAAAACGGACTTTGTGCCACATGAATAGAGGACTGTGATGGACATCCCCCTTCATAAGGGAAGGCCTTTAATAGATCCTGGAAACTACAGACCCATTAGTCTGACTAGGCTTATTTGCAAAGCCATGGAAAGAATTATCATGAAAATTATTAACAAAGACATAGGAGACCTCTAGACACTGGATTCATCCCAGTTTGGCTTTGTCAAATGAAGGTCATTTGTACTGAATCTGGTGGATTCTTTGAAAAGGTCACCAAGGCAATGGATGAGGGGAAAGTGGTGATCCTGCCTACCTAGATCTGGCTAAAGCATCTGATACAATACCTCACTTGGCAACTACTAACAAACTTACAGAACTAGGTATTATGGGTGGTGCAGTGGTGCAGCTGTTAACCTTGTCACCACACAGCAATAGGTTCTCCGATTCAATTCTCAGCTGGGGTGCCTTCTGTGTGGAGTATGCATGTCTACTCTGCATTTGCGTGGGTTTCTTCTGAGTTCACTGGTTTCCTCACACATTACAAAGACATGAATCTAGTGTTTCTCCCCGCTGAAAATGGGCTCTGTCCTAGTCAGTCTTTCCCAGTCAACAAATGTTACATAAAATAAAATAAACCCTTTTTAACATGCTGGACAACTAGCTGTTTCAGTGATAGGACCCAGGTGGTTAGAATCAGTGAGGTCACCTCCACAAAGAGGCAGACCACCTGTGGAGTCTCCCATGACTTTGTGTTAGGCCCACTCCTCTTTGGCATCTACTTCTCAGATGTCAAAGCCAATGTCCAAGGCCTCTGGTTAACTGAATTTACAGATGATTGCAAGCTGGGAACACTCACAGAATCCCCTCCAAATGACAACACACTTTAGAAAGGTCTAACACAGACAAATGCTCCATGCTAAAGCCATGGCTTAAAACCCAGTACCAAGAAATGTATCATAGTACCATTTGGGAACTCTGTCACCACAGTTTATTTACTAGTCAGGGATCTGGGAACTCATGTAGATAGTAAACTAGCCATTGACAAACGTGTCTAAGGTAGTAAGAAAATCTTTCTATGTTGCTCAAGTTTTAAGCAAAGGCATAGCATCTAGATCCAGAGTCGTCATCACACCACTGTACTCAGCCCTCATCAGAACCACCATAAAGTGCAAAGCCCTCTTCAATATGTACCAGACTAGACACAGGCAGCAACTGGAATGTCCACAAAGATTCCATACAAAGAGAACACAGGGAAAATGCACAACGTCCTACACTGATCGTGTCAAAGGCCTATCTGTTGTAGTTGATATCATACAGACTACTGAGGGTGGTCTTTCCTAGCATATGAGGGATCCCTGGACCCTATTTTAATGAACCTTTTATACATCCACAAAGCAAATAGCATCAGTGCTACTAGATTAAAATACCTAAATTTTGCTTGCAACATAAATAGGAGTTGTTGGAGAGACAAATATGTTTCTCAGAGAATTCCCATTCTCTGGAACAAGCTCCTCAAACATGTGAAGCAGAGTTCCTCCCTATCCCTGTTTAGGAGCATCTTGAAGCAATGGCTGGGTAATTCGAAATTCAGCCCATCTGGACCCAATGTCTCTGATGGACAGAGGCAGTCACTAAATCACAGTTATATAAACCAAATGTGTGGGTCACAAGTGGTCATTAGCTTAGTATACACCTATGAATATGCTACATGACTGGTGTGTGTGTATATATATACATATATATATATATATATATATATATATATATATATATATATATATATATATATATAAAACCTGGAAAGGATCAGAGAAGGACCACCACACTTACCCAGTTAACAAACTAGTAAGCAAATATAAAAATAAATAAAATATATCAAAGCTGCATGGGACCAATGGTTGGAAAGGCATAAATATAAATTTGAAATACATTAATTGCTGCTGAAGTATGTATCTGTACAGAGTTCTATATTAATGAATATTTTTTTTTATTTACAGCAAAGCAAATGGTAAAGAGAATTGCAGAATGTATGCACATATGTAACCTCACCCTGAATCAATTTCTATTGAATTTCTTATTGTGCATCCATTTTGCAGTGCATTCCTATAATAATAAGAGTAAAGAAATGGAAGGAGAAAAAAAAAAGCACAAAAATTACAGATTTTATATGACAAAAATAGCACAAGAAAGAAAACATGCAATAGTTTTAGGATTAAATCATTTGGGATTAATAACTGAGCTATAACATACTTGCTGATATGTGGATATTCCACGTTCAGCTTCAGCTTCTGTATACTTTCAATGCTGTTTGAACAGCAGAAGAGAAACAAGAGAAACAACAAAGAAACACTAAAAATAAATGTAATGCAGTATTAGGAAATGTGTTCTCATTTAATTTTAATATACGAAGGGAAAACAGATTTCTATGGAAACTGGCAATTTGATGTTGTGGAGACATGGTGCCCACAATATATATTTAATGGCTGAAGTGGGGCTCCCAATGAAACAAAAAATAGTTAGACATATGCCAGAGAATGTGGATGCAATTGCTTACATGCAATTATTGGAAAGCTAGTAGCAAAATATCTTTTCAGTGTCATGGCATTGCTGTTGGGATATGCATAGTAAGGAAGCAGTGCACTAGCAAACCAACAAAAACAAAAACTAGTAAAAAGACGACAAAGGTGAGCAGACTTGTCTTTGGTTCGAAGGTCTGAAGAAGTTGGCATATTCATTGCCAACAAAAGCGCTTACCATTAAAGGAGTTAGTTCGACAAGTCCGCTCACCTTTGTTGTCTTTTTAATAGTAAGGAAGCAGCCTTTGAATACAGTTTTGAGATACTGTCTTCAAAACACATGGACAAAGTCCTGTTGCACTGTTGGTAAACAAGATGGTTTAATTAGCTTTAACATTCTGGAGGTTTCCCCCTGACCTAAGTATAGCATGAAGTGAATTCGACATCTTCACAACAGATTTAGGGTACAAGGTGTTTGTGATAGATTTTTGAGTTTTGCCCATACAGAAGATAGAAGAGATCTGTTTGTATGGTAGGTTTTTTGGTTACAAATTTTGCGATTGTATTACATCATTGTTTTACTTTACTGACCACATGTATGTGCTTCCTCTAAAAACAGTTGTCCAAGAATTGGATGCTAAAGCACATTCTTGGAGTTCCCTAACCTTCTTTATTGGTATTTGTGTCCAAAGTAAGGTGATCCTCTTGGGTAATCTACCTACCAAATGGGAAGGCATGCTCTCTTTCAGTCTGACATTCCCTTGAGCTCTTTTCAAGAGTCTGATATGAAGACGTATTTGCTTGTAGCTCACCTGTTTCCAGGGGCTCTCCACTGATCACATGAGAGACTATACATATGTCATCCTCCACTGATCAAATGAGAAACTATGCATACGTCATCCCCCACTGATTACACGAGAGACTCTACATATGTCATCCTCCACTGATCACATGAGAGACTATACATACATCATCCAGGAGATTCGGTCCCAGGATCAGATGAAAGGACTCACTTCCTTGCAGTCTAGCCATTTCTAAATGGTTCACAGTCATGAAAGGAGATGCACACTCTCTGCTACTCTCATCATCTTCAATGGGAATTTTTCAAAGATCATACTACAAGGCATAGTTCATAAACTTTTTCCCACGATGCAACAGTTTTCTCCTTGTTCTGATATGAAGGCACTCTTCTGATCCCCTAACGGTATCTAATGAAATTCTAAAGGATGAGTCCTTATGCCAGTGCTATTATCCATATTTATAAATTAAAGGTCTTTGTCTTCATGCCTGTGAGACTTAGATCAGACTGCTGATTTGGTCTGTTTTTTGATAAAAGTCATGCTCGTGTTCCTTGATAAATACAATTAGATTTCTAGGCAATGAATGACTAACTGTGCTACTCATTGTGTTAATACTATGCTCTACCAATGCAAAACATATTCTGTTTAGAAGAAAGAGACCCACAGAGCAAAGAGAGATGTACATCACAATCAAAGCACTGAGACATAGCCCTACATAGGAGGTACCTGCGTTCAGCTTCCTGAAGGTGGCATTTCTGCAGCAAAAAGCCTGGTCAGATACTTCTGTAGATACTGCTGAAATAATAGCAATGTTGTACACAAAAATATGGATGTTCCATTTGTTTATGCGGTAGCTTAACACCATAGACTATTTTGCAAATACTTCTCCTTCCTGTTCTCCTACAAGACATTGTTCTTGACATCCCCCCAAATCAGTGAAAGCCTGCATCTTGCACAATCATTTTAGTATTCAGTAAATTATCTTGCAGGTACAAGCACATAGGAATAGGACGGACTACACTTAGCTGTATGTAATGCATAGGATTGTAATCCAAGATGTCTACAGGATTCTTATAGAAACAATAGACTCCCTTATCGGTATCTACTGGTAGCTTGTAGTGTTTGTAAAGGCACAGTTTATATGAGGATCATGGATTCAGTGAACTGTTGGACCCGATATGAGAATAGCTGGAAGACTTTCAGTATTACTGCTTACCTCTGGAACAGTCTCTGATGCAATAATTTCTTCACCGTTTCCCTTTCAGACTTCTAAGGAAAACTACAAAAAACTTTCATACAGAACAGTTAATGAAGGTCCCTTGCTGTCAAGGAAGCCTAAAGGACTATTGACTAGCTATGCATTTTCTAGCCTCTTGCTATCTCAAGATCCAATTAAAAATAACTATATTTATTTGTTGCATCTAAAGCCATAGCTGCTATTCTGGATATACAAATGTTTAACACATGCTCCAGTTATTACGTATGTCTGTGGTGCCTTCAGTATATACTGTCCTAGAGTAAGTCCTAAGTAAGGGTTTGTACCTGAAGCAAACAGTGTTGATATATTCCAATTACCCTAGACACCAGAAGAGCAATAGTAAACAATATACTTAAACTGGAATATGTGCTCCTAACAAAATAGGCATTCATCATAATTTAGCCCAGAATACAAAAGAAATAAAAAATACCCTCATTTCTATCTGCAGATTTATTAATTTGGTCCCATGTATAAAACACTGTACTACACTTCAAAAAACTGACTTCCTGCCCACTACCACTAAACCAGTTCTCTTATTATCCAGTCTTACCTTTAAAATCCTAGATGAACACTACAATCTCTACTTTGGAACTAAACTGCAAATCAAACACTCACATAACATATTACATAGTCAGGATAACAAAACACTTACCATAGTTACATGCCCTTTCAATCCTTGGATAAAGATGGTTTCTGAAGAAATAAAGCAAGCTACCAAATTATAAAGCCTTTGGAAGAAATTTCTGTGAACTCCTGAAAAATGCTCTTGTTATTTCAAGAGCTACCATCTTGTAACCCTTTAGTTTACTCCAAAAAGGGGACTGTCATCCTTTTCACTTAAGTGTCTAGCCATATCGGAAGCTAATCATTGAGAAACAATTATGTCCTTTATTTTTACTGCATTTGGGTCCTCACTTATTCTATATCACTACACTGATCCTCTTTCTTGAATCCTTAACTTAAAGGTAGTACTGTAAGCATACTCCTGGATAATTAAACACTCAGCATGTCACCTAGCTCCTTAACTCCAGCAGTGGGAATGACAGCTACTATTCTACAATGAAGTGTTTACAGAGTTTTCTAGAGTCATCTATTCTGTATCTTGTCTGCCTTGCATGGATTTACATTTTGATGTATTGTGCGTTTCACAAATTTGTTTGTCATTTTGTTTGTTCTTGACTGTATTATATTGCTCTGATACATTTTTGTCATTATTTGTATTGTGTCTTTTTTATTTCAGTTGTGAAATGTCTTGTGCGATCTGCACCTTGCTCGCAGCTTAAAGGAGTCCTCAGACCAGCCCCATACACCACTTAACAAACTCAATAAATAAATATATTTGTCTGCTCTGTAGGGTGATATCAGTTGCAGTCTAACAGCTCAAATATCAAAATGCAAAATAAAAAAATGAACAAATTAATAAACAGTTACTATAGTTCTATTACTTTTAGACATATCTGAACTTCTGTCTGTGAATAGTTACTTTTTGCAAAACTAGCCAAGTCTTTCAGACATGAGCTTTATAAAACTACATTTTTAAGCATATAAATAGAATACTGTTGCATGCATAAGCTGCCACATGAGTTCTAGCCTTCAGTTCTTCAGTATCCCTTTTAGCATGTGTTGTGACTTGTCTAGATTGTCATTTTGTTGTCATTTTTGAAACCATTTTTATAGTCTTAACATTAACTTTAGTCAAGGAAGAACATGGTGTGGGGCTTCACTATTCCTCATGTTGGTCTAGAAAGTACTAACGCCTGCTTTTGACATAGCCTAATAAATAGTTGCTGAATGACTTTTACCAGTCTTTGCTGGGCAGGAACATCAAATGCATGGGACTGCAAAATAATTAAATGATTTGAAAATATTGTACGTACAAACATGGGATTAACAATCCATCAGAGTCCTTGGAACTTTAGGGCCGGGCCTTATGCATAGGTCAAATAAATGGATGCTTATGGCATCCTACTTTTAGAGGGACTCCTTTCATATTTATTCATTTATTTTGTAGAGCAATTGAATATATTGTTTCTTAACTCTAAAAATAAACAAATAAGTTGCTTAAATAAATAAATAAGTTACTTTGTTAAAACAAAATGAGCCTGCGATGTGATGGATACCCGGGGGTGCTTCATTTACTTTATCGTTAAGTCGAGTCATGTCACATTAGAGTTAAATGCTGCACGGTCATAAAGCATAGACCTTGCAACGTTCAAATGCAGCACAAAGTAGCACAGTGTCCAGAACAATAGCAAGTATAAGTCTCTAATGCTTGGCGTTAATGAGGGACGATAATGTACAACAATTTACCAGAAAATCAAAAGATTTTACAAGGGTGAAAGGACTAAAATATTATACAAACTTAGGGATATTCTGCAGAATTCAGGACAGTTGAGAGGAATGGTGGAATGTGGTTAAAACAGATGTGTGGTGAAGTGCTATTACTACTTTTACAATGATTCTGGCAGTGATCCGCTGGATGTTTTGTCAATATTTCTGGCTTTGTGATTTGTGCAAATTGGAATACTTAAATGTATGGCAACTTGTTTGTGTGGAACATGAAATAATATTACATTGCCATCAGATGTCATGGCTACAATTACTGGGTGGGGGATGGGGTTGACTTGACTTGATGAAACCAACCGACATTCTTGTCATTTGCTCATATTCATAGATTCATAGATTGTTACTACGTTAATGACCTGGGGGGTGCTTTCTAAGCCTAGCCAAGTTTTCCTGAAAGAATAATTATGTCCTGTTCAGAAAAGAACATTAAGAGGCAGGCATTTATAAGCTACCTCTGTCCATAAGGGACATGGGCACTAGGTCCTGTGTAAGGTTCCTTTTCCTCATCCACTGATCTAGGTTGCACTTAAACTAGGTATTAGATGAACTCAGCTTCACATAGATGGGAAGCCTGTTCCATATGACGGGCAATCTCTTGAACACTTATCTGTCTTTCTAACATATTCTGTTGAAGTAACAGATGAAATTCAGGTCCATAGACCTTGTATTTCTGGTATTGTTCAACTTACAAATACGCAGGAGATTCATAAGTTTGGGGTTTATGGATGCCTTATAAGCCAGGCTTAGATCATCCTTCAAGAATCTATAGGAGACTGAGTAGAGGGTAAAGGCTTTAACAGATTCTGCATAAGGAGGGTTTGTTAAGCCTTGTATTCTTTTTGTAAGCAATCCCTGAGGTTGCTCTAGTTGCTGCATATACCTGGTCAGGTACATACTGAAGGGAGCATTGTACTCAATTATCGGTCTGATAAGGGCATGAGTACAGTAGAATAGTGGCATCTTTGGACCTAGATATCATGGCCTTATTTATAGGTTGCTCAAAGGAAAAGGATTTCCTCACTACTATGGTCACATGGTAGCCAAAGGTAAAACTATTGTCTGTGTGTGTACCCAGATTCTTGACCACTGGGTCACTCTTAATAATGTATTATCAACAAAGTAATTAGCTGGTATGGTTCAATTATTCATTTCATATAATTGAGTTTAGGACCATGGCTTTGGCATTATTTGTTAGTGAAAGAGAGGTCATCTTGAAGAATGTTGGTGTCTGCAAGGGAGTTGATGATAACTCCCTGCTTACAATTATCTTCAAACTTAGCCATAAACATTCAGTGTTTGTTTTCATTTCAGAGCTATATAAGCCAAAAAGGAACAGGCCCAGTACTGAGCCTTGCAGGACTTCCCTACTGCCTGACATCTTGGTGGAGTTGGCCTCACCTATTTTGACCTACTGGGTCCTATCAATGAGACAGTTGGCTATTCAATGGGTGCTGAAAGGGTTTATACCTACATTACTGCATTTGTCTATAATGCCTGGGAGGAATATTGAAGCAGAAGCCTTGGCCAGGTGGAGGTAAGCTGTATGCACATTCTTGCCATCATCTAATGCTTTGGTGACTCTTTCAAAAAAGTCCACCAGAGTTAATGAGCATGACCGTCCTTTAACAAATCTGATGGTTCCAGCGTTTGCAGATTACCTATGTCTGCATTTATCATGTCCATAATGATTCTTTCCATGGCCATACATATGAGGCTGATCAGACTTATGGACCTGTAGTTACCCAGAACAGTGGTTGGACCTCCTTTGTGCAAGGGAATGACTCTAGCTATCTTCCACTCCTTGGGCTCAAAACCTGACTGTAGGCTCCAGTTAAAAAGTGACTCAAGTGCACCAGAGAGGTCACGCTTCATGCTATTTATTAAGCATCCTGGGATGTTATCTGGGCCCACTGAGGCAGTGTTTTTGGCCTTGGATAGAGCACTGATGACCTATTCCCTAGTAATGGTTGGGAAAGATTGTGGTATGTGGTATTTCCACTGGGCTATCAGGGGGTAGCTGGGAGGAGAAATCTGAGCTGAACCTGTTTGCCAAAAAGTTAGCAATGGCCTCCAGTTCAGTATGGATTATGCCATTTATAATAATTTCTGTGCATTGTTGCATATTTCCCCTGAGATTACAGACATAGCTGTAGAAATCCTTGTGGTTTTCCTTTGCCTGAGAGAGTATTTCTCCTTCAAATTTAGCCTTTGATGTATTTATTAACCCTCTTAGCTGCCCATTGATATTGGTCAGGGAGCTTTTAGTATGTAAGGCCTGGTTCCTCCTATGCTTGGCCAACATTTTTTCCTTTTGTTGTACAACCAATTGATATTATGATTCCACCAGTTTGGCTTGTCTTTTCAGATTATCTTATTCTTAATATGGATAGGCACAGCCCATTCTATACAGCTATCAATATTTTGTACAGAAATTTTGTAAATAACTCAGCATATGCTATGATGTTTACTGGGTTTGGAGGTGCTTGGTATTTAGCCAAGGTGTTGGTTAGTAGACGTAGGTTAACCTTGGAATAGTTCTTAAAGGTCTTTGGTTTTACTGGATACCAGGATTTAATATTTATTTAAAAAAATACTGCACTATGGTCAGATCTGATGAGTGAAGACATTACAGTGGGTGAATTACATCTACCTCCCCGGCTCCCCCATGTTCGAGAGAACTAGGTCAAATATGTTTGTATCCCTGGTAAGAGAATAGATCAAATGTTCCAGGTTGCTGGTATTAACAAAGTTTAGAAATCACTGGGCTTGTGCATTACATGTGATGTAGGACGTCCAGTCTATTGAGGGGGAGTTGAGTTCATCAATGAATATCATATTGGGTTAAATGGTGAGGAACTCTAGGGTATTAAAATAGGTAGTATGGGCTTCCTGTGACATGGTGGGGTTCCTACAGGGTACAACCTTTAAAGGAGGAAAGCTGCAGCACCAACAAAATATCAGTTTGGGACAAGAATGGGATATAAAAGAACTTCAGCAAGAGGGAGTGTATAAATATTTGGGAATTGATGAAGGATCAACAATAAAACAGGAACAAGTGTGAATAAAACTTAGTAAAGAATAATTTAGAAGACTTAAATTAATCCTGAAAACAGCGATGACATCTAGGAACAATGCTCAAGCTATAAACCAATTTGCCCTTCCTGTCTGAACATACAGTTTTGGAGTGACTGACTGGCCACAAAAGGTGTTGGATAGATTAGACAGGACAACAAAAAGGATGCTTCATGCTCATCAAATGATTTATAAAAATGAGTGCATACCAAGATTATAAATTCTCAGTTCCAAAGGAGGTAGGGGCCTCCTTGAAACTGATTACATATCGGGGCTGCGTACATAGCTGCTAACCTCACAAGACCCAAACATAGTGAAAATTTTGAAACAGGAGAAGAATAAATCTAAGATGACTTCCATGCTTAGTCTAGCAGAAGCATATCATCTTCAAGCAGGAATGGAAATCAAACAAACCAGAAGTAAATAAAAATCAGGCAACAACTGAATGTGCCAAAAAAAAAACAAAAGAAAGAATATAAGGTGAAGGATCATATGGGAAGGCATGAAATGTGGAAAAGCCATAAATGTAGTTGCAAGTATAAAAAACTCCTGGAATAACCTCATGTTGATCAGAATCAAATGCAGGAATTGTTAAGGTGAGGTGAATTCAAACCAAAAGACAAAAGGTTAATATCAACAGCCCAAGATAGTGGACTATGTACATTTTGATTTACAAAGTCCATTGAACATGTGGGAGAAACAAACAAATGTAGGTTTTGTAAAACAGAATTGGAGGCAGTTTATTGCTTGGTTATGACGTACTAATGGCAGAAGGACTGAATACTGAAAGGCATAATAATGTGGCAAGACTGTTGCACTGGGGATTGTGCAAACGTTATAATACTGAAGTAGCTGAAAAGCACTGGAAACATGAGCCACAAAGCATCATAGAAAATGATGAAGTCTGCATCATATGGGATCACCCATTACCAACATTTCAAAAGAGAGATGCGAGAAAATCAGATATTGTGGTCTACGAAAAGAAGACAAAACCTGCATTGATCATTGAAATCGCTATACTCAGTGACTACAGTGTCTTACCTACAGAGAGACACAAAGTCATAAAATATCCGGATTTGCAGGTAAAAAAGGAGAGCAACGTGGAAGAAAGATACCCAGACAGTTCCAGTAATAGTAGGAGCAATGGGTCTTTTAAAAAAAATCTACAGTTGTATTTAGATATGTTACAGATACATGTAACTCCATATGTAAACAAATGTACATAAATAAATAAATAAATATGAATTGAAGAAGGAGTCATTACTGGGCACATTGTGGGTGCTGAGAAGAGCACTTTTGGCTAACATCAAAGATTAAAGCAATACAAATTTCATGAACTTTAATCACACTTTGACTTTAGAATGAGGTCCACTCCTGTCATGCTAACCTTGACTCTCTCCATACTCAAGTCTGGTGAACGGGATATCAGTATGCCTCACTATAGAATCACCAATAATCAGGAAATTTGGCTGTGCACTGGTTTGCCTTAAGGACTTAGCAACAGAGACATTGGGTACAGTGGTAATACATGTAGCTGTGGGTGATGTTTTAACAGAGTGCTTAAGTGATGGCTGATTACCCTTTTGTTTTTTGACTGTGCTGTTTCGGCGAGCTTAGTGTTTTAGGAAGATTAGCTGTAAGTGTGATTACCCCAGCATAAGAAGTTTTATATGTAGAGTCTTTACACTGTGCAGGACATGTGGTGCAAATGACATCTTCTAAATAATTAGTTCAGGTTGTATGAGAGAGTTTTGTCTTCAGAATTAAAGTGTATTTACACCCCTCACTTACTTTATCTGTTTTATTAAGAATTAGTGGACTGCCAGTGTACATCAGGCAATTGACACTATGCCTCAGAATATCCATCTCAACTAGACTGGCCACAGAAAGAGTCAGGGCATTCATATCCATGGCTACTGATCTACTAGGGAGGAGTGAGGGAAATTTAAATATAGAATTGGTTAATAAGAAAAGGAATGTGATGAGCAATGCTGAGCTATACAGAAACGTGATAATCTAGTAGTTAAAAAATCTGTCTAGACAGTAAGGATATTTTAAAGAAAACTTACACTGCAAGAGATCAGTGTCCACAGATTACAAGAGGAAATTACTCTGCGAGGTAACAGCATCCATACAGATCAGTGCTAGGAGTCACTGTGCGGAGAGCAACAGTTGTAACTAAAGACTGTCAAATGGTCAACAAGTACAGATATTCAAAATAGAAACACTCAATTAATGCAACTGTGGCAAAAACAATGTGAAAAACAAGCAATAAAACAGTGAATATGGTAATGTAAGTCTTAGTTTTTTTACAACTTAGCAGAAGCCAGCAATACTCTTCTTCACAAGTAGCATGGTCAATAAAAATCTCCAAATGCTTCAGGCACAGAGATTTAATTTTTTAAACAAGCTAGCACTCTAGCCAATCAAATAAAGGCACACTAAGACTTACAACACCAATTCCAAGCTCAGAAGGGTGTAAGTCATCCTCTCCTGCCAAAAGAGTGTAGATCACAAACCTTCCTAATGTAAAATAACTGGTTTGGAGTCAGTACAATTGCTTAAACCAGAACAAAGATACTTAGTCTCATACCATATCCTTGCACCTGATTTTTAATAAATAAGCCTTCAACCAGCAATTCCCAACTAAGAAGGGTATAAGCTACCTCTCCTGCCACAGGATTGTAAACCACAAATGTTCCTTATGTAAGATAACTAGTTTGGAGGCCAAGTGCTTAGATCAGAACTAATAGGCTTAGAATAACATGTACAATGTAATCAGGTTACTAACAAGCAGTAATAAATGCTGCAGGTTAAATACAACTGAACACTTTAAGAACATACAGCAAAAAGATAAACAAAGCTGGAAGAAGCACAGATACAGTAAAAGCAGCTGAATAAAGTGCATTTTTAAGTAAGTGGAAAGATAGAAAACAGAATATAATTCAAGTTTAAGACACTAAGAGGGAGGACCTTCCCAGCTGATTTTCCAGTGTTCAGTAGAATGAGCTGATGAGATGAGACTGGGAGAAGTGTCCAGAATCAGATTTATGATAAGTGTAGGCAACTCAAAAGCCACCAATTTTAAAAGCACAATACCAATTCCCATCTGAAAAGGATGTACACCATCCTCTCCTGCCACAATACTCTAGACCACAAACCATGCTAATGTGAAATAACTGGATTGGAGCCTAAGTGCTTAAACCAGAACTAAGACACTTTTAGAATAGCAGACACAATAAGCCTTCGACCAACAATTCCCAGCTCAGAAGGTCATAGAATATCTTCTCCTGCCACAACAATATAGACCACAGCATTTATTAATATAAAATAACTAGTTTGGAGTCCAAGTGTTTAAACCAGAACAAAGACACATAGTACAGCAGACACAATAAGCCTTCATGAGCAATTACCAGCTCAGAAGGGTGGAGGTTACCATCTCCTCCCACAAGATGTAGACCAAAAACCTTCTTAATGTGAAATAATAGTTTGAAGTCCAAATGCTTAAACCATAACAAGGACACTTAGAATAACATGCACAATAAGCCTTTACTAAACATTTTCAGCTCAGAAGGGTGTAGACTATCCTCTCCTGCCACAAGGGTGTAAACCACAAACTTTGCTAATGTAAAATAACTGGCTTGGAGCCCAAGTGCGTAAACCAGAAAAAAGAAATGTAGAATACCAGGTACAATATGCCTTCACCAGCTACTTTCTCCTCCCACAAGAATGTAGACCACAAACCTTCATAATGTAACTCAACTGGCTTGGAGCCCAAGTGCTTAAAGCAGAACTTAGACACTTTTAGAATAACACACACAACAAGCATTCAACCAGCAATTCCCAACTTAGAAAGGTGTCAGCTACATCTTCTGCCACAATAGTGTAGACCATAAATCTTCTTTAAGTAAGATAACTACATTGGAGCCCTAAGTGCTTAAATCAGAACTAAGAGGCTTAGAATTACAGTTAAAATGCAATTAGGCTACTAACTGACATTAGTAAATGCAGCAGAGTAAATGCAAATAAACACTTTAAGAACATGCAGTAAAAACCAAATAAAGTAAGAGGAAGCACAGATACAGTAAAAGCAGCTGTATAAAGTGCATTTTTGAGTAAGTGGGAAGGTAGGAAACAGAAGATAATTAGGTTTAAGAGGCTAAGTGGGAGGGCCTTTCCAGCTGATCTCCCAGTGCTCAGTAGAATGAGCCGATGAGATGAGACTGGGAGAAGTATCCAAAATCAGATTTATAGTAGGGGCAGGCAACTCAAAAGCACAACAACAGTAGGGTGGGTAGGTGGGAAAAATCAAATGGAGACAGAGATCACAAGTCAAACAAGCACTACAGCTAAATAAAAATGTCTTTAAATATTTGCAGCTAAATGAGAATGCTACATCTCAGCTCCTTGACTAATTTCACTGTCTGCAAAAAATTCTTTTCTATCTGATCCTACACAAGGGCTCTTAAAACCCCAGTTTAAACACTCATCATCTGGCATTGCAGGACTAATGTGAACTTATGAGAAGTATGATGGACTAATTAAATGTACACCTGATATGCACAGATAGAGCAGATATAATTGCCGGAGTGGACTGTGGAGGAAAATGCAAACTGTCTGCTGCTGTTGGCTTATAATTCTAGTCTTACAAGACTAATGTGATTTAAGTGAAGCAATGTACAATACTTTAACATGCATCAAGTGCTTGTTTAAATCAAAGGTGAAATATTTCACAGGGTCATCCACTTTTATTACAATGACTATCATAAGAAGTATGAATCTCTAATGCATGTTATTATACACAGAAGTTGCTATAGGTAGGTAGGTACTAGGCTATCTGCCCGATAGCATTTATAAGCTTAGCCAGAATGTGTTGGCTTTCGCCACCCCCTTAGATTAGTTCCCTGTGCCTGTGTTGAGCAGAGCCATTGAAATGATCCCTGGGGTAAACTTTCTGTTTCCCATCCACTTGTCAAGGTTTCTGCTTTTGGCCAGTGATCCTCTTGGTGAGGTACTTCTGTGGTCTTTCCAGTTGTTGCAGATGTCTTGTAAGGTACATCCCAAATGGGGCATTGTACTCTATGATGGGTCTGATGAGTGATGCGTAGAGGGGCCCAATGACCTCTTTCAATCTGGATGCAAACCCTTTTGTGATTAGGTGGGCCACATAGAAGGATTTTCTAACCACTTTGGCAATGTGATTTTCAAAGGAGAGTTTACTATCTACTTGGGTCCCCAGATCACTTATTACATCTTCCGTATTTAGGGGGCGACCACCTATATGGTAGTTTGTGGGTACTTTGATTTTTCCAAAGGGGATGACTATGCACTTTTTGGCATTTAGCTTGAGGCCATAACATCTTTATAGGGAGTAGTCTAGATAAAAGTAATTGACCCTTTGTCACTTGGTCAGTTTATCAGTCATCTCTCAAAAAATAAGGGATAAAATACATCAAAGAATTCCGACTTTCAGAGCTTCAGGAGGCTGCAGGCCCTCACACACCAAGGATGTATAAGTGGATTTTGATACAGGCTTAGTAGTTACCTCTACCCTGAACCCTTCCTATAAGCAGGGCTAGTTTTAGACTAGGTGGAGTTCAGGGCAGTATATGCATCTGATGTTTGATTGTGAGGAAAAAAATAATGATTACAATAATGCTTCCAACTTATTACTTCTAAACAGTACGGTGCTCCTATAAAAAGTAAAGGGACCCTCTGAAGTTTGTGAGGAAAGTTAAAGGAATAATGACCACACTTTCCCGAGACCAATAGAAGATAAATTGACCTCTGAAGTTTGATAGGAGGGTCAATGTACTTTTGTTTTGGGAGGGGGGGGGCAATGTCATTGGTTCTTTAACATTCCTCTCAAACTTGCAAATAATGGTAGTAGCTTGAAATATGTGACTGTGGCCATTTATGCGTTTAATCTGCATCTTGGTTTAACATCAGAGAGGGATACACAGAAAGTGACTATCTTCTTTGGGGGGTAGGGTGGCAAGTGCTATTCCCAGATATGATTTATGTACCCTTATAAGCATTTGTCTTCTCAGTTTATTCTGAATTATTTTTCGATCAGCTTTGAACATTAAGCATTGGATATAACATATTTCTGCCTTGAAGTAAAAAAATTAATACTGAATTTCTTTTCCTTACCCATAATTATTTTTCAGAGCATCTCTGGATCAAAAAAGTTGGTAAAAAGTTCTAAGATGAACCTCAGAGCATCTATAACATGGCTTATGAGTGCCTAGTAGCCCCCAAACACCCAGCTTTATTTTTTATTACAGGGTAGTCTTGGTCAGTTAGGGTGTGTTGAAAGGATACATGAAAATTCACAGCTGAAGAGTAAGACTGAATTTCTTTCCCTAATTATGCTTTTAATTCAGGCCATCATTGGATATAAAAGTTTGTTTAAAAAACTCTAAAATGCACCTCACTGCATCTAGAACCCTCCTAAGAGGTGCTCATGGAAGTCACCAGCTGCACATCATCTTCTGCAGGGTGACCTTTTTCTCCCTTGTGAAGGCCTGCTGATTTCTGATAACACAGAACCAGGCACATTAGTTGGTGAAGACCTAGACAGCTAATTTTGGTCTACATCCTGCGCTACAGTAGACCTTGCAGAAACAGTAGAAAAGAAGCAAAAAGAGAGAAAGCACAACTTATGACTATCCACGAGTTTGACAAGTCGGAAGTCAGTTTTACGCAACAGACATGTGCCTGCTACACATGCTGTGCTGTGTAGACTGCCTGTCATATCTCTTTACATCATTACATCAGAGTGGCCTCTCCAGGTGCATCTGCAGTTAACTCCTACTGACTCCTCTAGGCTTCATATACTGCTTGTCCATATTTGCATCAATAATTACAAAACCATGGTATGTACAAGGTTTTAAAAGATTCCATTTTAAAGATTACACAATAGCAAACTTAACTGCATTAATATTTGACCTATGTCTATTGCAGGTAAATTGATATTAACTGTTGTTTTTATGATATTAATTTATATACATATAATTTTCACATTTTTCTAAACATCTCAACAACCAAATAACACAGACAGAACTCCTTAGCCTCATATTAAAGCTCTCAGCTAGACAGATAAAATGCTGCTGACAGCATGTGTGGAACTTGAGTGGTTGGTGAGATATTGTAAGTTGTTTATAAAATATTACAAATGTAAAAGTTGCTGTGTTTACTGTCACTTATAAAATTCATTTTAAGACCTAGAACCTAAAGAATACTACCACTATAAAAATAGTTTGTGCTGAAGAGTTTGCCATTTAAACTTCGTTCATAACCCCTATAGTTTCAGAGATATGAAAATGTTTTTGAAATGTGAGTACATAATTTGATTCTGTCAAAAGGCTTAGGCTTCGCCTATTGGAAGTTACAATGAAACCTTCCTCAGCTTCATTGGAGTGAATGAGTTAAACAGGCCTGTCTGTTGAACTCAGTCTTATCAGTCTCTATAACAGACAACATACTTAGGTCAGTACAATGTGGCCCTGCCTACAGAAGGTAAGCGGGTCAATCAACAATAGCCAAAAATACATTGCAAAAGTCTATATACAGTGTTTACTATAAAATGTTGTCTCTCTTTTTCCCTCTTCCTAACATCTGCCTCCCAGTGTTGTAGCAGTTTAGGATGGTGCCTCTGTAGGTAGCTATATCAATGCTCGCATTTCTCACCAGTGTGAATGATACCAGTGGCATCAGTCACTACTCTGGCAAGCAGGTGTCAGACACCACATTAGCCCCAGCAGGTGTTTTCATAGTCCCTGTGCAGTGGATATGAACAGACTTTGCTTCTGGACTGTACTAGGCATGAGCCCTGATGAACCCAGTACCACAATAGGTCATGACTAGGTATTTGGGTGGACAGCCCCCTCAAGTTTGACTACCATGTTGCAACACTGGTTAAGAAACCCTTTTACCTCACAAAGCTCATAGGAAAAGAAAATCCTACCAGATGAAAATAATTTCTCACCTTTTTGTAGTTATTAGACCAGATTAGACCCATCATTGCATACAATATCCCCATTAGGATGTACCTTACTGAGAATATCAAGCAATTGGAAAAACCCTGGAAGTTTAAAAGTAAAAAGATTCGGGGCCTAAAAGATCCGAACTACCATGAAAGACTGGAGGCTATCACTATACTCAGTTTCATATAAACTCCTTATGGGTGATCTGTGCCTTAGACAATGAAGGAACCAGTGGTCCCAAATTTCTTATAACTACATAAATCAAATAGTCCAGTTAGCATTATGGTCAGAGATTTAAATCTCCAACAAATAAATAAGACAAGGAGGAGGGTTAGCTTTGTCACATGAACAAATTCCCTTTCCAAGTTAAGAATTGTGGCACACTGTCTGCCTTTAAAAAGAAGCTAGAAAACTGGATGAGTATTCATAAATTCACCCCTGGTATGAGTGGTCTGTCCCTCTTTGAAAATCAAGGCAAGGTCTAAGTGCTGTCGAGGCGAAACTGTTTCACGGCTCAGTTGCACTGTAACAACTATGAAGTGATGATCCTAGTGGGCTGGTGTGCTATTTGAGGAGATTATTATTTATTAAGACCTGGAATCTTCTTTGGACTTGCCCAAACTTTGAGGTATAGGTGCATCAGATTATGAATGGATGGCTGAAATCACCCATAATAAAATTGATTTTGTTATGAGTATGTCAATGAGTACCTTTTTGAATATCTCAGAGTTGGCTGGGGACATGGCAGTTATAAAGCAGCATATAAACTGATAATTTGTTTTGTGTAGGGTAAGTTGGAGTTCATAAGTTGGAGATCTGCCTGGAGGTATTTGCTTCCTTTACGTTCTCTACACCAAATCCAAGTCTCAGTTATGACACAGTTAAGAAGTCTTCTTCTTCTTCTTTCAGTGTTTCCCAGTTAGGGGTCGCCACAGCAGATCACCTGTCTGCTCATGATTGGCAGTAGAGTTTTACGGTGTTGAGTTGCCAGCCCGGTGCCCAACTTTCCACGGAAGGCACAGACATGCATGCACTCACACCTAGAGCCAATTTAGAGTGTCCAATCCACCTACAACATGTCTTTGGGATGTGGGAGAAACCCACGCGACCACAGGGAGGACATGCAGACTCCGCACAGAAGGCACCCTAGCCAAGGATCAAACCGGAGAACAGTTAAGAAGTGTTCAAGTTGCAGAAAAGCCTCAAGATCAGCTATTTTATTATTATGATGTTTAGCACTGAGAACATTGACCTTAATATAGACAGAACTAGAATTTGCTGTTGTATTATCTGGGAAGCTAGGATGTCCAATAGCTGGTCTTTACCTAAAAACACACTACAGAGGCAGCATGGGCATTTACCAGTAAGCAGAAGCCATGGAATGAGAGATGTAAGCCATCCCTAGTGAGGCAACTTGGCCTTTCTACCATATTACCCCAGAATGACACAAACTACCTAGCTAATTACTGAAGCCAATTATCTTTCATTTGTGCTAAGGCACTATTCTATATGAAGTCAGGGTTGAACTCAGGACCAGATCTGTCCAAAGGAAGGGATAATTTTGTTTCTGCGTAAAGACTTCATGTCAGTGGAAGGTGTTTGCAGCCTGGTCATTTTTTAATATTGGTGACATAATATATTAAGGTTTTGCTGAGACTTTTTCTTCTTAGGTGTAGAAGGCTCAGGAAACATGAATTGGTTTGGTGTGTTACAAAAGAGCTATGGATGGTAATATATGGAGTTCACAGACCATCTTTTTGAGAGATATTGTGGCCTTCATGTTCTGCAGATATTTGCACATTCCACAGATTGTATCATGTAGGTCTAGTGAAAGTTCATTGTTTGTAAGCATTTGGCATTTCCTATGCTGACTATTTGTTTCTGTGGACAAAAAGGTTTGTGTAGCATTAACCATCTTTTCTACTGAGACTTTTCAGGGACAAACAGAGGGCATGGTAGGAGCTTCACAGGTGTTGACCTTGTGAATCCTATGCTATATGCTTGGCATGCTGCTGCAGCTCATGGAAGAGCATATATGGTTTCCAAGGGCAGTAAAGAAAACCACAACTATGCATGGATCTGCAACACTGCGTATTTCCTTGAGGTACTGGGGGTCATGGAATGAGAGGTGCAGCCAATCTTAATCGCATGGGGGGTGGTATTTGCCTACTAACTCCCATCTCTGTCCACACTACAGTGGTTGAATGTCCTCATTCTGGGGGTGATGTATGTTAGCCATTGGCAGAATCATGCACAATGCAGAAGGTGACAATGAACAGCACTGCAGACACCAGATTTAAGCATGCCACTAACATGCTGCTTAGCTAATACCGATGCTACTCCTAGCATCATAATGTGAATAAAGCTTCTGTACACCAGAAAAAGTTAGCAATTGGAATAAATGGCCATCTAATCTGTTAGCCTTAAACATACATGTTTCTGACTCATTCCACCATGTTTGATTCCTCATTTGCACAGAAAATGGTGCTCATTAACATCATGGCACTCATTTGCATGCCATTATGCAGTCAGTTGCATACAATGCATGCATGACTATTTCTCTTAGAGTGTAGTTGCACTACCTGTGTCTCAGAAACATAGCTGTAAGTGAGGTGGGGTGAAGGAGGTGGCTGCCTCAGGTACAAGCTGTTAGATGGCACATTTGACATGTGCTGATGCTGAATAACTGCAGTACTGGCATTGATTTATGAAGTCAAGAGGATATCACAGCTTCATAAATGAATGTTGAAACTGCATTTGTGATCATGGCTAAAGTGCTGATGATCAATTTAAGTTCAACAGACATACTCCAGAATTAGTCAACAAAACATAACAAAAACTGGGCATGCTATACAGGGCTAGACATTGTTTTACTGATAACACCAGAAAATGTATAGCCTATCCTTCCTACTTCCTACTCTCTCTAACACTGCATCCATTCTTACAAACATACAATAAATACAAGTCTCCAAACTACAGCAGCTTTACAATGAAACTGTCAAATTTTCTACCAACCCTTGAGCCAGAACTCCCCAGTAAGACTCAATTAGATAACTCCATTAGGTTGAGTTCCCCAATTTTCATAAACTGATCCACAAAATTCTTCAGTACTGAAATACATGCTCAGTCCTTGAGTCTCTCATGATCTGGTACTCTCCAGTTATGCCACATAGATCTTCAGAAAAACCCTAAGCCAGCAGTTCTCACAGCAAAGCTCTCTGCTTTTGTGCCTTGACCAAACTCTGGAATTCTCTTCTGTTTGTGAATCAACTAAACCCTGACTCCCACAAGCTGAAGTAAAATCACATCTCTTTGCCAACTAGGACTGTAACTGTTCATTTAACTCTATCATATGCTCTTCTAACTCCAAGCTAGCCTTTGATAACCGTTCTAACTCCTCCTCTCTAACCTCCATATATGTAGACCATTCAAGGCTCCAGACTGATCACATCTCCAGTTCTTCCACTCGTCTGACTGCATCTCACTTTCTCCTCTGAATCTCTGCTATCTTTAAACACTTTCATAACACTAATCACTCTCAGGATCTTATCTTCACTAAAACATATCAAGCTAATGGTTTCTGCTGCAAATCTACAATTAATTATTCCTTCTCTCACACCACCTTTTGTTTTTTAATTTGACTTTTCAGATGTCTTAATTTCTATCTAATTTTCGTTACTTCTACAGCTGTCTATTTTAATAATCAATGTTATTTTATGTCTCTTCATATCGCTCAACCTGTAAGCACAGAAAGTCTAGACAAACCCAAAAATAAGGGGTGGGAGGGGGGTCATTTTTTAAATATCACTCTTCTAAAGTTAGAAAGTTGATATACTAAATGGTTTTGCATTAGCACATATTTCTTGAAGGATAAGATGTCTAAAGCTCAAATGTCTTTTATTACTGTCAGACAACCACACATTTTATGAGGGACAGATCAAAAATAAAAGTAAAAAATCTGACATTCATCAAAAATCTAGACAGTTGAGAGGTATGTGTATCTTTGTTTAACTATTTTCTTATAATGTAATTATTATACAGCGAGTGTTTACTTAACAGCTTTTGTTAAATGTACAACAAGCGAAACTATGTCAGTCAGTGGTATTAATTGACATTTGTAAACCTGTTGGAGCTTTTCTTCCCAGGCTTCTACTAAAAACAGATCATCAATGGCCTAGTCAAACTTTCTTGGTAAACAAATGGAAATAAAAAAGTTAAATAAAATAAAGAATTGAAGTGCTCAGTCTGTGGTGATTTAAGTAGTCTAGCAAAGTGTCACTATTGTAGCAAGCAGCTTGGTACAGTTTCATTGTTGATTTTTTTTTTTAATTTTGGAATTAACTTTGATAAAACATTTTTCTTCCATGCCTTTTTCACATAATGCTATGTGCTACTTGTTTCTCAGTTCTCCCATATGATGTGACATAGGATTTTGTACTTCATGTATTTATATTCACTTCTGTAACTTTTTGCCCACTGGTTCTGTTTTCTGTGCCTTTTAGCTGTAATACTTCAAAATAATACTTATACAATACATTGTATATGTTGCCCTGTGTTTAATTCAAATTTAACATGTTGTTTATTAATTCTCATCATGTTTTGCTAGCAATGTGATTTATACTTGTCTTTTTCAGATACATTTTCAAGCTTCACTGCATCACTTTTTTTATGTTAGTATTGCCAACACAACTAATGTGTATGTTTTCAACAATATTCAAATTGGTTTAGACCTGAACTGCTTGAGTTTTTAAATGAATCTAGAACAGAAGCTGCTGTTAAAAAGGGATATTTAGTATAATTAAGTGTCAGTGTTCTGGCAAGTTCCTTCTTCAAAAAGAAAACATTCATTCCTTATCTACAGTCATCTGACACAAATCAATTTCCCCTTCTGCTACAACTACACTTCAGCATGCTTTAAAAATATAGGTGTCCTAAACCATGGCACTCACTTTTGCTTGCTTCAGATCCTTGTTGTCATCTCACTGTTCAAAAATAACCATAAATGCACCTGTGGGAATATAATACACTAGATAGCTTAACATGGCATAGGATGCAGCTCTGCATTTGCTGTATTCCTCTGTTCATTCTTTGGTCAGTATCTGTTATCAATGTGCAAACCATTCTGTCTCATACCTACCTCCTCATGTTATTGTGCAGAACTGTACATAATTTTTGTAATTTAATGACTGCATTAATTTTGGTATTTTTTAAAACAAAGTTATGGATGAAAACAGACTCCTGTGTTTAGTCAACAACTGTGTTTAGCAACCTATATTTAAAATAAATAAATACTTCAATATGAGGAGGTATATGGAGCAGGATGGACATATTATGGGAAGAACATGTTCAGAAATCCAGTTACACGTGGGCCAGCACTCTCGATTTTAGCTGTACAGTCTGAATATTGCTTCTTACTTGCTTCGTTTGGCTGTACCGTCACTTTGCTTCCAATGACCATTTTTATTGGAATACTTTTTTATTCATACTTCATTTAGCACTCTGTCAGCTTACAGTTCCTGCTTTTTTCCTATTTAAAGAAGTTTCTAAACTCCTTTCTAATTTTTTTTCTTCTTCTGGTAGACAGACATCCAATGAACAAAAATGAAATAAGTAGCACAAAACTGGATACCAGAATGAAAACACACACAGGCCTAGTTCAATATAGCTTAAGAAGTACGGACACCAAGGTTTAGCGCTTTCATTCACTTTATTTTACGTGAACTTCTTCAGAAATAACTCACTTCACCCCACAAGCACTTTTTATATAAAAAAAATAATCACATGTCCAATGATGTCAGAAATTGATTAATTAACATCTCTTAAAATACAATACTCATATATATATATATATATATATATATATATATATATATATATATATAAACTTTAGTAAATAGTTAGAACCATAAAAAATGACATGAAATTAATAATTAATTAATTTCATGTGTAAATAAGACTTTATATTAACTGATTCATTCAGTCCAGGAGCTTGATCTGCTCCTAAGTATACCTGCCACAATGATTCCTTACATTCCAACATGACCTTACTGTCTCCTATAAAAGTTCCCTGAGGAACACTATCTAAGACAGAAAAGGTAATTTTTTTGAAATTATTACATGTAGTAGAATGTCTACCCAGTGTGTTAGCCAAATCTTTCTTCTTAATGGCTAAAAGATGTTCACTAATTATTTTCTTGAAACATCTAGTGGTCATTCCTATATAATATCCAGGACATGACAAACACTGGGCTATGTACACTACCATTTCACTATGGCAAGTATAATAATTTTTGGACCAATGTGTCTTGTTTATATGAGAAAAATATACTGAAGAAGAATTACTAATGTATCTACACTGTCTACAATTGTGACATGCATAGGTGCCTTTAGATTTAATTCTACTTTCACTAAATAAACTTATTTGATTTGCTCCTTTTTCTAACATACTTTTAATGTTTACCACCTTCTTAAAAGTGAAATTAGGTCTAGTTCTTATAGCTTTAGTTAATTCCTGATTGCCCAACAACATCTTCCAATTGTCTATTATAATATTTTTAATAAGCCACATTTCATTGGAAATAGGCAAAATAAAAGCACTTAAAAAATCTTTATTAGGAACTACCGTGTTAATTATAGAAGGTAATTGACAAAGGGACAAAATAGGACAAGCTTTGTCCTTCCTTAACCTCATTACTTCTTTTTCAATAAGTTCTAACCATGCTACTTGGTAGCCTCTTGCCACAAAAAATGTTTTCAAAACTTTTATCTCATTGATAAAAATAGTATCTTGTGATGTTAATCTACTTAATCTGATAAATTGCCCCTTAATTACTCCTTTTTTCATATGCAACGGATGCAAACTTTCTTTATGCAAATATTGATTTGCAAATGTAGACTTTCTATAAATTTTACTAACAAATTTTTTAGATGCTAAATCATAGGTAAGGTTTAAATCAAGAAAATTTAAGCTCATACCATACCCTCCTACAGACAATTTTAAAAAATTTGTAGTGTTATTTAAATAACTAACAAAATTGTTAAACTCCTCAAAGGAACCATGCCAAAGAAAAAAACAAATCATCTATGTAACGACAGTAAAATAAAATATTTTCACTGTAATTACTATTATCAATGAATTTGTTTTCCCAATTTGCCATCACTAAGTTGGCATATGCTGGAGCTACTCTTGCACCCATTGCAACCCCTGAAATTTGCTTGTATAGATTATCATCAAATTTGAAAAAATTATTATCAAGCACCATTTCCATTACTGCACACACAGTGTTAATCTTGCTGTTATATAAATTACTGTGTTTTGATAGATATTCTCTCAGATATTCAGTTCCTATCTCCTGATCTATACAAGTGTATAGGGACACTACATCCAAAGATGCCATACAAAATTCTCTATCTGGCAGTTGTAAATCTCTTAATAACTGAAGCAAGTGCCAAGAATCTTTCAAATGATATTTGGACTCCTGCACAATTGGGTTAAGAATATAATCCAGCCAAAGAGAAAGAGTTTCAGTCTTAGATTTGTTAGCCGATATAATAGGCCTAAAAGGGGGGGGGGGGATTTAAACTGTTCTTCTGTATTTTAGGAATACCAAACAAAACAGCCATTTTTGGATGTTCTACCTGCAAAAAAGTATGTCTGGTGGTCCAATTCACCTTGACAAAACATATCAAACAAGCTTATATCTAATCTCAAAAAACTCTGTTGAATAAAAATAAAATCTACCTTTTGATATGTTTTTTCATCTCCTAATAGATCTCCCATTGATTTGATGTAATCTCCTTTATCCATAATGACTATTTTGCCCCCCTTGTCGGCCTTCATTACTCTTATTTGACTGTTTTCTTTAAGAACCTTTAATGCCTTTAATTCAGATTCATTCAAGTTGTTCTCATTTTTTACAGGTTGTATAGCTCTAATACCTGCTTCACATATATTTTGGAAAACTTGTAAGCAGCTTGGTACAGATTCATTGTTGATTTTTTTTTTTTAAATTTTGGAATTAACTTTGATAAAACATTTTTCTTCCATGCTTTTTTCACATAATGCTATGTGCTACTTGTTTCTCAGTTCTCCCATATGATGTGACATAGGATTTTGTACTTCATGTATTTATATTCACTTCTGTAACTTTTTTCCCACTGGTTCTATTTTATGTGCCTTTTAGCTGTAATACTTCAAAATAATACTTATACAATATATTGTATATGTTGCCCTGTGTTTAATTCAAATTTAACATGTTGTTTATTAATTCTCATCATGTTTTGCTAGCAATGTGATTTATACTTGTCTTTTTCAGATACATTTTCAAGCTTCACTGCATCACTTTTTTATGTTAGTATTGCCAACACAACTAATTTGTATGTTTTCAACAATATTCAAATTGGTTTAGACCTGAACTGCTTGAATTTTTAAATGAATCTAGAACAGAAGCTGCTGTTAAAAAAGGGATATTTAATATAATTAAATATCAGTGTTCTGGCAAGTTCCTTCTTCAAAAAGAAAACATTCATTCCTTATCTACAGTCATCTGACACAAATCAATTTCACCTTCTGCTACAACTACAGTTCAGCATGCTTTAAAAATAAAGGTGTCCTAAACCATGGCACTCACTTTTGCTTGCTTCAGATCCTTGTTGTCATCTCACTGTTCAAAAATAACCATAAATGCACCTGTGGGAATATAATACACTAGATAGCTTAACATGGCATAGGATGCAGCTCTGCATTTGCTGTATTCCTCTGTTCATTCTTTGGTCAGTATCTGTTATCAATGTGCACACCATTCTGTCTCATACCTACCTCCTCATGTTATTGTGCAGAACTGTACATAATTTTTGTAATTTAATGACTGCATTAATTTTGGTATTTTTTAAAACAAAGTTATAGATGAAAACAGACTCCTGTGTTTAGTCAACAGCTGTGTTTAGCAACCTATATTTAAAATAAATAAATACTTCAACATGAGGAGGTATATGGAGCAGGATGTACATATTATGGGAAGAACATGTTCAGAAATCCAGTTACACGTGGGCCAGCACTCTCGATTTTAGCTGTACAGTCTGAATATTGCTTCTTACTTGCTTTGTATGGCTGTACCGTCACTTTGCTTCCAATGACCATTTTTATTGGAATACTTTTTTATTCATACTTCATTTAGCACTCTGTCAGCTTACAGTTCCTGCTTTTTTCCTATTTAAAGAAGTTTCTAAACTCCTTTCTAATTTTTTTTCTTCTACTGGTAGACAGACATCCAATGAACAAAAACGAAATAAGTAGCACAAAACTGGATACCAGAATGAAAACACACACAGGCCTAGTTCAATATAGCTTAAGAAGTACGGACACCAAGGTTTAGCGCTTTCATTCACTTTATTTTATGTGAACTTCTTCAGAAATAACTCACTTTACCCCACAAGCACTTTTTATATAAAAAAAATAACCACATGTCCAATGATGTCAGAAATTGATTAATTAGCATCTCTTAAAATACAATACTCATATATATATATATATATATATATATATATATATATATATATATATATATATATATATATATAAACTTTAGTAAATATTTAGAACTATAAAAAATGCCATGAAATTAATAATTAATTAATTTCATGTGTAAATAACACTTTATATTAACTGATTCATTCAGTCCAGGAGCTTGATCTGCTCCTAAGTATACCTGCCACAATGATTCCTTACATTCCAACATGACCTTACTGTCTCCTATAAAAGTTCCCTGAGGAACACTATCTAAGACAGAAAAGGTAAATTTTTTGAAATTATTACATGTAGTAGAATGCCTACCCAGTGTGTTAGCCAAATCTTTCTTCTTAATGGCTAAAAGATGTTCACTAATTCTTTTCTTGAAACATCTAGTGGTCATTCCTATATAATATCCAGGACATGACAAACACTGGGCTATGTACACTACCATTTCACTATGGCAAGTATAATAATTTTTGGACCAATGTGTGTTGTTTATATGAGAAAAATATACTGAAGAAGAATTACTAATGTATCTACACTGTCTACAATTGTGACATGCATAGGTGCCTTTAGATTTAATTCTACTTTCACTAAATAAACTTATTTGATTTGCTCCTTTTTCTAACATACTTTTAATGTTTACCACCTTCTTAAAAGTGAAATTAGGTCTAGTTCTTATAGCTTTAGTTAATTCCTGATTGCCCAACAACATCTTCCAATTGTCTATTATAATATTTTTAATAAGCCACATTTCATTGGAAATAGGCAAAATAAAAGCACTTAAAAAATCTTTATTAGGAACTACCATGTTAATTATAGAAGGTAATTGACAAACGGACAAAATAAGACAAGCTTTGTCCTTCCTTAACCTCATTACTTCTTTTTCAATAAGTTCTAACCATGCTACTTGGTAGCCTCTTGCCACAAAAAATGTTTTCAAAACTTTTATCTCATTGATAAAAATAGTATCTTGTGATGTTACTCTACTTAATCTGATAAATTGCCCCTTAATTACTCCTTTTTTCATATGCAACGAATGCAAACTTTCTTTATGCAAATATTGATTTGCAAATGTAGACTTTCTATAAATTTTACTAACAAATTTTTTAGATGCTAAATCATAGGTAAGGTTTAAATCAAGAAAATTTAAGCTCATACCATACCCTCCTACAGACAATTTTAAAAAATTTGTAGTGTTATTTAAATAACTAACAAAATTGTTAAACTCCTCAAAGGTACCATGCCAAAGAAAAAACAAATCATCTCTGTAACGACAGTAAAATAAAATATTTTCACTGTAATTACTATTACCAATGAATTTGTTTTCCCAATTTGCCATCACTAAGTTGGCATATGCTGGAGCTACTCTTGCACCCATTGCAACCCCTGAAATTTGCTTGTATAGATTATCATCAGATTTGAAAAAATTATTATCAAGCACCAATTCCATTACTGCACACACAGTGTTAATCTTGCTGTTATATAAATTACTGTGTTTTGATAGACATTCTCTCAGATATTCAATTCCTATCTCCTGATCTATACAAGTGTATAGGGACACTACATCCAAAGATGCCATACAAAATTCTCTATCTGGCAGTTGTAAATCTCTTAATAACTGAAGCAAGTGCCAAGAATCTTTCAAATGATATTTGGACTCCTGCACAATTGGGTTAAGAATATAATCCAGCCAAAGAGAAAGAGTTTCAGTCTTAGATTTGTTAGCCAATATAATAGGCCTAAAGGGGGGGGGGGATTTAAACTGTTCTTCTGTATTTTAGGAATACCAAACATAACAGCCATTTTTGGATGTTCTACCTGCAAAAAAGTATGTCTGGTGGTCCAATTCACCTTGACAAAACATATCAAACAAGCTTATATCTAATCTCAAAAAACTCTGTTGAATAAAAATAAAATCTACCTTTTGATATGTTTTTTCATCTCCTAATAGATCTCCCATTGATTTGATGTAATCTCCTTTATCCATAATGACTATTTTGCCCCCCTTGTCGGCCTTCATTACTCTTATTTGACTGTTTTCTTTAAGAACCTTTAATGCCTTTAATTCAGATTCATTCAAGTTGTTCTCATTTCTTACAGGTTGTATAGCTCTAATACCTGCTTCACATATATTTTGGAATACTTGTAAGCAGCTTGGTACAGATTTAACATGTTGTTTATTAATTCTCATCATGTTTTGCTAGCAATGTGATTTATACTTGTCTTTTTCAGATACATTTTCAAGCTTCACTGCATCACTTTTTTATGTTAGTATTACCAACACAACTAATTTGTATGTTTTCAACAATATTCAAATTGGTTTAGACCTGAACTGCTTGAGTTTTTAAATGAATCTAGAACAGAAGCTGCTGTTAAAAAAGGGATATTTAGTATAATTAAGTATCAGTGTTCTGGCAAGTTCCTTCTTCAAAAAGAAAGCATTCATTCCTTATCTACAGTCATCTGGCACAAATCAATTTCCCCTTCTGCCTTCTGCTACAACTACACTTCAGCATGCTTTAAAAATATAGGTGTCCTAAACCATGGCACTCACTTTTGCTTGCTTCAGATCCTTGTTGTCATCTCACTGTTCAAAAATAACCATAAATGCACCTGTGGGAATATAATACACTAGATAGCTTAACATGGCATAGGATGCAGCTCTGCATTTGCTGTATTCCTCTGTTCATTCTTTGGTCAGTATCTGTTATCAATGTGCACACCATTCTGTCTCATACCTACCTCCTCATGTTATTGTGCAGAACTGTACATAATTTTTGTAATTTAATGACTGCATTAATTTTGGTATTTTTTAAAACAAAGTTAGAGATGAAAACAGACTCCTGTGTTTAGTCAACAACTGTGTTTAGCAACCTATATTTAAAATAAATAAATACTTCAACATGAGGAGGTATATGGAGCAGGATGTACATATTATGGGAAGAACATGTTCAGAAATCTAGTTACACGTGGGCCAGCACTCTCGATTTTAGCTGTACAGTCTGAATATTGCTTCTTACTTGCTTAGTATGGCTGTACCATCACTTTGCTTCCAATGACCATTTTTATTGGAATACTTTTTTGTTCATACTTCATTTAGCACTCTTGTCAGCTTACAGTTCCTGCTTTTTTCCCATTTAAAGAAGTTTCTAAACTCCTTTCTAATTTTTTTTCTTCTTCTGGTAGACAGACATCCAATGAAAAGGTGTGACTGATTGCTTTTTATGAGCTCCTGTCATACTTTTCCACTAAACAGGAAATTTCTGTTTTCTGTCAATACTGTACATATATAATAAGCAACAGGCAAGGGAGGGGCATGCTTTTTTAAATAAGTACTGAGAATCGAAATAGAACAACAAATCCTATTCCACACAGGCAGTATCTGTCTACGTATTTTATTTACTTAGGTATGTGTTTACACATTTATGTATGATCGCATGGTCCCATTAAGGTCTTTGTTTTCTTTTTTCTGAGTGACTATGAGCAAATTAATTTTTAAGAAAAAAATCCACATTGGTAGATTCATGTAGAAGTTTATCAGATTTTAACTGTCATCTAACACTATACTTAAACCATTATGCAACTGTCCAAAACAAAGTTATATGATTGATAATTACTTATTAGTTACTATACCACAATCTATGCATTGCATTATGTGTCACTATTCTGGTTGATATATATATATATATATATATATATATATATATATATATATATATATATATTTACATTTTTTAGTATACAGTGAAACAGTCTCTGCAGTATTTTTAAGATGTGAAAATGAGATGACACCTTGCTATTTCTTAAATGAGAAGTTTTTTGATTCAAGGCATGCTGGATAGCATTTTTCAGAAAGGCCAGATAGCTTGGAATGTATATACTCAACAAATGAATATAAAAAAGAAAAAAGAAAAAAAAAAAGATATCCTGTGGTCATTTTATCCATCACAGCAAATAGCTTTGTCGACTCACAGCAAGAGGTTCCTCTGTTCGATTCTCGGCTGGGGTGCCTTCTGTGTGGAGTATGCATCTACTCCTGTGTTTGCGTGGGTTTCTTCCGGGTGCTCAGGTTTCCTCCCACATTCCAAAGACATGCACGAGGTGGATTGGACACTCTAAATTGGTCATAGGTGTAGGTGTGTGCGTGAGTGTGTGTGGTGTGGAAGAATACTGCAGGAGCGCTAGTCACTCGGCACTATAAAACATGGCTCTAGATGATTGTCACTGTTGAAGTGACACCCCATCCCCATGTGCAAAAATGGGAAAGGGGGTTGTGGATGGTTGGATTTTATCTATCAGTTTACTCAGTTAAAATTAATTAGATTGTTAAATGTGAGACGTTTATTTCATGCATACATTAACCTTGATTAACAGGCCACCTTCTTGAAGTAATGGATTCGTACATGGTGGGGGAAGTAGCTGTTTAGGAACAGTCATAAACTCCATTACCTATCAATTATTCATAAAGTGAAACTCCCAGTGACTGCTCCTGATTTTGTAGAATGCAACTGAGTTTGTCTCATATGTCTTGTAAAATTTTTGATTTTCTGGTATACTAGAGAAATTTTAAAAATATTCATGATGTTTGACCCTTGTTCCTGATTCATGAGCAATGAAGATGAGAGATACAAGGGTGGTGTTACTGCCATGTCACATACAGGTTATCAGCAGATGCACTGTGGTACACTATAGACATTAAGAGAACATAAATCTCAACTCACCATCTTCTTGGAAAATGTCCTGACTTTTCCCATGTAGTTTTTCCTGACCCCTCAAAAAAAAAATGATCTTCTGGTAAATTTCAGAGGATTATATGTCAGTGAATAATGCCAAATATGTCCTACTTCTTATTGTTAGAAAATGTATGTTGGAGCAAGGTTTGTTCACCTATTAACTTTCTAACTGAATTAGAGTAATAATGATGCTCTCACACAGGAACACTACAGCAAAAGCTTTAATTTTGTGATATTTAAACCAGAATAAGCCAAGAAGCACAAGATTGCCATTGCTGTGGTCAGAAATGGCTTAGTTTATGAATTTTCATTGCATGATGAATAGTCATTAAATATCTCTGAGATGTCAACAGGGGTGTCTGTTAATTACACTGTGGGCATAAGAACAAAAGGTTATTTTACTCAACAGAGGTAAGAACAACTTTACAATTTAAAATGCAACACAATGCATATAGCAACAATTCATCTGAACAAAACTTCCATCAAAAAACTGAGGTACTACAATTCAACAGCAATGCACAATGCAACAATTCACCTGAATATCTGTCTCAAAAAGAGAGGGATATACAATATAGTGCAACTTTTCTCAAAGGAAACAATGAAGTGAGTTAAGAAGATACATTAATTATAAATAAAATGATGAAAACATCTTTAGGAAATAGGTCAAGAAGATAATTAATTATGCCTGCAGTATTAGTTAATATGATCTGTGGGAAAAGAGGTTGAGGATAGATGACCTGTGGTTGAGGCAGTATAGCTGATGTTGTTTCTTTTCGGCTTTTCCCAGTTAGGGGTCGCCACAGCAGAACTCCGGTCCGCTAATGATTGGTAGTTGATTTTTACATGCCGAGTTACCAGCCCTGACGCACAACCTTCAACGAAGGTACGCCCATTCACGCATGTCTCCACGCAGAAGACGCTGTAGCTGAGAATCGAACCGGACAGTGTCTTACTGTGAAGTGACAATGCTACCACAGCACCACCACCGCAGCTGATCTGAATGTAATAACAGTAGTTACTAATGCTGTTATGGTTTAAGATAACCAAACGAGGGGACTGTAACTGTAAAATAGAAGTATCTAGCCAGGTTTGGTGAAGCAATGAGAAGTACAGGCTTGATAAATGTCTTCCTTTCTCATTTTTATGAATAATGAAATAGTGGTGGTAATCTGCCACCAAACATCATGAAAATTTTTTAAGAACGATTATTTAGTGATGGAGAGAGTAAAGGGAAGTCTATAAAGCATCACAGATGATGAACCTCAAAGAGAGTAGAGACTATTCTGAATCTGTAACTTATTTTTTAGAGATGGGAAGTAGCTATTATGTATTAGATTGAAGACACATTTACTCTACAGAAAGGTTACCCTATCTAGTACTGATAGCCACTTATTGTTTTGCAGAGTAGTAAGATGACATTAAGCACTAGGGCTTAGGTATGGAAATCTTAGTATTTTATTTTCTGGCTTTTGAAGACTAGTGGAGTTCTGAACTGATAGGAAACCAAAGACTGGTAAAGCATAGTCTAGTCTGGTCAATAAAAAAAAATTAAGAAATAAAACACATCTAGCATCTGTGGTAAGCAGATAGGAAATTTTATAAACTACTTTCATTTGAGCCATTATACCCAAGTTGGACTTGTTTGTCAATAATTAGTGAAAAGGTAAGACTCTGATCTAGAAAAATTCTGTTGGACAACAACAGGCAGGTAGAGTCTAGTAGGGTCTGACAGAGACAGTGGTTGTGTTTTTTGCCAGTCTTTATGGAATACCAAACAACACTGCAGTAGTTTTACTCATGTTAAAAAAGTCATATTGAAGAAAGGATCATTTGTTGTTAAACAAAGTCATAATGGAGAAATGTAAATAGGGGAGGAAAGTATGGCATGGAAAGAGTACAAAAACACACTAAACAACATCCCACCTTCATGGATAAAACAGCATTTACAAATGTACAAGATGCACCTCACATTGATCAATTACATTACAGTGACCATGAAACAGTGACAAACCACTTTGCAGGTAAGCCAGGATAAAGAACAAATTATTATACTAGGGATAAAAATTCAAAGGGGGATATTCCAGGGTGAATCTTTGTCACTGCTGCGTTTGTTTGCCTTGCCCTTACCTCATTAAGCTGTCTACTTAACAGGTTAGGTCATGGCTACAATTTGGTTGCCACAAAACAATAAAGTGGAAAGACTTTGCATCTTTTTGTAGATGATTGGTCTCCTCAAAACTGATTACATGCATAGATCTGCAATTGTAGGGCTGCATACATATCTGCTGATATCCAACCACAGTGAAAGTTTAAACATGAGGAGTACAAGTCTAAGATGACTTCCCTGCTTAGTTTGGCAGAAGCATATCGGTGTCCAGCAGTAATGTATTCAAACCAGAAGTAGATAAATATCAGGCAGCAACTGAATGTACCAAAACAACAAAAAGAAAGAAAGAATACAAGATAAAGGATCAGATGAGAAGGCAAGAAATGTGGAAAACACATAAATATAGCTGCTAGTACAGAAAAAGCACAGTTTTGTACCTACCATAAATGTAGATGTTCGAGTGTTCACCCTGCTGCAGTCATCACACTTGGGTTATCCTGCCGTCAGGTGGTCCTGCAGTCGGCCCAAATTCCAAAGACTCGGTCCAGCGTCGGTTGCTGTCGCTTCTTCCCTTACGTCAGAGCACCAGGGGTATATAAGAGGCATCCGACAGCATTTTCAAAGGTAGGCAATATATATATATATATATATATATATATATATATATATGTATATATATATATATATATATATATATATATATATATATGTACATATGGCTATATAAAAATTAAACAATACCCTTAGGTACAAGCAAATACACCACAGAGGTAGAATAGGATAAAGTGGTAGAGATTAGTTCAGCTAGTTCAGAGGGGATGGAGGGAGGGTAACCTGGACTGCAGCACGGTGAACACTCGAACATCTACATTTATGGTAGGTACAAAACTGTACTGTGTTCATCGTGTTGCCCTGCTGCAGTCATCACACTTGGGTTGAATCCCAAAGCTAAGGAGGGGAGGTGGAGTCAAACAGGATTAGAAGAAGCTAGTAGGCCCTGCAAAACTGCAGTGGCAAAACCAGCTCTAGTCTTAGAGTAAAGAGGTAAGTGATAGTGTTTGGTGAAGGTGTGCACTGAACTCCAAGTAGCAGCTTCCAGAATATCCTTGGTTGGCACTCCCCTGAGAAAGGCTGCTGATGTAGCTGTAGCTCTGGTGGAGTGGGACCTAATGTTAGCAGGTACTGGTTTCCCATGATGTGTGTAGCAGAAATGTATGCAATGTCCTATCCATTTAGAAATGGTCTGTTTTGAGATAGTTTTTCCTTGTGATCCTGTAGCATAGGCTACAAAGAGCTGGTCAGTTTTTCTGAAAGCCTTAGTTTTATCCAAGTAGTAACGTAATTGCCTGTGAAGGTACAAAGAGTGCAGGAGTCTTTCTCCTTTGTTCTGGGGATTTGGGAAGAAGGTGGGCAAGTGAATGGTTTGGTTTAGGGCCACACTGGATACCACCTTTGGCATAAAGGAAGGATTAGTTCGTAGAGAGACTCTGTCTTGATGAAAAATGAGGAAAGGTTCCACTGCCATTAGTGCCTGTAGCTCTGAGACTCTTCTAGCTGAGGTTATTGCTAGTAGTAGGGCAGTTTTCCATGAAAGAAATTTTAAATCAGCTGAAAAAGCTGGCTCAAAGGGCGGCAGTATAAGCTTTTGCAGGACAAAGTTGAGATCCCAAGTAGGTGTTGGAGCTCTCTTGGTGGTCTTAAGTTCTTAGCCCCTCTGAGGTACTGTCTTAGGAGTGGATGTGAAAATAAAGGAGGATCCGTGCTATAATGAGCTGAAATTGCTGAGGCATGGATCTTAATAGATGAAAAGGAAAGTCCTTTGTGTAACATCTCAGTTAAATATTGTAGAATCTGAGGAATGTTCGGCTCCAGGGGATTTAGGCCTTTAGCCTGGTTCCAGGCGCAAAATCTTTTCCATTTGTCTGAATAGGCTTTTCTGGTGCTGGGCCTCCTGGCCTCCAGAATGACATCCATAACAACTTTGGATAAAGGTGTTGGCTGGTTGTTTAGGTAATTTGCCATGCAGCCAGGTTTAAAGTCTTGAGCTGGCTGTGTAGAATCAGATCGCTGGGTGAGCAGGTGAGGAATTTGTGGCAAAATCCATGGTGGGCCCTGGGCCATGTTCCTTAAAATTGGATACCAATGTTGGTGTGGCCAGTCTGGTGCAACGAGAATCATTTGTGGCCTCTTTAATCTGACTTTCAGCAGTACCTTTGCTACAAGAGGCAGTGTAGGGAAGGCATACACTGTTAATGTTTTCCAACTGAATGAGAGGGCGTCCACTTTCCAAGCTAGTGGATGGAAGGTCCTTGCGCAAAATTTTTGAAGTTGGTGGTTGTGGGGGCATGCAAACAGATCTATGTATGGGTATCCCCATCTTTGAGCTATCATTGCAAATACTTGTGGATCTAGTTTCCATTCGTGTGGATCTATGATGTTTCTGCTTAGGTCGTCTGCCAATGTGTTTTTCTTTCCTGGCAGGAATTGTGCTTGTAATTGAACCTGGTAAGACAGTGCAGTGTTCCACAAGGTCATTACTTGCCTGCATAGAGGGTAGGAATTTGTGCCCCCTTGCTTGTTTATGTACCACATAAGTGTGGTGTTGTCTGTCCTTATTAGTAGTTGTCCTGGGTGTAGAAGGTCCTTGAAAGTTGTTAGGGCATTCTGCACTGCTAGCATTTCTTTTTGATTGATATGCAGGTGTCTCTGATCTGTAGTCCATTTGCCCTGAATGCACTGTCCTGCCATGTGTGCTCCCCAGCCATAGTCGATGCATCCGTTGTCATAGTTTGCCTGGCTGTGGGTAAGGTGAAAGGCTGACCCTTGTTGAGGTGACATGCCTGTGCCCACCATAGAAACTCCTGTTGAAGGCAGGGAATGAGTGGAATCATTGTTTCCAAGCTGTGGCTGTGCTGAATCCATACACTTTTCAGGTACCATTGTCATTTCCTCATATGCAGTTTTGCAAATGGCATTAGTAGTATGCAAGATGCCATGAATCCCAAGGCCTGCAGAATTTTTCTTGCAGGGAGTTGGGTCTTTGTTGCCATTATTTTTAAATATTGAAACAGCTGTCGTTGTTTGTCTGGCATGAGATAAGCCATCTGGGCCGTTGTATTCAAGCTGGCACCCAGGAATATTATGTTTTGTGAGGGCACTAGTTTTGATTTCTTTTCATTTACTGTGTACCCTAGGCAACTTAGAAGGTGTTTGACAAATGCCAGATGCTGTAAAAGAATGTCCTTGCTTTCTGCTTGAATAAGACAGTCGTCCAGGTATGGGTATATTTGGATTCCTCTTTGTCTGCAGTATGCAATTACTGGTACCAGGCATTTTGTGAAGACCCTGGGCGCAGTAGATAAGCCAAAGGGCAGTGCAGAGAATTGATAATGCGCTGAACCTGCAATGAAGCAGAGGTATCTTCTGCAATTTTGTCTGATAGGGACATGCAGGTATGCCTCCTTGAGGTCCAAAGTGACTAGCCAAGCATTCTTGCCCAGCATGGGAAGAAGCTGCTGTAGTGTTAGCATCTTGAATTTTGGCACTTGCAGGTAGGTGTTCAGATCTGAAAGATCCAGAATGGGTCTCCATGCTTTGTCCTTTCTTGGAACTAGAGTCTTGAGTAAAATCCTTGTCCTTGCTCCTGTGTAGGTACCTGTTGAATGTCTCTCATGTTCATGAGGGCTGTCATTTGTTTTTGTGCCTCTGCCCATTGATTTGGTGGCAGGTTTGGCATTCCTTTGATCCTTGGTAAGGCATGAAAGTGGAATCTGTATCCTTGAGAGAAAATGTTTAGAACCCATTTGTCTTTTGTGATGATGTGCCAGTTGTCTGCAAAAAATGCTAGTTTTCCTCCCAAGGGTGTTGCCAGGAGAGATTTGCTTGGTAGTTTGAGGACAGTCATTGTGTCTGCCTTCTGCTAGCCTGGGGCCTGTCTTCTATTCCTTTCTGGGTAGCAGAACCCCATTGGCGAGGTTTGTAAGGGCCCTGTGACTCACCTCTGCCCCTAGGGCGTCTGTATTTGCCCCTCTGTGATCTGTCTGAAGCTGGAAAGGACCAATTTTTTTGTTGGCCAATTTCTGCTGAAGCGAGGGGGTTGTACCTGCAAGAAATCCTTGACCGCTTGCATAGATTTAGCCTTATCCTCCATTTTCTTTAAAACCTCTTCTGCTTTGACACCAAATAATACATCTTGTTGTAAAGGTGCATCTAATAATTTTGCTTTAACATGGTCAGGGAGGGTTTGTTCTTTTAACCAAGCATGTCTACGAATGACAGAGCCAGTAACAGCTGCTCTACAGGATGCTTCCACTGAATCAAATCCGCATTGTAAAGTATGCTTGCCCACCTGTTCAGCTGCATGCAACAGATCCTGCATTTCCTTGAATTCAGGCTGTTCTGAATGTGTGCTCATTTTTTGTTTTAACTGAGACATCAGGAATTGTTGATATTTCAACATGTGAAACTGGCAATTTAATGCTCTCATAGCCAGAGTTGCAGAGGTGTATATTTTCTTTCTCCATCTATCTAGGGCTCTGGAATCTCTTTCAGAGGGCACAGTATTTTTAGCCATAGAAGCTTTTGCTCCCTTAGGACCCTGGGATATGATTTCTGGGTCAGCTATAGGGCTTTTATAAAGGAATTTGTGTGAGTCAGGTACTCTGTAGTATCTGTCTGGTTTGGCTGGAGCAGGAGGTAGAGAGTCTGGATTTAAACTAGACTGCAAGTAGACATCATCCACAATATCTAAAACAGGAGGGATAGCAAGAGGTCTGTGCTGGGGTAATAAAAGGAACTCTCGGAGCCTTTTCTTAGAATCTGAGTAATCCTGGCCTTCCCAGTGGAAATGTTCCCTCATGGTATGTAATGTTTCCCCAAAGGAGTAGTCTTCAGGGGGAGATGCTGAGGGAATAGAGTCTTCAGCATTAGAATCCTCATAAGGTGGGAAAGTGTAATCCTGTTCCTCAGAAGAGTTTGAGGAGAGAGAAACCTGGTCAGAGGATGCATAATCCTTCTCTTGTCTTGGTCTTTTATCAGGAGGGGGATGGGAACCCCTGATAAGGATAATTAAATCTTCAGCCATCTTAAGCATCTGTTTCTTAGGCATGGGGCCTTGACCTGTAGACTGATGAACAGTTTTCTTAGGCTTTAAAGGAGTTTTAAGCTTAGCATAAGATTTAATGGTGAGTGTAGTCGGTCTGAAGACATCTTCTGCAACCGAAGGTGTTTCCTCTGCACCGGTGTCTAATTCTGCTCCGGTGTCGGTAGATGGCTGCATCGGCCTAGTAGACTCCGCTTGGGAGTCGGCAGCTGTCTGGGGTTCCAGCTCTGCGGTCGTCAGGGGCTGCATAGGCGCCTCACTGAAAACCGGAGAACCGGCGACAGGCCCAGCTGAGGCCTCGGGGTCTGGCTTATTCCTAGGCTGCCTGTCCTTATCCTTGTGTTTTTTATGAATTGCAGTCATCGGCTGCTCCGACGGCATGATATAATTAAATTTCCTACCAAAATAATGCTGCGCAAAGTCAAAACGGCGTTTGATAGTGCGTTTATTAAACCTAGCGCAAAACCGACAACCTGTGATGTCGTGGTCTTGGCCTAGGCAAGGAATACAATAGGAATGGAAGTCCTTATGAGGTATTTGCTTCCCACAAGAAATGCAATTGTTAACTTTTTCTGACATCGGACTGAGGCAAGAAAATATTCCCCAATGGGGTACTTAGCTTTATTGAAGACTTCGGACTGAAATTCAAAATCGAAAATCTCAGGAGTCGGCCGACCGGCACTTGCGAACTGCTTCTGCTTCGGGCACTGCGCGGCAAGAAAGACTGAAGAAAATGGCGTCGGATGCCTCTTATATACCCCTGGCGCTCTGACATCAGGGAAGAAGTGACAGCAACAGACGCCGGACCAAGACTTTGTAATTTGGGCCGACTGCGGGACCGCCTGACGGCAGGATAACCCAAGTGTGATTGATGACTGCAGCAGGGTAACACGATGAACATCTCCTGGAACAACCTCATGTTGATCAGGAATGGTTAAGGAGAGGTGAATTTAAATAAAAAAATGAAAGGTTAACATTGGTGGCCCAAGATAATGAATTGGACTACATACACATTAATTTACAAAGTCCATTAGTCAAGTCAGAGGAACAGACAAATGCAGGTTTTATAAAATAGAATTGGAAGGTGTCACACATCTTGTTCCTGGTTGTGCTATACTAATGGCAGAAGGCATGTATACTGAAAGGCATAATAATGTGGCAAGACTGCTGCATTAAGGATTGTGCAAACATTATAATATTGAAGTAGCTGGGGAGCATTGGAAACAAGACTAACAAAGCATATAGAAAATGATGAAGTTTATATCACAAGGTATTACTCATTGTCAACAGTTCAAAAAATAGAAGCGAAAAAATGAGATATTAAAGCTGAGTAGCTTAGTGGGCTAATGCACTGTGCTACACAGTAGTCCATGAAAAGAAGACAAAAGTAGCACTGATCACGGAAATTGCTACACCCAGTGATTACAGTGTCTTACACACAGAGAGACACAAAGTCATAAAATACCAGGATTTGCAGGCAGAAATGAGGGAAATGTGGAAGAAGGATACCCAGACAGTTCCAATAGCAGAAGGAGCAATGGGTCTCATAAAAAATATTTACAGTCATATTTAGGTATGTTACCAGTACATGTAACTCCGCATGAATAGCAGAAGAGTCAGTTCTGGGCACATTGTGGGTGCTGCGAAGAGAGCTTTTAGCTAACATCAAAGACTGAAATAATACTAATTTCATGAACTTTAATCATACTTTGACTTAGGAATGAGGTCTGTTCCCATCATGGCATTAGAAACCCAAAAGACTTGGAGAAATTCAACTGTGTTAAGTGTAAGCTCATCATTATGTAGTCATTTCCACAACAGTTATTTATGTCAGAGGCACACTTATCTGCTGAAGTCAAAATTACATCATCAGCATAAAATAGACAATTTCAGATAGGAAGATCCAATGGGATATCTTTTAATTAAAGAACAAAGTAATAAAGGCTTTAAAACAGACAGTTTTGGACCTCCTGAGTTTAGGATGCCAGGTGGAGATCATAAATTGTTACTGGCCACTACAAATAACTGTTATTAGCAAAGGGTGTTCTACAGATTCTAAGGTCTTGTTAAGGTCTACAAACAGGACAAACCTAGAAGACCTTTATCCATTTTATTACCAATCCAGAGCTGTAATAACATTAAATTTAGTACTGAAAACATGATTATTTTGTCAGAGAAGATCATAATTCTGGGTGTAGCCAAGAAACTGATTATAAACTAGCACTTCAAAAATATTATCTAATTTTAGCATACATAGATGCACACACATACACACACACACAAACACACGCACACACACACACACACACACACACACACACACACACACACACACACGACATACACACACAAACATATGACACACACACACACACACACACACACACACACACACACGCACACACACACATATGACACACAGACAAATGCACATACACTTGCATAAGCACACACAGTCCATACACAGATCATCTGGCTGTTTGGCAGATAACCAATTTATATTTCCAGCAATCGACCAGGAAAAAAAGCATTTAATCTAAATATGCACAAATAAATGAAGAGATGTGAAAATTATGTGATTACAACTAATAATACAGATCCACAGATTTGTGGCTAAGACAGATGGAGCCCTGAATGTGACTCAGATTTTCTTAGTGGATGAAAGTCTGGGGGGTGGGATCCTTCACTCAGGGAATGGCACGTCTGACATTCCAAGAAGGAGGGTGAGGTTTCTATTTGTGAGATAATACTGTCCCAGAGAAAGTGGTAGTACCATAATCACATATCAGATAGCTATTGAACTGGGCATACAGTGTGTGTGTGTGTGTGTGTGTGTGTGTGTGTGTGTGTGTGTGTGTGTGTGTGTGTGTGTGTGTGTGTGTGTGTGTGTGTGTGTGTGTGTGTGTGTGTGTGTGTGTGTGTGTGTGTGTGTGTGTGTGTGTGTGTGTGCGTGTGTGTGCGTGTGTGCGTGTGTGTGCATGTGTGTGCGTGTGTGTGCGTGTGTGTGCGTGTGTGTGTGCGTGTGAGGAGGGACTAATTAACATTATGTGCAGTGATGCATGCGACATTAAACAGCACCACCCAGTTAGGACATAATAAAAATCCATAGGGTTTTAGGACATTGTATGTGACATTGGCAGGTTACACTTTTCCATGTTTTCCCTTCCCCTTCTGCACTGATATGTAGTTGCAGAGATCCCCAGCCCTGGGGAGGGGGCAAGGGTGGTTCTAGAAGCACAGCAGCAGCAGTGTTGCCAAAGCTAAACTTTGCCCTTAAACCACCCGTATTGTAGATTTTTGATGCATCACTATAAGTCCTGAAATTGCAAAAAAAAAAAAAAAAAAAAAAAAAAAAAAAGAGAGAGAGCGAATCTAAAAGAGAACAGTCTCTATCTAGACTAGCTTTTCCGAGGAAAGCCCCCTGCACTCCCCAATGTTTAAGAACCACCAACTCCTCCACAGTTATATATATATTAAGTCTGGGGTTGCTGCTCCTCCTCAGAGAAAGAGGGACTTGCTGAGACACAAAAGTCTCGGACTTCATGCATACTTTTTCCAGTTTTGTTGCTCATTTTCACTGTTCCAGGACTGAAAATGATGAGTCTAGGACATTAAATTGGTTACCATCCTTAAAGAATATCAGGTTGAAAGAGAAGGTGTACTCCAATCAAGGCAGCTATGAGTACCTCTTAATAAATGCCAATGACAACACACAGCAAGAAGTGATGGCCTGCATGCAAGATATTCCAGTCTCAGTACAAAAAAGTACAGCTTTAAATATGTAAATTAAGTCACTCTTATTTGCATGTTTGAAATCTCATTGGGTGAATTGCTTTCTATTGCCGTTTATATGTTATAACATTCTTTTACTGCATTTTTATAATAAATCAATGCATATAGTTGTAAAGTTGTCTTGTACTGAATTCACATATTTTTTAACTTAATAGCATTAGTTTGGAGACTCATGCAGCCATTTTTCATTTTCTTCAGAAATTCTTCCTACTTTCTACTTTAGTATTTTTTATTGTACCATGCAGTGAAATACATTATTGTACTATTTTTTATTTTACCATATCTGACCTGAACTGTTTCCAAACATCACCACTATTTTTTTTTTTAGTCAAGGTAAATAGTGGTTATTGGACCTAATGTTTCCATATATTCAGCTTTTAACAGCATTAGCTAGCTACACATTCCAGTAAAACAAATCAAATCCTTCAGTTTTAGCATCCATGTCAGTTGAGTCTACATCAGTACAACATAATTCAAATGTGCTAGAATTCATTGTAATGCAACATTGCATCAAATGCCCAATCTACTAAACAAAACAAAAATGTTTTGCAAGGGTTAAGCCCACTGAATCTGCACGCTTCTGCATCTCTATAAACACATGAACTCCAAAACTCCACAGCGCTCTTTTACAGTCTTGTCTCAACTATAACAATTTACATCAGATTTACAAGATTGTAAGAAACACTATCACTTATGAAATGTACATAAACTATTTTAAAACCAATATTTTAACATGTGTTAAACAACCAACAGATGCAATATTAAGACAATTATACCTTTCAGTGAAAATGTATTCAATGGAAGGCAATCCTATATTCTTATGTCAACAACATTTGAAATTAACAAACTGAATGGAAGCTTTCCAGTCATTCTTGCTTGTGTCAAGACCAAAATTATTGATACTCTGATGAACATTTGTTACAAGAACAGAAGTCCATTTGCAATATAAAACTGGTCCCACAAACTTGTCAATGCACTTATCCATGACATCATGAGCTATCCTACTAGCGGTTTAGAACATAGCATCTCGTATATGAATCTAGCCAATAAAAAGTGATTCTTAACACTTCTGTATGGGGTCTTCATAACAAACACTCCTTCCCTTCCCAACCCCTCCCCTGAAATTGTGTTTTTTCTGATCACCAGTTAAACTGCACTGTCCATTGTGTCCGAGAGTTTGCATATCTCTTCTTGTCCCCCAGGAAAGTTAAAACAGCTATACCCCTTGACCCTTGCCCTCACTATCTGGCTCCTCCAGTAGCAGGACTGTTAACTGAACTTCTGTCATCTGGGTCTCACTCAGGGCTACTCCTCACCTCTGTGCCACTGAGCCAGGTGAACCACTCCTTCTTTTTCACTTTACCAGAGTCCCCCCTGATGCAGTTCAGGCTGTGTATTGATGTATGCTATTGGTCAGGTATACCTGCAGTTATCAATAATCTATACCTCTGGACTGTAGCATCTGATGTACTTATACTTACATTAGTCCTCTTGTTCTCAGGTTGCTCTCTAAAGTTTGTTCACACCTGTGTACTGCATGGTGTAACCTCCTAGCTAATACTAAGTGTAGCATACAGAAAAATGTCAAATACTTATTGCAGCAAGGCTTCCACTTTCCTTTAATGGAATTACCTGATGCAAGGAATGCTGACTGTACATATGAGGGTTCTGGATTGGCAGTGGTCCAACTGACTAACCAATGGTATGAGATCAATTTTGCATGCCTTCTCTTAGTGAGATACTAACATCATATGTCTTGTTATGACCTATAACTTCTGGCAGCATCTACATACTTAGTCATTTAAAAAACAGTTTGGGAGATATTGTTGCACACTATATGTATATATGTGTGTGTGCGTGTGTGTGTGTGTGTGTGTGTGTGTGTGTGTGTGTGTGTGTGTGTGTGTGTGTGTGTGTGTGTGTGTGTGAGTGTGTTCGTGTGTGCATGTGTGCGTGTGAGTTTGTTCGTGCGCGCGTGTGTGCGCGCGTGTGCGTGTGCGCGTGTATGCGTGTACGTGTGTGTGTGTGTGTGTGTGTGTGTGTGTGTGTGTGTGTGTGTGTGTGTGTAATTACCAAATGCACCCTTTCTCAAAAGGTTGGTATATTGAAATGAGGATTGCCGAACGTGTGTGTGTACTTTTGAACTTTGGTATACTGAAATGAGGATCAGCAAACATGCATGTACCGTAGAAGTGCTTTTCATGGTGGTAAGTGGCTATCTGTGTTAATGTCAAAACTTTTGGCTATACAGAAAGTTTTGGTTTAAAGGGTGGGATTGTGTGTGTGACTATTTGTGGGCTAGGGTTTAAGTAAGGTGATAGGTTTACTTATTTGTGTTTGAGCTGGTGTACATGTACTGTGTGTGAGTGTCTTGTGTAGTGGTACTATTAGCATGAGATTTTTGTAAGGTAATGAACAGGGTTAGGGTTAGTAGCAAGGTTAAGGATCAGGCTTACTAAACATGTACGGTAGTGCAAGGGGATCCCATACCCATCCTTACACATGTGTGCTGACAAACACTAACCTTAACCCTGTCAGTAACCCCAACCTTACATACTGCCTTCCAAAATGCCTTCCCCTAACAGCACCACTACTCAAAGTACGCATGTTGACAGTTATTCTTTTTTTAAAACATTTTTATTTAATTGATTTCAAAACTTGGCTGTTTTTCTTTTTGCAATAGAAAAATGTGACTAGAGCGTAATTTGTTTTGCTTTTGCTCTTGTGAGGTTTGAGAATTTTGTTTCTTCAGGACAGCAGGTTTCAGTAGGTCTGTATTTTTATTTATTTATTTGCTGAAATTTGAAAAGTTTAGTATTTGTGTTTACTGGCTGCACTCGTAACAATGTATGCGATTTTAATAAAATAAAATACATCAGTGATGTATTCCACTGGTACATTGCAATGAAAGTAAAGGGAAAAAGTGGGTTGCATCCTTTCAGTTATTGCAATGTAAATTAAAGGAACAAATATTCTGCTCCCCTTTACCCACACTATAATCTATTGATGCCAGTTTGCAGTTTAGTGAAAGGGAACAGGGAGGTTGTTATGGAATCTTGGAGTATATTTAAAGTTGGGGATGTAGGGAGGGGGTCCCTCACAAAAAAATTGTTTTTGGAGCATCACACTTTCAAAATTTAAATCAAAAGCAGATGGTTTGTGTCTAATGTACTGAATCTCAATTTAACACTTCTGGAACAATTGAAGTCATTATAATTTTGTAAGGGCATTTTAACCCAATAAGTGAAGCAAACACAGATTCAATTGGAAATAGGGAGGACCAACTGGAAGAGTAAATATTAAAGAAATGAATAAAAAAGGTGATATGAATCATTAAGACACTAATTTAAAAAGTATACATGTACACAATTTCTAAGTAAAGTGATCATTCAACTATCCTTTGTTAATCTATCTAATCAAAAACAGCATGTTTGTATTTGCTTTCTGTCATGTTATGCCTTCCATAAGTTAACTTAAAGGAACAAACTGACTATACATTGTTTCTTGTTTGATCCTCATTTCTGGTGGCATTCCTCAAAATTGTGGACCTCGCTGAGGTAATATTGCTTTTATCCTAATGACAGGCAAAATAAGGGCTTAAAACTGGTGCATATCAATGTTTAGAGTATCAGAAATAAGAAATACATACTTTATAATACTATATATATGTTACTTTGAAACAGTGTTCTATGGGTTATGTGTTATTTTTTTAAAGAAATTAAAACTCTTTCCCCTTCCTCATGTTCTTATATATACCACCTCCACTGTTGTACAACAATAACGACAATTAAAAAAACTAGCAATGCATTGCAATTTTTTGGACGCAACAGACAGTAAGTCCACTTTTAACAATAAAACTGCATTTTTGACAGTGAAAAAAATTAAATGAACAAAAGCTGTTATGGAATTCACACTTCAGCTACTGTAGGGATTGCCTTTTATTAACCGTATTACCATTTTTCTACAAAGAAAGAGTAGATCTTCATGAAACTTGGCTTAAAAATGACATTGTTAATTCTGACATCACTCTACTTTGTTATTATTTTATAAGTTCATAGGTTTCACTGTTGAAGAAAAATGACTCCTTTAAACTCAAAGTACAAGCTTATTATACTAGCCAAGTATCCAAATTATTCTTAAACTGATTCATATTATTATAACATCTTACAAGGGTGTGACAGCTTGTTTCATACAATACAAAACTCAAGAAGCACCTATATTATACAATTTATATAGGCACTTCTTGAGTTTTGTATGGTTTAAAATAATTTTACTTACAAGGTAAATAGGAATTTAAAAAGTCTACTGGAAAACCGTGGGCAGGTTAAGAAAATTAATAACAGGGGGACTACTAAGTGTGGTGCCTGTGAGTATTGCAAATATATTATTAGTACCCCTTCGGTGTTACTGGGACACTATAATATTGAGGTACGGTTCAGGATAGGGACTTGCAACACTTCAGGAGTTGTGTATTTAGCAGTATGCTAGTTATGCAAACAATATTATGTGGGAAAGACGGAAAGGAAGTTATGTAGGAGGATCTACGAGCACCTATACAATATTTCTAAACATGATGAAAAGAATGCATTATTTAAACACATTAAATCTTTTCCTGAACACTTTTTTCAGTTTGGCATTCTTGAAGTAGTAGGTAAAGACATAAGAGGGGGTGATTGGACTAACCAACTCCTTAGGGCAGAAGCTAGATGGCAGTTAGAACTGAATGCCACTGTTCCACCTGGTCTTAACGACCATGTTAACATCAAATCAGAGCTCAAATTTAGAGCTTATAAATTGTGATATGTATTTTATAATGTTTTCAGTGAACTTTTATTTATATATTTTTATATATATTTACATACCTATATTCTTACAATTAATGATATTTGATTTATGGGATGGCAGTTGAACTACCTATTTTTATTGTAGGTAACTAAGTTATACATTATATGAAGGTTTTTCATGTGGTATGTTTTAGTGTTTTAGTTTTAGAACACATATTTTTGTATATCTTATATTAGTTTTACCGTTACATTAATGTGACAGTATTTTTATAGTAATTAATATAGTACTTATAGTTATTTCTAACTTTTTATCCATCATTCTTTCCACATGGACTTTTCCACTTTAAGAACTGTTTTTGTTTCAATGATTGGTCACCTGTTCATTTAATTATGGGTAAGGTTTTATATTTAAGTGAGTGTTTTATATGCAAGTATTGTTCTGATGAAGTCAACTGACGAAAGCACTTAACCACTTTGTTATTTTGTGAATAAACTGTGTTCTGTGTTTTGGAGGACTTTGGCTGTAAGGTGTATTTGTACTTGGATTCGTATTGTTGTGTTACACCTGGTTGGCACCGTTTTTTTGTTTAGGAGTATAGGGATATTATAAAACATTACTTTTTCATTTAAAGAAAAGCTGTTAAGACTATAAGGCTTGCAAAAAAATCGGATATAGAATTTTAGTAAGATGTCAGTGATGAACAATCCATCATAAAATATATGTTACCAGTTAGGTTTGCAATTGACAGAATATCTCTGACATACACTATTTTATCTTCAAAGTGTTTTTTTTTTTTCTGGAGTAAAAAAAGATATATGAATAAACTCCCAATTATGCAAAAACAGAGGCAGGGAAGTATTTCCAACACACGGCAAAATGCACATTTTAATCTTATCTGAAAATAATGGTTCATCTCCAAATGAAAAATGTTTTGAAAACTTGTCCAGGTTGTTATGCAATATCAGTACATTATACAAGTTGAAATTATGTTCTTGGGATTCAGATTATTATACAAAATTTTGCAGAAGTAAGTAATTAAGTAAGAAGGTTTCTATAGACAGTTTGTGTAAGAGAAATAAGCCTATCTTGAGCATATTTCTAATACTCTGTAAAAGTAGGCAATACTGAGGCTTAAGATTAGACTCTGATTGCATTGTATTTGTGGATTTAATTTTTGTTCCATCCAAACATTTATACCAGGTTAAAATTTATATTTTCCCATTATCAAGTTTCTGAAAAAAAAAAGATTTCTCAAAAACATTAGTGAGTATAAACAAAGTAAACATATCAAACCAGAACTTCAATTCTAGATTTCTTAAGATAGTGGACTTAAATGATTTTACAATAAAATGTACATATTTGGATTTGGTAAAGGGATTACATGTTGAACTGAATAAAATTATATAAATAGAGCCACATTTTATTACTGATAATGTCCATGGCCTGTTAACCTTTTGACAATAGTCTATACCTCTTAACACAATTAATTCTGCTTGCAGATATCCTGTGTTTGCACTTTAAACATAAAACCTGACTGATTGGGTTTAATTAAGGTAGGCATAAACTCTTTTACTCATCTGCTAAAATGGAAATAAAGACTTTATAGTCTACATTTGATGAACAAATAGGACTTTAAGCAGAATATACCTTCTTTAAAATCTGGCGTAATTACAGAGTGTTTCCCCAATGGGGTAACCATAGCAGATATTTGTATATTATTTGGTTCATCCAAAAGAAGCTGTATCATTTTATGAGAAAATAATTTAAATATTTCTGACATTAGACCATCAATTACTGGATATTTACTAGGATCCAAAGCCTTTATTTTATCTAGAACAGACGTATCTCTTACCAAAACCTCCTCCAAATCTACAAACCCCAAAGCAAAATAGCGCAAAAACTTTATAGCTACCTCTCAGCCTTAGCTTGAAACAAACTCCCCTTAGAAATCAGGAATATTAATCACCCACAAAAATTCTAACTTTCTTAACAGTTCTTGGATCTGTCGCTGCAATCACCCTCCATGACTGTCTCTTAGTCTCATATCCTCATCTTGAACTTGTCTCAGTAACCCCCCTCCTTGTGTGTTTTTTACTTCTGAAATGCTCTCTACCATCCAAACCTCCTTCTTTCTCTCACTTCTACTCACTGGCTGAATTTCAACTCCTCACTGCTACAAAACTAAAATAAATCTTCAACTATCTCCTACATGAGTTTCTACAAAGGTAACCTTATTTTCTCCATCCCTGTCTCTTTATGAGGCCCTCACAAACTTTTAATCAATTCTACACCAAAGAGCTTGTACTGCTTGATTTCAGTTTATATGATTGCTTATAATTTCTAATGTAAATATTTTGTATACCTCCTTTAGATTACTTAGTGTTTCTGTGTTATATACTACATAAGGATATACTTTCTTTAGATAATTATTTTTATCTTCTGTATCACTGTACTTTTTATACTATATGTTTGCAATCACTTGTAGAGCTTTTCTCCTTGGGACTTCTCTGAAAAATGGCATCTGCCCAGTCAGACTAACCCAATCAACAAATGTTAAATAAATAAATACATAAATAATTTCTTAAAATAAATATGTTCAGGTAATCTTGATTCTAATTTAGAAGGAATCTTATTTAGTTTATACAAGCAAATTTAATTCTGTTTAGAGGTATATACTATTCTCTATAGGTTTCTAAAATACCCCCTTTATCAGTAGAGTTTCCATTAATAGGGTTTTAATCTCTTTTATATGAAACAACCTATGTTGTGGTTTTACTCTTTTTGAGAAGTTGTGCTAATGTTTAGGAGACATTGTATATGAAATTAACTTTAATTTTTCCAAAACTAGCAGTACTTTATGATTGATTTAAACATTCTAGATGTTTTTCTTGTAAAGAATCAATTTATTGTTTCCTTGTTATATCTTTGGAATTAAGATTTAAGATTTAAGTTTAACTTTGGCAAAATGTTTTGGATATCAAGGAGTTCTTTATTCTAGTCTTCTATTTTGTTTTCTTGGATCAAGTCTTGGTTCTTTCATAGCTAAATGCTTTAAATCAAACCCAGGTCATAATACTGCTTATTTCTTGATAATTATTTGTGTTCATGAGTAGTTCTACTTCTGACAGAAACCATGGTTTAACTTTTTAAGGATAACACTACAGGAAAGGAGTTTATTCATTACATGTAATATTTTACAGTTCTGAAAACTTTAAAACAACAGCATTATAATTTGAGATTTGACAAGGTTTGATACTAAAAAAGTAATTTTTTTGAGGTTAGATTTTGAGAGTTCAACATTTTGTCTATTCTGGTTTGCATTTCATATGTGTAAGAATAATATCAATAAGCCAGTGATTTTTCATCTCTTATGAATGGATCATTTAAATTAAGAAAATCAATCTGTTTATTGAGAGCTTTAGCTAGAAGAAATAATCTTATGTTTCTAGCAGCACTTGATTCAGAATTATTTAATATACAATTAAAGTCTCCTTACTGTTACGCCTGTGACTTACATAGGATAAAGGCTAAGTGTTTTTGGCAAATTTCACTCCCATCCCTGGAAACCAGTATAAGTTCACCAAAGTCCAAATTTTGTTATATTATATTACTAGTGAAAAAAAAACTTCTTTATCTTCAAATTTATAAATAATTTGAAGCACAAATATATTCTCTTTTCTACTGGATCATTAGTCCTCTACATCTGTCTTTAAAAAGAACACTGTGCAAAAGTTTAAGGTTGCATTAAGTTGGGTTCCATAAGTTTCTGTCTGAATATTTAATGTGGGATTATTGAAAAAATACAATATGATGGTTTTCAATGTTGAGATATTTCAAAAGACAACCCCTTTTCCTAGCATTATTTAAGCCATCAACATTTAGAGATTGCAAAGATAAATTCATTGGATCATAAAACTGTATTAAAAATCTTGAAAATTATGAAATAGGTATTATAATTAAGATGATTTGTGTTTGTGTGTGTTTGTGTGTGTGTGTGTGTGTGTGTGTGTGTGTGTCTGTCTGTGTGTGTGTGTGTGTGTGTGTGTATGTGTGTGTTCATATACATCAAATACACCCATTACTGACACACTGAATATCTACATTGTTACATTGAAACCACGTACATCAAAAAGCAGCTATGCTTGCATGGAGAAAAAGCCTTAGTACATGCCAAAAAACAAACAAAACATCATTTTGGAATGGGGACTCTCTAACAACCCCTGCTAATTATACTACTAAGTCCAATATTGCGCAAGCTTGAAGTTAGCAAGCAGTCCAGGGAATTGTTTAATCTCAGTCAGCTGTTGACCAGCTGTTTAGTCAATCCTAAATGGTCAACTAAACAGCTGTTGACCAAACACACACTTGGCCAATGGAATGGACCCTATGTGTGTGTGTGTGTGTGTGTGTGTGTGTGTGTGTTACATATCTATATCTATATCTATATATATATATATATATATATATATATATATATATATATAATATACATGTATCTATATGGATGCACTATGTAATCTCAAAATACTGAAATCCCGAAATTCAGTATTTCAAAATAACATAGCCGAAAACTCAAGCACAACTCACAATTCCGAAAACACACAACCGCGAAATTCAAAATGCTGAAACTACGCTGCACATACAGTACACACATAAACAAATGCAAAACTCCCCCCACAATCAAATAAATGCATCTACACTACAGATAAGCAGGGAGGCAAGCACCCCCCCACACACCCTATTTATATATTCTAACACCGAGATCACACAAAAAGAAACACAAACGAAACTCACACACACACACATCTTACAGTCCCTCACACACACACATCACAGTCACAACACACATTTACACACAGTAAAGCCCCTAACCAACACATTTACACACACAAACTTATCTAAATTCAACCGATACATCCACACACGGCACCAGCAGATGCGAAATTCAACATCTCCGTGCTTCAGGATTTTGAATTTCTCACTTCTGCTGGTTTCAGAACTTTGAGTTTTCAGCTATGTAATTTCAAAATACTGAATTTCGGGATTTTGGTATTTCAAAATTACATAGTGGACCCATATATATATATATAGTACAGTTTTGTACCTACCATAAATGTAGATGTTCGAGTGGTTATACTGCTGCAGTCATCACACTTGGGTTATTCTGTCGTCAGGTGGTCCCGCAGTCAGGCGAATCCCAAAGTCCTGGTCTGGCATTGGTTGTCGTCGCCTCTTCCCTGACGTCAGTGCGACAGGGGTATAAAAGAGACAGACGACGCCATTTTCTTCAGTTTTTCTTGCCCCAGATGTCAGGTGCCCCCAAGTAGGAAGGCAATACAATAGTTATGCAACAATACCTTAGTAGATAAGCAATAGTCGTAGCTGTAAGCAAATACACCATATAGACATGCATCCAATAGATAGATGTACATGGAGTTGTAACTAACACCCTGGTATGTAGAGGGGATGGAGGGAGGGTAACCTGGACTGCAGCAGTATAACCACTCGAACATTTACATTTATGGTAGGTACAAAACTGTACTATGTTCATCGTGCTATACTGCCGCAGTCATCACACTTGGGTAGAATCCCAAAGCTATGGAAGGGTGGCTGGTACTAAACTGGGTTAGGTGATGCTAGGATGCCCTGCAGAACTGCAGTGGCAAAACCAGCTCTGGTTTTTGAGTATAATGGAAGGTGGTAGTGCTTGGTAAAGGTGTGCACTGAACTCCAAGTAGCTGCCTCCAGAATGTCTTTGGTTGGAACCCCCCTGAGAAAGGCTGCTGAGGTTGCTGTAGCCCTGGTAGATGGGATCTAATATTGACAGGCACTGCCTTCCCATGGTGCGAGTAGCAAAAGCAGATACAATGTGCTATCCATTTGGAGATGGTCTGTTTTGAAATAGCCTTTCCTTGTGAACCTGCAGCATATGATACAAAGAGTTGGTCAGTTTTTCTGAAGATCTTTGTCTTATCTAAATAGTAACATAGCTGTCTGTGAATGTCCAAAGAGTGAAGGAGCCTTTCTCCTTTATTCTGTGGGTTAGGATAAAAGGTGGGTAAATTAATGGTCTGATTCAAAGCCACACTGGATACTACCTTGGGCATGAAGGTAGGGTTAGTTCATAAAGAGACTCTGTCCTGATGGAAAATGATGAAAAATTCCACTGCCATAAGTGCCTGTAGTTCTGATGCATGCTGAGGTAATAGCCAGTAACAAGGCTGTTTTCCAAGACAAGTATTGTAGTACTGCTGAGAAAGCTGGTTCGAAAGGAGGTAGTATTAACTTTTCTAAAACGAAGTTCACGTCCCAAGTTGGTGTTGGTGGTTTTCTGGGAGGTCTTATATTCTTAGCCCCTCTGAGAAACTGCCTAAGTAAAGGGTGTGAGAAAATTGGGGGATCCGTATTATAGTGAGCTGAAATGGCTGAAGCATGGATCTTAATGGAGGAGAAGGAAAGGCCTTTGTGTAGCATCTCAGTTAGGTATTGCAGTATGTGAGGAATGTTTGGTGTCCAAGGATTTTGACCTGTAGCCTGGTGCCATGCACAAAATCTTTTCCATTTGTCTGAGTAAGTCTTCCTGGTGCTGGGCCTCCTGGCCTCCATAATTACATTCAGGACGTCCTTTGAGAGAAGTGTTGATTGATAACTTAAGGAATTCTCCATGCAGCTAAATTTAAAGTTCTGAGCTGGCTGTGACGGGTTTGATAGTTTTTCTGAGTCAACAGTAGTGGGAATTGAGGCAAGATCCATGGAGGGCTGTGAGTCAAGTTCCTTAGTAATGGGTACCAGTGCTGGCATGGCCAGTCCGGAGCAATGAGGATCATTTGTGGTCTCTCTGATCTGACCTTCAATAATACCTTGGTCAATAGAGGTAGTGGAGGGAAGGCATAGACTGTCAGTGTTGTCCAACTGAATGACAGAGCGTCCACTTTCCAGGCTAGGGAGTGATAAGTCCTTGTGCAGAATTTTTGTAATTGGCAATTGTTGGGGGAGGCAAATAGATCTATGTCTGGACATCCCCAACTTTGAGTTATCTTTGAAAATACTTGTGGGTGTAGCCTCCACTCATGAGGGTCTACCATATTTCTGCTTAATTCATCTGCCAATATGTTTTCCTTTCCTGGCAGGAATTGTGCTTGTAGTTGTACTTGGTAGGTCAAAGCTGTGTTCCATAAGGTCATTGCCTGTCTGCATAAAGGGTAGGAGTGTGTTCCTCCCTGTTTGTTTATGTACCACATAACTGTGGTGTTGTCTGTCCTTATTAGAAGTTGTCCTGGATGCAAGAGGTCCTTGAAGGCTGTCAGTGCATTTTGCACAGCTAGTATCTCCTTTTGGTTGATGTGAAGATGCATTTGTTTTGCAGACCATTTGCCCTGTATGCACTGTCCTGCCATGTGTGCTCTCCAGGCGTAGCCTGAAGAATCTGTTGTCATGATTTGGTTTGCTGGAGGTAAGACAAAAGGAAGACCCTTGTTTGTTTGACATGCTTGAGCCCACCATAGGAACTCTTTTTGAAGGCAGGGAATAATAGGTATATTTGTTTCGAGGCTGTGCCTGTGTTGAGACCATACACTTTATAGGTACCATTGTAATTTTCTCATATGCAGCTTTGCATATGGGATTAGTTGAATGCATGATGCCATGAACCCCAATGCCTGCAGGATTTTCCTTGCAGTGAGCTGGGTAAAAGTTGCTATCTTTTTGAAGTATTGAATCAATTGTTTTTGTTTGTCTGGCGTGAGGTAAGCCATCTGGGCCATTGTATTTAAGCTGGCACCCAGGAATATAATCTGTTGCAAGGGTATTAGTTTTGACTTCTTTTTGTTTACTGTGTACCCTAGGCAACTGAGCAGCTGTGTTACAAAAGCCAGATGCTGTAACAGAATGTCCTTGCTGTCCGCTTGGATCAGGCAGTCGTCCAGATATGGATAAATTTGTATTCCTCGTTGTCTGCAATATGCAATTACTGATGCCAGGCATTTCGTAAATACTCTGGGCGCAGTAGATAAGCCAAAGGGCAATGCAGAGAATTGATAATGCGTTGTACCTGCCAAATGCGTTGTACCTGCCAAAAATCTGAGGTATCTTCTGCAATCTTGTCTGATAGGGACATGCAGGTATGCCTCTTTGAGGTCCAACATTACTAGCCAAGACTCCTTGCCCAGCATGGGAAGGAGCTGCTGTAGTGTGAGCATTTTGAATATGGGTACCTCCAGGTATGTGTTCAGAATTGAGAGGTCTAAGATGGGCCTCCAGGCTTTGTCCTTTCTTGGGACTAGAAACAGTCTTGAGTAAAAACCTCGAACTTGCTCTTTTGTAGGTACCTTTTGAATTGCTTTCATATCCATGAGAGCTGAAATTTGCGTTTGAGCCTCTGTCCATTGGTTTGGAGGCAGATTTGGCATGCCTCTCATCCGAGGTAAAGTGTGGAAGTGAAATCTGTAGCCTCAGGTAATAATGTCCAGAATCCATTTGTCCTTTGTTATGATGTGCCAATTTTGTGGAAATAGTGCCAGTTTCCCTCCCAAAGGTGCTGCCAGGGCAATTTTGCTTGGCAGGCGAAGAGGGAATTCATTGTGTTTGTTTCCTGAAGGGTTGAGATCTTTCGTCTCCACCTCTTTGAGTTGCTGTATGCCATTGTCTAGGCCTGAAAGAACCTTGTGGCTGGCCTCTGCCCCTTGGGCGCCTGTACCTACCTCTTTGGGGCCTGTCTGATGCAGGAAAGGACCAGTTTTTTGATGGCCAGTTTCTGCTGAAACGAGGAGGTTGTACCTGTAAAAAATCTTTAACTGTTTGCATAGATTTTGCCTTTTCTTCCATTTTCTTCAAAACTTCCTCTGCTTTGACACCAAATAACACATCTTTTTGCAATGGGGCATCCAATAACTTTGCTTTGACATGTTCTGGTAAGGCTTGTTCTTTAAGCCAAGCATGCCTACGTATGACAGACACTGTGACAGCTGCTCTACATGAGGCTTCCAATGAATCAAAACCACACTGTAAGGTATGTTTTCCCACCTGTTCTGCTGCATGCAGCAAATCCTGCATCTCTTTCAAATCTAGTTGATCTGTCTGAGGGATCAGCTTCTGCTTTAACTGTGTAATCAAATACTGTTGGTATTTTAGCATGTGGAATTGGCAGTTTAATGCCCTCATGGCCAAAGTGGCAGACGTATACACTTTCTTTCTCCATCTTTCTAATGCTTTGGAATCTCTTTCAGAAGGAAGTGGATTCTTAGCAGTAGAGGCCTTAACCCCTTTTGGACCCTGGGAAATGGTCTCGGGGTCTGCATTAGGGCTTTTGTATAGAAACGTATGAGTATCAGGAACTCGGTAGTATTTGTCTGGTTTAGCTGGTGCAGGAGGTAAGGAATCTGGGTTTAAACTGGATTCAGAGAAAACATCATCCAAAATGTCTAAAACAGGAGGGATTGCCAGGGGTCTATGCTGTGGAAGAAGAAGGAACTCACGGAGTCTTTTCTTGGAGTCAGAGTAATCTTGGCCTTCCCAGTGGAAGTGTTCCCTCATGGTGTGTAAAGTTTCCCCAAAAGAGTAGTCTTCAGGGGGGGAGACAGAGGGAATGGACTCTTCAGCATCTGAGCCTTCATAAGGAGGGAAGGAGTAATCCTGGTCGTCAGAGATGCCTGAGGAAATGGATGCTTGGTCACAGGAAGGATAATCTTCCTCCAGTCTAGGCCTTTTGTCAGGTGGGGGTTGGGATCCCCTGATAAGGGTGATTAAATCCTCGGCCATCTTAAGCATCTGTTTTTTAGGCATAGGGGCCTGTGGGGGGGTGTGTGGCCCCGGTATTCTAACTTTCAAGGGGGCTTTGAGCTTAGCATGAGGCTTGGCAGAGGCAGTTGTCAGTTTGAAAACACCCTCTGAGACCGAAGGCCTATCCAAAATTTCCGGATCCCCGTTGGGGCTGACGTCCAAGGAGTGAGGAAGAACCGGATCCTGAGGCCCAACTGTTTCGGTTTGGGATGCCGTCAGAAATTCTGAATCAGCGGTAGTCAGGGGCTGCGAAGGCACCTGGCTGAAAACCGGAGAACCGGCGTCAGGCCTAGCTGAGGCCTCGGTATCTGGTCTTGGCCTTGGCTGCTGGTCCTTATCTTTGCGTTTTTTAATCATTGCTGATGTCAGTTGCTCCGACGGCATGCTATAGTTAAATTTTCTGCCAAAATAATGCTGGGCGAATTCTGCCCGACGCTTAATTGTACGTTTGTTGAACCTAGCACAAAACCGACAACCAGAGACGTCGTGGTCTGGGCCTAGGCAAGGAATACAATAAGAATGAAAATCCTTATGAGCTATTTGCTTCCCACAAGAAATACAATTATTAACTTTGTCTGACATCGGTCTGAGGCAAGAAAATTTTCCCCAACGGGGTACTTAGCTTTAGAGAATCCAATAACTGAAACTCGATTAGAAAATTTCAGGAGCTGGCCGACCTGCACTTGCGAACTGCTTCTGCTTTGGGCACCGCGCGGCAAGAAAGACTGAAGAAAATGGCGTCAGCTGTCTCTTTTATACCCCTGTTGCACTGACGTCAGGGAAGAGGTGACGACAACCGACGCCGGACCAGGACTTTGGGATTCGGCCGACTGCGGGACCGCCTGACGACAGGATAACCCAAGTGTGATGACTGCAGCAGTATAGCACGATGAACATATATATATATATATATATATATATATATATATATATATATATAGATAGATATATACATATACGTATATATGGGTCTACTTTACATGATCGACAACTCAAATGTTCGATTTTCATATGGCTGAGACTATATGATAGAACATTTGAAACAGGGACCATGTAAAGTAAACAGCATAACATACCAAAAAAAAAACTTAACTCTGTTTAGCAGGGGTGCAACTCCCCCTGCACCCCCCACACCCCCCACTACTTAAATATACCAACTCCGAGATTGCACTACATTGCGGTAATGGGAAATCTTCCCATTCTGCACTGTATGGAGATCTCCATTCAGATCGGTCGAGCTTTTAAAAGTTCGATTATATAGTCTCGGCGATATGAAAGTTGATGTTTTAAAAGTTTGACCATTCGAAGGGGACGTGTGTATGTGTGTGTGTGTGTGTGTGTGTGTGTGTGTGTGTGTGTGTGTGTGTGTGTGTGCACATGCGTGTGTGTGTGTGTGTGTGTGTGTGTGTGTGTGTGTGTATACATATATATATATATATATATATATATATATATAAAATCATACATATGTATATATATATATATATATATATATATATATATATATATATATGTGTGTGTGTGTGTGTGTGTGTGTGTGTGTGTGTGTGTATATATATATATATATATATATATATATATATATATATATATATATATATATATATATATATATATAAAATCATACATATGTGTGTATAGATATATATATATATATATATATATATATATCTATAAATGTATATATATATATATATATATATATATATATATATATATATATATGTGTGTGTGTGTGTGTGTGTGTGTGTAAACATGTTTGAAATTTAATAATGATAAAAGAGGTATATTTGAGACATTCCTAAACACTTAAAAAAAAAGTTTATAAGGAAACAAAGAAATACAGCTGAAACTATACTCATGGAAGTAAAGAAGTGAAATTAAATATTCCTAGCTTGGAAAGTATCCTATCCACTAGACTGCCACTCTCAAACATACCTACAAAATTATCAGGCCATATATAAGACAGTTCTGCACTTAACAATAATCAGCTTTCAGAAAGAAATCTATTTTATGAGTAAAAATGAAAAAAATCTAGAGTATAGTTATACAAATCTTACTCCCTATTAACATATGAAGACATTACTAAAAATGATGTTACAATGTTTAATTCTAAATCTCTTTTATGAGTAAAAAAATCTAGAGTACAGTTATACAAATCTTACTCCCTTATTAACATATTAAGACATTACTAAAAATTATGTTACAATGTTTAATGCTAAATCTCTTTTATGAGTAAAAAAAATCTAGAGTGTAGTTATGCAAATCTGACTCCCTATCAACATATGAAAACATTATTAAAAATAATGATACAATGTTTAATTCCATCACATAATGAAAATTATTAACTTGCTTTGAATGCACGTATTTGGTCTCTTCAAAATTTAGTCTCTTTCTTTTAACTCTTCAGATTAATTCCTTTTTTCTGCATATCCTGATCCTAAATTTTCATTTAATAAATAATGACTCATTATAGAAGTTTTCTAATTCAAAATGATCTATGTACATGTAATGAAAAATGTATTACACATAGTAAGGTAATTGTTGGTACAATCTTTTATATACTTAAACAATGTAACAAGAGCTGATCAATAGTTATGTAATGTACAATGAAATGAGCAGTAAGTAAAGATGAACTATGAAAATATTTAAAATAAATAATAACAGCACTATAAAGAAAAAAAGAAAGTGTAATATAGCCCATCTAGTAAAATCAGTACAGCAAAACATTAAGAAAGTGTAATAACTCACTACCTAAATAGTAGTGAAGGGCAGTACTTAACTCCAAAGTACTGCTACCTGGTCTGTCTTGAGTAAAAAACATGCTAGCAAGATAAATTAAGACTCATTAGATGGAATTAGAACACATGCTTGCAAGATAAATTAGGATTCATTAGATGGAATTAGAAAACATGTTTGCAAGATAAATTAGGATTCATTAGACTTGACATCACAATGTTTGTCATACAGAACTGTGAAATTTAGATTTTATGAAGATTCCAGTTGGTAAAAAGACAATAATAGTGATAGATTAAAGCAAGGGAGAAAGCAAATGTGTTTGAAATGTTGATCAAATGATTGGTAAATGTGCTGTTAAAATAGTTTGCCTAGTTAAAAAGAGTTTCTTTATAATTATATTTACTCTATTGTTTTATAAAGCTCCAAAGAAAAACAGAGAGAGTAATTATATGTAAACACTACAACTGATTAAATGCATTTATCGTTTAATACATTTATTTAGCAGGACTTAGTTCAAATGTTGCTATTACGCTACATATAAAATATATTAATTAGATAATATATACAATACTAAGGAGAGTACATTTGTTATATATCTGTCTATTTGTAAAGTATTGTGTATTCTAAGTAGATATTCACATATGATGCCCCTGCCCTACCATTCTAGTAATATCAGAGTCCAGTAAGACTCCAACACAGAAGTTCAGCAAGACTTGCAATAAAGCAAAAACATAAGTTAAATCAAAATAGAAAAACCTTCACACATACTGTGAATAGCCAAAACAGAAGGCTAGAGCAATATCACCACTAACAGTAGTTCTAAAAGTTAAAGGGGGGACAACTCAACTGTTATCTTAACTAAGAGAGCTGGAATCAGGACGTTCAGTTTTAAATGGTAGCAGTTATCCTAACAATATATGTACATTGGAAAACACAACATGCTGTATATAAGATGAGTCATAAAATCTACTTAACTGAGTATTCCAATAGAAACAAAAACACCCAAAACCAAACAATGAACTATATCCATAATAACCACAACACCTTAATATTTACCCTGTTAAAAAAATAAAAGGGAGTTCAACTGTGCATGCAGAACAGAAATGAAGGAAGACATCCTTTAGAAAGTCAAAAGCAGGTCCAGTAGACATAAAAAGAGAGAAAATCTCTGGCATGACAAACCAAAATCCTCAGACTTCCAAAAAAAAAAAATAAAATAAGGATGATAATAAATTATTTGAAATCTCAATAATTACCAACACAGCTATTACTAAATCAATATCTCTGCAGTTTACATAGCTAAGAAACATTGCTGGGTACAACTAAAACAGCCCTTCAATGCATGGGTGATAAGTACAAAAATGAACAGTCCATTAGCAACAAAAGCTGCTTCAATATGTACTGAAATTCCCCACAATTCAAATGAATACCTCTCCATTTTCATCAAACAATGCTGACTAATACTTCTTTTAAGACAGAGTCAACACCCCTACTCTACCAAAAACGTAACACGGATCTAAGCAAAGCTTTTCTGCATTCGCTCTACACTTCTAGACAGAGGGAAGATAGGAAAATAACAATTAAAAATTTCAAAAATAAACAGATAAATAATACATGACATAATGATGCCATATCAGATATCTGTTGTTAAACACATCTCCTTACTGAATCTGCCCCTACTTACTCGTTATCAACTAAAAACACATAACGTTGAAAATAATCTCAGATCTTGTAACTAAAAATAAGGAAACTCATATATACAAGGAAAATGAAGACTAACTAATATCTGCAATTCTTATGAATATTTGTGTGTAGAGAATTAGACCACCTTAAAAATATTGCTTATGATTATGCAGATCCACTTCTGTGTGAACATAACCAATGTATACCATGATCAATAGTAAGCAAGAAAAGCAAATATTATCGATATTTATTAAGGAGAAAACCAAGCATGACTTCAGGAGTACCTATAAACTGAAGTGTAATCAGTAGATACTTAGGAACGTGTATTTATCCATTAAGAGAATTTGAAATGTACAAGCCATCTAGTATAGATGTTTGGAATATGGCTTTCTGTTTGTGTGAATATAAATAGGGAAAGATCTAAAACCACTCAATCTGCAGGCAGGAATATATGGGAAAATAGGACATTTAATACCAAAATCAACAAGCATTTTGATAGTACTACTGATTTCAAATTCTTCCCATTATTTATAAACACACTTAGACATCCTGAAAAAAATAACTGAATACGGGTAATAAGGATAATAAGTTCAATGGTGCAACAGTTTTTTTTTTCACTAAACTTGAAAACTCATAGACGCTTGACTAATATAAAACACACACAAAAATATTACTAATATAAAGACTAAAATGTGACTGGTGATATTGTGTACAGTAAGACTAAACCAATTAGCTGTATTTGAGAAGATTTTTATACTAGAAGTAAAATGAGATACTTTTGATAAGACTATCAATATTTATGGAAGAAGTAAAGATGGCAAGAAGAGCAACAGTGCGTTATTATAAACTTTACTTGTATTGCAGGAAAGATGCTGATGAGGTACAGCAGAATCAGCAACCTAATCACGAGTAAACATTTAAAAATGTTTTAAGCACATTTATATAGCTAAAGAATGCTATGGTATTCCTGTTTCATGGGGGAAAACAAGTATTAGCTACTTTTTTGTATATTTTTGGAGGGCTTCATTGAAATATCTGAAGTTTTATTTATCATTATACACACACACACACACACACACACACACACATATATATATATATATATATTTTTTTTTTTTTTTTTTTTTGATGCAGACCACTCAAAGTTGAAGAAAACCAGTCCATATCTTCTGTGATTGGATTTAGTTAGGTTGTTGTTTTTAACAAAATATGGACCTTCTTTTTATGGTGTTAAAAATTCTTGTTTTATTCTCATAGAAATTTTTAATTCTTGCTGGCTACATGTTCTACCCTTTAACATTGTTTTACTTTTTGTTCACAGGTTCATAAGTGTTTACTAGGCTAACAACTACAGTTGCTTTTTTAAGCCTAGCCATACATCCCAAATCTCTGAGAAGTTCTGGTACCCTTGATAACTATAAGCAGTGGCATGGGAGATGAAACATTTACAATTATTTGGTAATTTGATTAATGACCAACATATTTTTCTTTTTTCAATTTTAGTAGAGTAGTCATTGTCAAATCTAATGTTGTTCTGACAAAATTTTAAAGGTGCTTTTTTCCCCAAGCAGTTTTTAAAAATAGCTCTTTGTCTTAAAGAATTGGAATTGTATTACAATAGATCTTAATGTAAATTTGGGATTAGAAGACATCTGTTTACCTATTGAACAGTGAGCTCTTTCAGTTTCACAGTAAAACCATTGCTGTAGTTTAACAAGTTTAGGAATCCAAGAAGATAACAAGCTATCATTTTACCTTATTCATTCTCTTCTGGTAAACCAAATATTCTGATGTTATACAGTCTCCCCCCCACTCTCTTCCTCTCTCTCTCGCTCTCTTTCTCCCTTTCTCTCTCTCTCCCCCACTCTCTCTCCTTCTCCCTCTCTTGATCTCCCTTTCTCACTCTCCCTCTTTCTCCCTCTCTCTTGCCCTCTCTCTCTCTCCCCCTCTCTCTCTTTCTATTTTCTAAATCATTTAGTTTATAGAACAAGTATTTAATTTAAGCAAAAATGATGCCTGTAGTTCTTCTTCCTTTATCTTGCCATCTACATCTGTTAAAGCTCTCTCTTACAGATATTTTGGTTTGTTCTTGCTGTATCATTTCCTTTATGATATTTGTCTGACTGAGGCTATTTTCTTTCAGTTTATGCAAATTCTTTTGAAATCCATCCATCTTCCAAGACAGTTTCTGCAAAGATGCCACAGTCAGCTGTAAATCCTTTTTTAAAGAATAGTTGGAGTGAGAATATTTGAAGTAGTCGTGACAGATTAATTATTCAGTGATTTCTCCAAGGTAAGTTTGACAAGAAAATATGTAAAGATTCTCTCAGTTTTTAAGCTTAGATAATCCAAGGAAGAATGTGACAAACAAAATTTAACCTTTATACTTAATATTTTTCTGCATGTAATTCAAAGACTGCAGAGCTCTGAAAAGGTACTATTTTCACCTGGCCATCTTGGCTCTGGCCCCTTCGTTGTGTTTTTTAAAGATAATATCTCTTAAGTTTGATGCCCTTGCTGTTGCTGCTACAATCATAAAGTTTTGTTTTTGACTCAGATTATACAAGTTATGTTGCTTTTATTGAGACTTCTAGCTTTGCAATATAATCCTTTTACTATAAGGGATCCAATTTCCTAGGGTGCTGTGATATAGTCTAAAAATACTTGAAATATTCTCCCAACTTAGAACTCGGAATTCAGCCTCATAATGATTTAAATGCAGAGGCCATTTTGTGTGAAAAGTTTTCTCCCAAAGGTTAGAAATTCTAAAATGCACCATAGACAACTGACTAAGCCATGAATTACATTCATCTACCTTAGTATATAGATAATCATTTCAAGATATTGCTGGTATAATTTCAGTGCTGACCACCTCAATAGTCTTTCATTCTAGGACCTCTAAAGAAGCATTTTAATGGTTCACTGAAATATTCCTTAAGTCATTGGTTCCTGCATGAATGATTACTTTCTTATACTTGGTGTGTTGTGTTAACTACTGCAGTAAGGCAAGAACTGCAATATCCAGGAGTGATGTTATAGTGATCTTATTTTTATCTAGGCCAACCAGTTTTATATGCATTGGTTTTAATACAGAGTTCCCAAGCATATTGATGTCTTGTTCATTGACGATATTTATGCCATAGATATCATCCCTTTAAATGACATGGTTGAGATTCTCAGCCAAAGTGTTTCCACAGCTAGACAGCTCATCTTTCAATGTAGTTAAGTAAAGGGGACTCTAAGCAGCCATTTAAATAAGGAATTTTACTTAGACCTCCTAAAGTTTTCTTTTCAGATTTTATCAAAAGTGTTGTAATGTTTACTGCTTTTATTTCTCAGACATCTTTTATTTCCTACAATACTGGGATACAGTGCTGAAGGATACACTGTAAAACAATTCAGTTCAAGTTGCTCTGCTCCGTCATCTGACTGCACTGGGTACTGACTGACGAGGAATTCCAAATCACTTTTTGATATCATCTCTGATTTTACTAATAATACCCATTTTGTTATCCAAGTCTCTTTCCTCTTGCCCTCCACCCATGATACTGCTGACAATGGTAATTTTATTTGCTATATTGGATATACAGGTTTCTGCCATTATTGTTTTTGCATGCATTATATACTATAATGCTTTACTTTTTGGATGCACTCATGTTCAAATCTACTCCTGGCACATAGATTTTTTTTTTTCTTGCTTCTAATCTCTATGTTAGTTCTGATAACCTCACTAACTAACTATGTTATTTCATGTTCCTGGTAGGTTATAGTGATAGCATGTAGTAGGTCTTTTTTCCAAAACGTAACAAATCCTGAAATAGTGAAACTGCTGCATTGGCATTCAGAGTTATTATTGAAACCATCTCCTTCTAGTATAATATAAAGATCTTCTAACTTTGTACAAATAAACACTGATCAGTACTCAGTGACTCTCTTGTTTTCATGTAAATACTATATCTGCTACACTGGGTAAGGATTTATGCTCAGTAAATATTCCAACTCAAAACAGTTTTAACTAATAATAATAACAATGTCTGTGATGATAGTAAATCAGATCTTATATTAATAAAAGTTCCTCAGTTCACCCATTTTTGTATTACAAAGCTAACATGCAAAAATGTGCAAAGCATGTCTTTGGGGTGTCAAGTCAATGCAATGCAAGAGGCATCCATTCTTCTAATGTCTGCATGAGTGCAGGCATTTAAAGATAACAAGTCAGATCAATGATTGTCTGAGACAGCTGTCAGTCAAGAACACAGACCCAGGAAGCAGGAACAGAACAAAAACAATACAAAAAACAGTAGAAAACACAGTAAATTCTTAAAGTCATCAAAGGGATATGAGAAATACAAAATAAAATCATAAATCCATTACTTAACACAGCATTCACTCGTGTTGGTGTTTAAAATTGGCAGTCAAATGCACTGAGAAAGACATCAATAAACAACAGGAAGTAGTAAAGATACTAGTATTTACTCAGAGTCCTTAAAAGACACAAGATAAATATAAAATAAAATCATAAAGCCCTTATTTAACACAGAATGAGTCCAGAATAGCATCTGTTTGAGTATGAGTGTTTAACAATAACAGGTGAGCTAAATGACTGGCTGAGAGCACAGACTACTAAATAAAACAACTAAAACAATGAAGACTACAGTATTTTCTGTCCTGAAAAGGACATGAATTAAATAAAAAATAAAACCAGAAATCTGTTTTTATCATAGAATGAGTCCAAAGCAGTGTTGATTGAGAGCAGGCATTTAAATATAAGTTCAGCTATTGGCTCAGGGAGAGGTCCATTGACAATACAGACCTAAGTTAAAGAAGGCACCAAACACACACTAAAGACAACAGTATTTTCTCAGAATCCTTAAAAGGATACAAGATAAATACAAAATAAAACCAAAAAGTCCCTATTTAACACAAAATGAGTATAAAGTAATGTTCACTTGACTGTGTATGTTTAAGTATAACGTACAAGCTCACCGACTAGATGAGGGTGTCATCAGTCCACAACTTGCACCCAAGAAGCAGGAAGGACATGAAAAATAATTAAAACAATATTTTCTCAGAGTCGATAAAAAAACATGAGATAAATGCAAAATAAAGTCTAAAACCCTTACGTTAAACAGAACGAGCCCAAAATAGCCTCCACTAGAGTATGGGGAGTTAAATATAACAGACAAGATCAATGATTGACAGCGCTCACAGCCAATCAACTACATAGACTCAAGAATCAGGAAGGGCACCAAAATTAATAAAAAACAGTATTTTCTCAGTCTTTACAAAGGATAGAGATAAACACAAAAGAGCCCTTACATATCATAGAATGAATCCAAAATTGCAATCTATAATCGAAAATGATTCATAAAGTGATGGCACTTTACATATATTCTGTTGCTTGAATAAACCTTGTTTCTTGTTTTAAATATACAGATCTTATATAGGAAACATTTAAAACTCTAATTTATCACAAAATGAGTGCAAAATTGCAATCTATGATCAGGAAGGATTCACAGAGGAACTGGCAATTTACATATACTCTGTTATTAATATCCCTTGTTTCCTGTTTTCAGTGTACAGATTTTATATAGCAAAAATAAGAACTGCATTCTTATTACTCTTAAGAGTCATCATTTTTTACTTAAACACTATCTCCCTTTACTCTCATATTTGTTCTCCTGAGGAAGTCATTCACTGGTAAGCAATAATGTTAATATTGAGCTCACTATACTGGGGAAAATGACTGGAAACTCTCTATTGATATCTACCGTCATCCATTTTTCCAATGTTTTGGACTTTTAAAACTTTATAGGGAAAAGTCTTCATGCCATGAAGGTCCTCATCTGCTGACAGTATTACAGTGAATGAGTACTTGTTAAGTAAACCAGTGATTGCTGACCTGCAGTTGCTATTTTATGTCATTCTAAAACTCCAGATATGAACAAATTCTGCTGTCTAGAAAAAAAAAAAATTTGATCCTAAGTCTTTTGTTAATAATCTGAAAATTAAGTGGACTCCATGCTTTAACCAAGAACAGAATGAGACTATGAATTGCTGCAATTTTATTTTCTTGGGCTTAACAACATAACAGACATAAGCAATACATCTGCATGTCTGATCACCAGAGCTATAGTACCCTCTGCAGTTTTCTGATGTGGTACCACTCTCACCTTTAAATGAGGACCAACTAAAAATAAATATATTAATAGATAAGTAAACAGTCAAACATACTCACACACACACACACACACACACACACACACACACACACACACACACACACACACACACACACATGCACACACTGTTCTTTGATAATTTTAGCAAACTGCTAAATAATACATATGAAGTGCTTCAGCCTTGACTGCAAATGTGGTATCTGCATTCATTTCAGAATGCCAGTTCTGCACTGCCAATCACATCCCCTAACCCACTGCAGCCAGGGAAGCTGTCCCGTTTGCTCCACCTCAGCCAGTCACCTGTAGATTTCTCCAAAAATTCAAGATCAATGACTACACACATTTATTTCTTATGGTCTGTTACCAGGGGGCCAGAAACTAGTAAAGTATATAATATTAGCCAGTGTAGAGGACAGATTTCTGACTTAAGAGAGTATGGCCATAATCTAAACCATAACTTTATTAATTCTGTTAAAAATCCTGGTCAAATTACAATGCTCCCCACATTTCACCAGTGCAACGATGATCAAATGTTACTTTTAGTTCAATCGTTTACAAGAATCTGTTCTGACATTTACTTGTAGCACATATTGTCATTAAATCAACGCCCTTTCCAGTCATCATTGCCCAGTTCTTACCTTTCATACAGTTTATTTAGTGCAAAATGTTTGACGTAATTCAAAGGTGGATATCCATTTATTTCTCTAAAAGAAGTTCTGCAAGCCAAAGTCACAGATTATCTAATATCACTTCATAATAATCATTCAGTTATGGGAGGAAACAACATCAAATCTGAACAAATATTGACCACTCATCTGGACTTTCTCCTCAGCTCTTCCAACATTCAACCACTACAATTTCAGACCCGATTATGAGACTGAGACACCAATCCCTGTTATTTACGGATTACAATCATACTCAGCAATGGTAAAAGTTGAACAATTTCTGTCTCTGGACCTGTGCAGAAACGTTTAACACAGTCAACTATAATCATTTGTATGATCACCTACTTTCTTAAAGACTTTGTTTTAGTGCTTGTACATTACTTACCAGCTTACTGGATGATAGATCTTGAGTCATCAAGTAGGACATTATCCCTTCCTCTCTACTACTTACTTCCAGCATTTCGCACAGTTCACTTCTTGTCTGTCTTCTCTTCCATATTTTTATCAAAGATATCATTACACATTGTGGTAATGACAAAACAGTGTCATATCCAAACCATTCCGTTATCCTTTTAACTAGTGCGCCATCACTTTGGTGAAATCAGAATTGTAACGAATTTACAATGCAGGTAAATATACTGCTATTTTCTGTGAACTTTCACCTTGACAGCAACAACATTAATCCCATTTTGCCTCATTTAAAGCAGGACATGGCAGATGTGGAACTTGAAAAGCAGATGGAATCTCCAGAAGTATTTTCACTGCTGCAAATCAAAAGACCTACAAAAGAATCTGTCTTAGTAACTGTTTGCAAAAACTAGCCAGAAGTCTCTACTTTGCATGAAATGTGAACAGGGCCATAACCCAAATGTAAAATTTGCCATGGTCACTTGTCTAGAACTCATCACTGCTCTTTGATTTGTGGTCTAAAATGGTTTGTACACAAACTGTTACAGACATTTATATTCCAGTAAACAGTTTGTACACAAAACCGTTACAGACATTTATATTCCAGTAAATGGGTTGTACACAAACTGTTACAGATATTTATATTCCAGTAAATGGGTTGTACACAAACTGTTACAGATATTTATATTCCAGTAAACAGTTTGTACACAAAACTGTTACAGACATTTATATTCCAGTAAATGGGTTGTACACAAACTGTTACAGATATTTATATTCCAGTAAATGGGTTGTACACAAACTGTTACAGATATTTATATTCCAGTAAACAGTTTGCACACAAACTGTTACAGACATTTATATTCCAGTAAACAGTTTGTACACAAAACTGTTACAGACATTTATATTCCAGTAAATGGTTTGTACACAAACTGTTACAGATATTTATATTCCAGTAAACAGTTTGTACACAAAACTGTTACAGACATTTATATTCCAGTAAATGGCTTGCACACAAACTGTTACAGACATTTATATTCCAGTAAATGGCTTGCACACAAACTGTTATACTCCACTAAATATTTTGCGCTTGCACATAAACTACTATATACCAATAAACCATGTGCACACAGACTGTTTTGTTCCATTAAATTGTTTGCACATAAACTGGTACATTCTAATAAACTGTTTGCACAAAAACTGTTCTATTCCACTAAATACTTTCTACACAACCTACTTTATACATCTAAACAGCCATCACAGATATGTGCACTTATGAGTAATGCAAGTTGAAGTCTTCTCTTGTTAAAATTATATTCAACTTCAAATCTAAAAATCATTTTGCTGATGTCAGCTTTCCTATACATGTTGTAAAAATATGGAATATGATTCTAGGTAGAGTTACACAGATTACTACTGATGTATTCAGAAGTACACAGATCAACAGTTTTACTCTAGTAAGCCTTCCACTTAAAATGTTGTTAGGTGAGGCAGCCTTCTCTAGACTGGGACCCTCTACTTGGAACCACCTGCCTACAGATATAAAAAATCTAGAGACTATTAAAAGCATCAAAGATACACTTAAAGAACATCTGTTACTGAACCCACATGCACCATGATAAAGGTAAAAAAGGGTAAATTTCCCGATCCACACTGTACCGCAGTCTCTATAGCTAACATCGCCCACATACAAACAAGCGGATGCACAGTTGCATTCATTGAAAAGGAGACTCACAGAATTGAAGGTTGGCAATATGGAAATCAGCCAACTAACGTTTGGAATTTCCATGTTCACCAAACCTTCATTCTGCAGTTTGATATTAAACCTATAGATATATATATATATATATATATATATATATATATATATATATGTATATATATATATATATATATATATATATATATATATATATATATATATACATACATACACACGTGTGTGTGTGTGTGTGTGTGTGTGTGTGTGTGTGTGACTGCGTGCACGCGCGTGTGGATATGTATATTTGTAGAATGCTCCCACAAGTAGTTTCAGTTAATTCATATGTGGAAAGTCGATGTTTAGATGCAAAACATACAAAGTGGATGCTCAGGCCATAAAACTACTAAGCTGAGCTAAACAAAACAGCAGATGCACTTCCAAAACCACTGTATTAAACATGGTAGGAGGCAATGTCTACTATGACAATTTAGGCACCAGTTCTGATATTTATATAGATGTACAAGAGAAACTGAACAGATTTTTTTTCCATTAAGAAGAAATATCCACTTTGAAATTTATAAATTCTGAAGGACAGAAGAATAGCAATGAGAAAATAAAGACAAATACTAAAGAAAAATTAAAGAATTTGGAAAAGAATTTCAACTTCACAGATACAAATCAAAAGGCATATTATACAAAAGGTGCAGCAGGAGTCATGGGTACAAGAGTATAATCAAACAAGACAAGGCACTTTGGATTATGCTGCCTGTCTTGACGTATCAGAAGGAAAAGCTAGATATAAAATATGAAAAGAATAAAACTGGTAGTATGGTTAAATGAAGACTTCAAAAGCGAAACGGAGCACATACTGCAAAAGAATGTAAACGTAGTAAATAGTATGTTGCACTACAGAAAACCAGCACGTAGATAAATAGGAGGTATTTATCTACACAAAGCAAACTTCAAGCAAGCGGAGAAACACTCAAGATTCATAAGAAACTGAATTTTATGCAAAGGTTTGCAAAGGAACTATATATGTGACTAAGGGGGGGGTCATCCCATACTAGTACCTAAGAAAGTAGAAGCAAACAGTCTGGCTATTGTAGTTTAACAGAAAAATACAGAAGCAGCACTTATTACTGAATTGCTTTACCCACTGAAAGACATAAATTTGTAAAATGTCAAGAGTTGTGAGCAGAATTTAGAACAATGTGGAATACAGACACACACATTGTTCCGGTTGTAGTAGGAACAACTGGGCTAAAAAAACTAGAATCTTTAAACATATTTAGATATACTACCTATAAAAGTACTCCCTGGTGAGCTGCAAAAAGAGGCAATTCTGGGTGCATCGGTGGTGCTGAAAGTGAACCAGTTTCAAATATGATAGAAGCAAAACTGATTTCATGATCTTCATTTATGCTCTGACTTAGGGTCCATTCCCCTCAAGGTATGTAAACACCTAAGCATTTGGGAAATTATACCAAGACGGAATTGTTGCATATACTACAAGATATGCAGCTCATGAGTTACTCAAGGGACTGAAAAGGAGGCAAGAATGGAAACTAGGTGGGTTTGCATGAGCACTTTCATACTTTTTTGAATGCACAGACCTTTTACCAAACAAGTCCAATTAGTTGTTTGGAAAGCAACTCATCTGGCTTATTGCCAAACACATCTCCTGTACATTAAAAGAAGTCGTATTTCTGCTTTACTGATATATACTGATAAGTAGGCGTGGTAGACACAGAGACCCAGGGCAGAGTCTTTAAGAAACTAAGTACACAGAGAAGGTTGCCTGTCTTTCCTGATAACCAAGATATTTCAAGTCACTGATATTTTTGGTTAGGATTGTATGAATTCTACAAACAAATCCAGTAGCACAAAAAACAAATACTGTAGAAAGGCACAGCAGAGCAGGAGAGTCACAGTATATAAAAACCTATGAATTCTCTCAAACTGAGATATACATACCCAGATACATGGCAGAAGTGGTAAGATATTCCCTCAGTAAAGGAAAAATAAGACTTCTTTTAACATAGAGGAGATGCCTTTGCTAATTAAATAACCCAGATGAATTCCTTTCCAAACAACTAATTGGACATGTTTTCAGATATAATTCAGAAAACATTAGTAAAAAAATTTTTAAGATTCATATTGCACATAACGAAAGAAAAAAAGGGCCAAATTCTGTTTCTTAGAAGTTGAAGAGACAGAGTTATTGAACTAATCCGAAGCAAATAAATTTGGCATCTAAAAGATATGAAGCTGAAAACATGTAGAAATCACTATTAAAATATAAAGCAAACTACAAAAGTGATGCATTTGACAATAAAAGTAAAGTAAAAAGTTTCATATAAAGCATTGCATTGAAACTGTTGTGAAACAAGTGACACAGTCAGCCACGAGAATTCTGTGGTACTGAAGAAAAAGTGTGAAACAAATGTTGAATAAAATAAAGGTCATTAATGCATATAATATATAAATGTAATAGGCATGTTATATGCCCTACACCTTGGCTAGCACTCATAGTTATTCCAGTGAAGCTGAAACAGCCCAATGAAGCAAAAAATGTGTATATACAAATGAAATAAAAGCACAAAGGGGTTGGGAGGGTGGCTTAATGGCTAAGGTGTTTGCCTTACAAACACAAGATGCAGGGTTTGAGTCTCACAAGGGATAATTGGCTAGGCTTAAAATGGCTTGCAAGGGCAATTAGCTTAGTACTAAAAACTATAAACTAAACTATAAACAAAGCACAAAAAAGCTAAGAAGCACTAGAAATGAAAATGCATGTCACACCTACCAGGGACGATATTGCCAATGAAATTAAATGGTGCAAAATTGTTTGGTATATTTCTACTCTCAACATTAAGTCTCAAATAACAAACAGCATTGCAAATTATATCAAACATTTCAACACAACATCATTACAAAGACAATTAATGAAACAGGAAATTCCTTTTATTTAACCTCAACAAAAGCTTTAGAACAAATAGACAAAAGACTGACTTCTGAAACAGTGATGGGTTACTTCAGTCTAGAATGTGAAACCTGTATGGAGGTAGAAGAAAGTCCTTTGAGGTTGAAGATCACATAACGACACAAAGTACAGTTGTATAAGATGACTGACAGTTCTAGAATGACCACAATTATAGTAATAAGTAAATAAATATGAAAGGTTAATATTGGTAGCCCAAGACAATTGTGAGGTCTCAGAAGTCATAAAAAATGGAGGAGATACAGAAAAGGATAGATTATGAAAGGAATAACTCCAGGTCTGAAACTTTGATATATGTACTTGAGTTATGGTAGAGCAAAGTCAGTACCAAGACTCTCTAAATATAACCAGCAGCACAATACAATGAAGGCTTATGCTGACTGTAAAACCAGGAAAAGAAATGTAGTTTTCGAACAGGACTGACATTGCGGTTGTAATAGGTGAGATAAGGAAAAAAAATGTTTCTTGCTATGTTCCTAGCTTTGTATAATCAAGGTGATAAAGGGACCCATAATTACCATCTCATATACCAGAAAGAAACTATGACAAGGCACTAGTCACTTTTAAATCCATTTAACAGAGAGCCACAATATGGAACAAATTAACAGATTTCTGTTTGTGACTATACATCTGTAACAGATATTAATGGTAATATGCAAAGCTGTACAAAAAAGGTAAAATGTGTAACAGAATATTGAGAAAGCCTTCATATTTAAAAGTGTGCATATGTCAAAATACAAGTTGCTTATACAGAATATATATATATATATATATATATATATATATATATATATATAAATATATATATATATATATATATATATATATATATATAAATATACATGTATATATATATATATATATATATATATATATATATATATATATATATATATATATATATATATATATATATATATATATATATATATATATATATATAGGTCTACTTGTAAACACCGACATGCCAAAACACCGATGACGAGAACACCATGACCGGAAGATCAACAACTGAGATGACCAATAGTTTAAAAGCACAAAACTTCACATGCCTGACAAACCACAATCCCCACAATCAACAAAATAAAACAAATACCTTTCCCAAAAAACACATACACACAACACAAGCACACCAAAAACCTTACAAACCTACACTAAACCTTACATACACAACTATCTATACACTAACCTTAACCCAAGCCCTAACCCTAAGGTCCGTCACTATCGCACATTCACTTAACCCGCTCCCTAACCCTAACTCACTTAACCTGCTCCAACCCTAAAGTCTGTTACTATCGCACACTTACCTTACTCGCACCCTAACCCTAACTCACTTAACCCAACCCTAACCCTAAAGTCTGTCACTATCGCACACTTACCTTAACATGTCGGTGTTCTCAGCGTCGGGCTTTTAAACTGTCGGTCATCTCAGTTGTCGATCTTCTGTTCTCAGTATTCTCGTTGTTGGTGTTTTGGTGTGTCAGTGTTTTCAAGTAGACCTCTATATATATATATATATATATATATATATATATATATATATACACATGTCAGACTGGTTTTCTTTAGTGTGCAAAAGTGAAATGTGCATACTACTTTTTAAATATCCAGTTTCCAATTTTTCCTTTAAGATTCCTGGGCTGTATGAAATAGTTGCATCATCAAAAACTAAGAAACATGAAAAAGCAATTCTTAAATGATGGTGATTACAGTCAGATGAACAACACTGAAATTTTTAAAATTATGTTACAGCAAACTGTGAAATAAAAGGTGGTGACTTGATATTCAGAAAAAATAAAATAAAATGAATTACTACAGCCAGGGTTTGAAATTAACTTTCATAGATTCATAGGTTCATAGCTTCATACTAGGGCATTTACAAGCCTAGCCAGAGTGTGTTTGGCTTTCGCCACCCCTTAGAATGAGTTTACTGTGCCTTTTTTAAGGGTGTGTTTACTGTGCCTCTGTCTAGTAATGACACAGAAGTGATCCCCGGGGTAAACCTACGATCTACCATCCACTCGTCTAGATTTTTCTTGAAGAGAGTCAGTGAGAAGCTCTGCCTAACATGGACTGGGATTCTATTCCAGAGTGAAGGGAGCCTCTGGGTTATGAATCTGTCCCTCCAGCATGTCCTATTTATTTCTGTGCTGAGGTTCAAGTCACTCGATCGCATAGCTCTAAGGGATTTGGATTTTCTGAGGTGGAGCATGTCCATTAATTCCGGGTTGGACATGGCTTTGTATGTCAGGCATAGATCGCCTCTGAGTAGGCAGTATGCAACTGAGTAGAGCTGGAGTTTCTTTAGCTGAGCAGCATATGGCATCTGTTTGAGTCCCATGATCCTCTTAGTGAGGTACTTTTGGGGTCTTTCTAGTTGCTGCAGGTGTCAGGTAAGGTACATCGCAAATGGGGCATTGTACTCAATTATGGGCCTGATGAGGGATGAGTAAAGGGGCACAATGACTACCCTTGATCTAGATGTGAATCCTTTCATGACAAGGTGGGCTCTATAGAAGGTCTTTCTAACCACTTTGGCAATGTGGTTGTCAAAGGAGAGGTTACTATCAACTTGGGTCCCCAGGTCCCTAATTGCTTCTTCTGTACTCAATGGATTACCTTCTATGTGGTAATTTGAGGGCACTTTGTTTTTGCCAAAGGGTATAACTATACACTTTTTGGCGTTTAGTTTGAGGCCATGGCTCTGGCACCAGTTTTCCGTCTCTATGAGACCCTTTTGGAGGATGCTTGTGTCAGCTGGAGAGTCAATTATGGCACCCAGTTTGCAGTCATCCGCGAACTTGGTCAGCCACAGTCCTCCTGTGTTAGCCTGTACCTCAGAAAAATATATTCTGAATAAGAGAGGTCCCAGGACTGAGCCCTGTGGGACGCCGCTTGTAACTGGTTTAGAGTCTGACATGGCTCCAGCAATTCTGACCATGTGGGTTCTGTCCTTGAGCCAGTTTGCAACCCATCTTATGACATAGGGGTTTATATTTAGGCTGGAGAGTTTGTCTACGATGCCCGAGTGGGGTATTGTGTCAAAGGCTTTTGCGAGGTCTAGGTAGGCTGTGTGGACCACCTTACCCTCATCAATGGCCTTGGTGACTGTTTCAAAGAAATCTACCAGGTTCAGGAGGCAGGATCTGCCCTTGACAAAGCCTAATTGGGTAGGCTCCAGTGTCTGTAGGTCCCCAATGTCTTTGTTTATGAGCTCCATAATGATCCTCTCCATAGCTTTGCAGACCAGGCTAGTCAGGCTTATGGGGCGGTAGTTTCCAGGGTCCATAGAGGTGCCTCCTTTGTGGAGTGGGACCACTGTTGCTGTACGCCATTCTTTGGGTACATATCCTGTAGTAAGGCTAAGATTGAATAGCAGCTTTATGTGAGGGTATAGATCTTCTTGGAGTTCATGTAGCACGCAGCCCGGGACACCGTCTGGTCCCATTGATGCTGTGTTTTTTGCTTTGGAGAGGGCGGCTCTCACCTGAGCATCTGAGATGTCAGGGAGGCAACACTCTGCTGGGATAGATATTTGTCCTTTTGGGGGGAGGGGGGGGAGTTTGCACTGAACCTGTCTGCCAGGATGTTGGCAATGTCTGAGGGTTCAGTGTATTTTTTGTTATTATGGACTAACTCTGAGCATATCTGGGAGTTGCCACCCAGGTTTCTAACATAACTAAAGAAAGCCTTATGATTATCTTTTATTGCTTGTGCAATTTTTCTCTCGAAAGTGGCCTTGGATGATTTTATGAGTGATCATAGTTTTTTGCTAGTACTGATCAGAGATGCCTTCCCTTTTAGGGATTTTGCTCTATCATGTAGTAGCTTCCTCCTTCTGTTGTATAGCTTATTTATGGCTGGAGTCCACCAGACAGGATGCCTGCCTTTGGGGGAATGGGTCTTGGTTTTATTTGGGATTGCATGATCCATGCATTCCTAAAGGTGTCCATAGAATGCGTTTATAAAGGATTCAGCAGATAGGGCCATTGTTTCCACTGGCCTGGGGGCCTTGAAGGATTCCACTTTGGTTTTAAAAAGTGTGAAGTTAGCTTTTGAGAAGTTCTTCACTGTGGTCTTTTGTGCTGGGGGTGGGGGCGGGATGTGGATTTCTAGTGAGATTAATTTATGGTCCGATCTTACCAATGAGGGGTATACTTCTGGTATGGAACATTGTGTCCCCATGTTGGTGATGATCAGATCTAGTATGTTTTCCCCTCTTGTGGGAGTGGTGACCAATTGTTCCATAGCATTTGAGTTTATGAATTCTAGGAACTTCTGGGCTAGGGTGTTGGGGCTTGAGTAATGCTCCCAGTCTATGTTTGGATAGTTGAAGTCCCCCAGTATGATGGTGTTTGGAGAGACCTTCATATTCTCCAGTGTCGTCAGGAAGGCGGGGTGGGGTTCCTGAGTTTGAGAGGGTGGTCTGTAGCATGCTACAAACTGGAAGGCAGTTTTGCCCACTGTTAGTTGCACATGGATGGTCTCCGATGCTTCGTGCAATGCCACTAACCTGGAAGTGTGGGTGTCCTTGATGAATATGGATACTCCCCCTCCTTTTGTGGTTCGGTCTGAGTTTTGGGGCCGAAAAGCATGATATGAGGTATAACCTGGAAGTGCTGAGGTGCTCTCGGGAGCCTTGAACCAGGTTTCTGTCACTGCACAGATATCGATGTTCTCCATACTGAGGAGGGCTTTGAGAGCTTGCATCTTGAGGTTTAGACTTCTGGCATTGAGCAGCATTACCCTTAGTTTCTTTCTACTTGTGTTGTCTAAGGAGGTGGGTTTGTCTTTTGAGCCTTGCCTAAAAAAGGCACTATGGGGGTGGCAAGAGCCTTTGCCAATATCTGAAAGCCCATAGGTGACAAGTGCAAGCTGTCCCTTGCAAAGCAACGTGGCTTGTCGAGCATGTCATCCCAGGCAAACAGATACTGGATCCCCTTTGAATGACACCAATACTTAAGCCAATTGTTGAAATTGATAATTTTGTCTTTATACTGAGGCATCATTCTTGGTGAGGGTAAGATGCTGCTCAAGGTCAGGGTCATACCGGCCTGGGCTACATGATTAATTGATTCAAGGGATGCTGTTAATAAATATGAGTATTTCATCTACACACAGCTGTGACCAGTACTATTGAGGTATAAGATCCACTTTGGAAGGGAGCTGAGTTGAAAATTTGCACGGTCATATCTTGCTAGGGTCTGGAGTATTCAGTAAAAATGCTTGTAGTATCTTGAATCTGAAAGCTGTAAGTGGATAAGGTAGTAATGGTTACTATAGAAATGGTAGCCCTTCAGTTTATCATAACTTGTAACTTTATCACTCATCCTAAAACATCTTCACGAAATCTACAGTATAGATTATTTCCTGTATTACCTACTTGCCCCCTACCAAATAGTTCACATGCATATGTTTCATGTATAAAGCAAATTACTTTTTTAAGTCTGATAATATTAACACTAACAAAAATTAATATGAATACAATAAATAAATAAAACAAATCCGAAAAACAGCAATGTGGACCACCAGGAGTCCACATTGCTGTTTTTTGGATTTGTTTTATTTATTTCTACAGTGGACCTTTAGCTTCCAGTTGGTTTCTTCTTTAATTTGTTTGTCCTACAATAAATAAATATCTTTGTCTCTAAATATGATTGATTTAGGTGTCTCAAATGAAGCTGAATCTCAATCTGTATTGGACTAACTCTAAGGCGGATTTTACCATGACATTACTTGTTATCCCTCCAATCTCTGCCTTCAGAGTTGTAAACTAAAGAGATTAGGTAAAAAGATAATATACCTATGAATTTATTTCAACATTTTCTTATTATTTTTAGGAGCTTTGATAATATTTCAACACGTGACTCTTTTTCTCAACTAGGCCATTAGTTAGAACATCTATTAAATATTTTTAGCTCAAAGCTCTACATTCAAGACTTTTTTAGCTGATAATAAATAATGAAAGGAGATCAGGAATTTTAACTAGTCCAGAGATGAAGACACGGACTGTCAACTATGTGTCTAATAACATATATGGAGGTCTGTAAGGATGGTTATCAGGTTTTTGACTCTTCATGGCATGGGGTATTTCCTGGTAACTATTTGAGAAATGTGAATTATTGCATGATTTCCAGCATGATTGTAGAAGCCAGAAGATTTCTTCTTTTAGTTGGTAGATGCAGCTTCAACCTTGGTACTTGTAACAGCTCTAGTAATACCTCTGGATGTAGTACAGTTTTGTTTTATGAGGAGATGAGAAGTGGAAACAATTTATAGAATATGAGATGACTTGTGGCACAGATTTAGCACAAATCCCATCCTGTATGCTAAGATATATAGTTTACACAAAAGGTGTGAAGCAAAAACCATATGGGAAATTTGGTTATGAATATGCATTTATGAGTGTTTGACATAATTTGTGCCTTGTGATAAATTTCATTGTCATAGTTTCTTTACACTAGTCAAAACAGTTTCCAGAACTGACAACAGTGTGCCTGGGAGCTTATTATGGAAAAGATTATTATGAATCTGCTTCAGTATACATGTAAACAATTTCAAAAATCATTACAATCCATTTCAAGAGATGTGTAAACAATTTGAAGGATAATCATGAATCCACTTCAGGACAGGTGTTAAAATATCAAGGATCATGATGAAGTTATTTTTCAGATGTAAATAATCTGAAGATGGATACTGTTCAGGCGAGAAGTAACCAACATGTACTGTGTGTTTAGTCATGCGCACAGATGACGGCGAATCTCAAAGTCATCATGGAATTTTCTAAAACTTACATTAGGTATCTGCTAAATATTCTTAAGATGCCATACAGGACAGCACAGTGGTGCAGTGATCGGTAGCGTTGTCACCTCACAGCAAGAGGTTCTCCGGTTCGATTCTCATCTGGAGTGCTGTCTGTGCGGAGTCTGTATGTTCTCCCTACATTCGTGTAAGTTTTCCCTGGGTACTCCAGTTTCCTCCCATGTTACAAAGACATGCATCTAGAGTGTTTCTCCCTGGGTCTCTGCTGAAAATTGGCTTCTTTCCAAGTTGGACTTTCCCGGTAAACACATGTGAAATTAAAATTAATACAATGGAATCAGAGAGAAAGTAGCTATATAACAGAAACCAGATATAACCCACGTTTCTACTGAATGAAATCAATGCATAAAACAAAAATCACATGTAAATGTTGACGATGACAAAGAGGATGGGGTGTACATAGAGTAGCTTTCATTAAACAGAAAGATGATGTATTTTTATTACTTAACTTTGCTGACTGGGTAGATGATCACTGCATCTCCGTACACAAACTAAAATGGGTGGAACTTCCCCATCACCTAACCTACATGCAGTTAACCACAGCTAACAATATCATTACCAAACTTTCCAATTGCCGATCCCTCACCTCACTGTTTACTCTCCATAAGCCCTTCCGACAACTCAGATCTGAAAATCAATTCCTTCTAAAAGAGCAAATACCCAGTCTAGCAGTTGATAAATCTCTCTACTCATGTACTGTTGCTAAAACTTGGAATTACCTACCCAGCTCTATCAGAACTATTTCCAATCACATATCCTTCATAAAGTCTCTAAAACAGCATCTGTTAGCCCTATGGCAATGTACATGTGGCAACGACTACAGAGCATCTTCCCCCACCCGATCTCACTAACTTTTTTCTCCCCTCTGCTTAACAGTTATGCAGCTATCACTTGCTGTCTTCACTCTACAGTATCCAAAGCAGATGATATATTGTACTTTGTATATTTTGTATATAATGTATACTGCCTTTGTTATTCTAGCTCGAAATTTATGATAATATTGTAAGTCTGTTTTTTTTTAAGTTGTTATATCTCTATGTATGTAGAAAATGTGATTGTATTTAAATTTCTTTTGTATGTGGAGCTTTTCTCCCCAGGCTGGCATTTTTTGGCCCAGTGGACCATCCCAGTAAACAAATGCAAATAAATAAATAGTAAATAATAATAAATGAGCTGGTGATAAGGCCATTTTCAGTCCTAGCCTGGTGCAATTAGGCATTCACAAGTTTCAACAGATAGTTTCAGAGGTGTAACATATGGGAAGAGGAGGAGGGGTGAGTTAGGCAAAACAAGCTAGAAGGCCTTTCAAAGGCTGATAGCTATTTTGCTGGATCCACTTGCAAAACCATAAAATAAGGGTATGAATCCTAGAAACATACCTATGCTAAAGAAATTCCACATATGCTTGAAAATAAATGTGGCTATTACATATAATAGGGAACAATCCTCAAGGTTACTCAGATTCTTAATTAGGTAAGAAAAAATTGAGCATGAACATGGACTAAACAACAGCATGCATCATGGATACATTTTTATGGAATACTTTCAACACGCTAGCCCAGATTACTAGTTTATTGTGGAGAATCTACATTATGTGGACTTCATCACAACATCTGACTTTATACCGCAATCAAGAAAAAAATGGTGCATTGTAGGACTTGAAAGTGAGAGTTACTCTTTCAGATATCACGTCTGCAGCTTAAAAACCACAGTAGTCTTCTTGTTAAGAGAACTTTTCTGAAATAAAACATGTAACCATTTGGTTCTGGCACTGCCTGATTTTTTGTTTACACTTCCTGGTAGTACTGAGTGACATCACATTTTGGATTGTGGTAAACCGCTTTTCTTCTGAAGATGACTTTAAACTTGGTCTTACAGTGTACGTGTAGAAAGGACAACATGAATGCAAGGACTATGGGGCCATACAAGGAAGCTGTCTGTTATTATAGGACTTGGGTGCTAAAATATGTAGAACTGTCAGTAGTTAGCCAATCAAAAGAAAATTATGTAATTATTAAATACAAGATGATCTGTAGGCCCACTGAACTAGATGTAACTATTACATACATATCACCAGAAAACAGGCTTAATTTTCATTTGAAGTAATAGCATAAAGACAGAGTAAGTGTTTTCATATACATGTGACCCCAACTAACATAGTGTAGTGTTTTGGTATATACATCAGTAGAAATATATCTGGAGACACCCCAGAGAATAATAACCTGCCTATGACCTTTAAGTGAAAATACATAAAAAAGCCTGCATGGGTTCTATTCCACATAAAAAAACATGCTGTTTGAGTTTCACACTAAATTGCTGGTTGACTGGCCATATTAAACAATATGCACTCAGACACAAGCCTATATATATATATATATATATATATATATATATATATATATATATATATATATATATATATATATATATATATATAAAAATGTAATATACAATTTAAATGTCTATCCATTGATGGACATTGTTATAGACATCAAACAGCAACCTTCCTGAACAATACAAAAAGACAATATTTTTGATAGGGTCAGCTACTCCTCCTTTAACATCACTACACTTGGACATCTCTGTCATATGTGTGTACATATATATATATATATATATATATATATATATGATATTAACTGGAAGATTGCACAACTGATAGGAAAAGGGAAATACATTTTCCGTATCTCCACTGTTCCATGATATTTCACAAACACACTGCTCTTGTTAATTAACTTACTGGTGATATAATTTCAGTCAACACACACACACACACACACACACACACACACACACACACACACACACACACACACACACACACGGACAGGTACACAATCACACTCTCACATTATTGACCTTATGACACAGGTCATGGCTACAAAACGTGCATGGATTAGTTCGCTCACTAAATTAATGACCATTACGAGAGAAGAGGAAGAAATGACTGAGCCAGAACAATCACTCTTCAAGAGGATTGAACAGCTAAAGGACACACAAGGCCTTAAATAGCAAGAGACAGACATGAGAGTGAGGACAATGTCCCAATTAGACCCAGATACAGAAGGACAATGACAACTGAAGGGAAATGAGATTTTACATAAATAAAAAAGAAACAATGGGACATATAACTCCATTTACAATGTTGAAACATTAGAAATGATGGTAAATTAAGAAAATTTTATTTTTTTTCATTTGCAGTTGGAAGCATATAGACTTTCATATATTAAGTGGACTTTATAGTTGCATGTGATAAAAATAAAAGTACTTCAGATAATTTTTTGTATAACAGAACACAAAGAACACAAACATCGTAACAACATGGATACTTTTTTTTCCATTGGCAGTCTTCACTAACATCCCCAATTCCAATAGCCGATGCACATACGACAATGCCCTTTCTAGTCAGACCTGAATGATCATGCAAACCTTAGACCAAGCCATATATATCTTATTTTTTATTTCACCTGAAATCAGAGAATCTAATTCTAAGAGAGATCCAATAATGTAAGTATAAAGTGTAATGGCAGCTGCAAAATTAAAGTTGTTCCAATGGTATTTCCATCTAAATTATAATAAATAAGCAAGTTCCTGATGCCATGTACTACAACGGTTCACAATTTAGCAAAGTAGAACTGCACGGTCATGGAAAGTTTGTCCTTGATATCCACTGACAGCAAACTAGTAATGCCTGGCTGCTCCTTCCCTAAATCTGCTCTTCAAGACTTTTATTTAAATAGTTTATTAAGCTGGTTCTCGCAAGTAAGGTACATTAAGTCCCTACAGGTAATTCAGCTAAGTTAAGTATTTCTAAATATTGAAAGATGGACTATCATTACTGCACAACTCAATAATGAAACCAATTTCTTCCATATACAATAAAATGGCAGACATACCTAGATTCTGTATACATTTCAACAAGTTCTTGTGTGCATCTTATGTGGGTAACAGAACAGGTTATCTTTTAACTTTCACTAATATGTTAACCTAAAAACAACTTATGATGACTCTGAAAGCTCTTATAATAGTAATCTCAATACTTTACTGCCCCCCCTGTATCTTAGAGATAAAATTTCCTGCAGTGGGTACTGTAAAGACACTGTCAATACTACACTCCATATGAGTTATGTCTATTTTATAGGGTTATTTTTCTGTCAACTTAAAATTTTTCAGTAGAATAAATCAGATTTTTAAAAACAGTGCTATTTACGGTACAAACAAGTAGTCCCTATGAATAGCTATTGCGTATTACCCTTACCTTTTGACAAATGTTACTTGATATGGGCTGTTACTATAACTGAAAATGCTGATGATGGTCTAAAGTAATCTTTAAGCTTTACTAAACTATAGTTAGATCACTTTGAATGATGCATGCTATACAGCACATACATTTAACAGACTTTGCATAAATTATATTGTCATAATATAGACATTAAACTGTTGCATGCCAATTATGATTTCTTCCCTGAGTTCCTTCTATAAATGATTACTACTTTGTAGGGCTTAATTACTCACAGGAAAACAAAAAATGCTAATTTTAAAGCAATTAATAAATCCAGGTAAATAAACAAATAAACTCTTTCTGAGCAGAGAAACCAAAACATGATCTTTTCTCAATTACCCATTTAATATATCCATGAACTACTAGCAAATTAAACAAAATATAAAAATGGACCATGGAAAAATAAGTTTATTTTTATTTTATTTGCTTTTGATGGCCAGGTTAGTCTTACTAAGCCTACTGTCTACTTTTAGGGGAGATTCAAAGTGGTATATGTATTGAATATGGATAATCTGGTGAAGACAACAGAAAATTCCTTTTCTCTTTCTTAATAAATGAATGGGACCTTTTGTATACACCTGAGCTACCACCAGGTCATGCACTATGGATCTCAGCTTTAAATCATATCAAACGTAGTACTGATGTCTTTTCCTTGCCACCTTTCTTTAAGTTATGATTTCAACCATTTGGTTGCCTTTATAAACCCATGCATTTAGTTTATTTTTTGTGCCTTAAAAATGTAAATTATCACCCTTTTCATTTTATACATCTGCTTTTGTAACATAACTTAGTATCCTTTGCCTGTTCACATGGAAACAATGAATGCCGCTTTCATTTATTTTTATATTTAGATGTTTTTCTCTCTGTGATTCAACAGATTTTTTTTTTCTCATCTAAACATTCCCAATTAACAGAAGTTCCAAATAAAGAAAGAAAGCAAGAAAAGGTATCCCTGACTGGCACAGTACAGTCTCAAAGTCAAAGCCACAGAGCTCAGCAATTGCAAGTAGCCAGTATCTGTGTTCAAACATAGCATATCAATAATAAGCAATGAACAGATTTACAAAATAAGTATTTCATGATGGTTTTAAGTGTTTTACAGTTATTTTGATTGGATTCTAGGAGTTCCGCAACACTGGGAAAAGGATCAGATGAAGTGAACTAACTCAGATATTTTTTATGTATAAAAATGTTATGGTACCTTTCTAAGATCAAAAGCTCTCCAACTGTATTCATGCATATTAAGATAAAACAGCTTAGAAGTGTAACAAGGTACACTTTATCCATATGTGAGAAATCCAAATTACGGTATTTTTCATCACTAAGTTCTTTATTAAAGTCCTCAAGACGGCTCTTAGAAAAGTATTTGGGGAATATAAATCATAATTACAAAATGATGTTCAAAACGCTCAGAAAAAGGTCATCATTCCTGAAAACAAATTAATTTCCTAGTACTAAAATATCTTGTAGAAAAACTGAATTTGCTTTGCAAATATACTTATATTTTAATTAAAGAATCCAGAAGTGGAATATACCATTTCTGGTGTCATCAGGTCAGTTCTTACTGTGCATTTAGCCTGCAGAACTGGCAAACGTCATGCCTGATGCAAAGTCAAATGATTTTAATTGTTTTGACTGGTCGATTGTTATGCATAACATTAAACATGCATTCTGAGGATTAGAAACTGTGTGTTCAATGTCTTGGACAGTTTTCCAATTAAACTAATTTTTGTAACCAGTATTCAAGCATATACACTGCTTTCCGACACAGTAGAATGTCTACTTTCAGACAAGATAAAATGAAAGTATTATTTTTACAGAGGTATAAGGCTGTACTAAGGAAAACACTACTTGCCATTCAGCAAAAGAATTATTGTCATAAATTACTAAGTTAAAAGTAATGCACTGAGAGAAGAAAATGACATTATGAGTTGCATAGCAGACTAACATTACGTAATGAAGAATTAATGAGGAATTTTTAAAATAATTTTAAATGAGTACTTTAACATTATGGAAATAAGGACTAGGTAATCCTCATTTAAGTACAATACTCATTCTCAAAACAGAAATATACAGAAAAAAAATTAAACAAAGGTAATCAGCATTCAGACAATGCTTACATAAAGCTTAATGCTCACAGAAAGTGTGCGTATGTGTGATATATATATATATATATATATATATATATATATATATACACACACACACACACACACACACACACACACACACACACACACACACACACACACACACACATCTTTTTGTTGGTTTGTATCATGTTTATGAGATCTAGGTTCTGTTCTTAGTCTAGCAAGGTGCACTCTGTAGCTGTGACTATCTGCTACTAAAACTAGACTATGTAACAGATATTTTATAAAGCTTTGAGGAACTACCTAACACTTTACTAATTCTACAATTCCCATGTGTAGAAAAGTGGTGGAAAAAAGAAACACTAAAGCTTTAATTATGAAACAAATGTTTAATTTTGCTTTTATATATGGTTCAAAACATGATGTGATCAGTACTTCACCAGTTATCTAGCATTCCTACAAAACTAACAGGAAATAGCAGCATTGTCTAGTAGTTTAGATTACATTTAATCAGCTCCTTTATGTTTGTAATGCCATTTGCACTTATCAGTTTCTTCAGATAAGGAACTACTTAGCTGGCAAGCAGCAAACCATGAAATAGCAGCAGAGTTTAGTTAATGTGTTGTTATGGAAACCAATATGCTAAAGCTAATTCAGGCTTCAGAGGCCATGTATAGTAGAAAGGAACTCAATGTGGCGTGTACGAGTTTAGTTTGTACATGTGTTTATAAAACTCATTGTACTTTTAAACATGGAAATATACTGACTGGTTATTGGAAGGAAATTAAGTCTACTATATCGACTCAAAGCATGCCCATTGGCTTTGCAGGTACAATCTCTAGTATATTTATTTATTTATTCATTCATTCATTCATTCATTCATTCATTAATTAATTCATTCATTCATTCATTCTGCATTTCACAGCTTCATATCAGTTATGGCATAAACCACAATTCCCCCAGGCAGCCTTCTACACTGCCACAACCCTCTCTCTCTCTCTCTCTCTCTCCCTCTCTGTGAAGTTATGCTTTCAGTCCTTCACAGGAGAGACTGTCCCATCCCTTTATCTGTTTTATTTGGTGGCTGCCATCTCCTTTCCTATTCCATCTTGTAAATGCATAGTTTGCCTGCAACTTTCTGTGCTGCATGTTTCTACAGTCTGCAATAGGCCAGCTAATTGTTTTTCCCTCATTAAAGACTTTAGTTAAAAAGCTTCTGTACTACTCAAAATATTCAAGTTGTTTTTGAGGAAGAAGTCTACAGCAAACAATACATTTATTTCTGACATTTGTACAGATACAAAGCTATTTATACTGTTCACATACATATCTGTGATACGAAGAAAGTTTCAGACTTGTATTGCTGGTTTTGTCTTTACAACTACAGTATAAATGCCCTGTTCACTTTTTTTCCCCTTTTCGGTTTGAAAAAAATAACTGCCGGTGAAAAGATTTTGCTTTATTTAAAAATGTTAGTCTTATGTGGGTATGTATGATAAATCCATAGCTAAGCACCTTCAAACTACATTAAAGAAATAAAACCTAAAATAAAAAAAAAAAATGAAAGAATCCTTGTGAGCAGTATATACAATATGAAAACTCATTATATTTCTTTATTCATCCTTTAATTCATGCTTGCTTCATCGGTGCAGCTGTTTGATCTCTGTCAGGTTCTATCAGGTCTTATCGATCAGTATCAATAAAGCTCTGCTTACTCCATCTGCACACTGCTTTTAAATGACAGCCCCCCCCCCTTCATTTAATTGACGTGTCTGGGTCAGTCTAGACTAGTGCTGATTGAACCAACTACCAATTATGCTATTCATTTCACTGCACTTCACCAGTATACGATGTATTGGGAACCTCTGTCATTGATCAGAAACGCTCCTTAACAGTATAACATATTACTGCAGCATGTTCATCTACAGAATACACACTGCACTTAGAAACATTTCGTATTCCAGTGGATCACTACATAGAGAACAACAGAAGAAAGTACACAGTTGGAATTATATATACAATTTATGGTAAATACTAATGTCAAACTATATGAACAACTTGTTTGCTTTTACTACATAGAGACAGAAAACTGTATATCTAGTGCAATGAAATGTTGCTTCTTAACATTCTCATATTAAATGGAAAGAGGGCTATGTCCATAGAAAAAATATGTCTGTATGCATTTTAGTAACATATGCAAAGATTTTCATTTTTCTGAGTTATAGCCTTTTTTTTAATCGGAAATGCATTTCTTGAGTTACAGATTTCAACATATTATTTAGCCAACATGGACTTATGTTAACCTTTCTTTTTCTCTAACTAATACACAAAAACAAGAATGTGACTGACGTGGTTTAACATGGATATTTGCAGTCTTTAATTATACAGTCTAATTTCATCTTAAAACTTGAAGGTTATATATAATATTCTTTTTTTAACTTGTTGACCAGGTAAGGCCATTGCGTTCCTTTTCAGGCATGACCTGAGAGCATTGTTTAAATGATTTGCTGAAATGATGTCAGAGGAAATCAAACATTGGTCTAGAAGAAGCACCTCATTATCAGCTCATGGATGTAATGCTCTGCGCTACCTACCAGATATAAAATGCATAAAACAGAATGATTGTGCACTTTATATTCTGTGGCATTTAAAAGGCATCTCTGCCTAACTACAAAACAAAGTAAACAAACAAAAAAATGCTGAATGCTTTCTTCATTTCAGAAACAGAGGAAACAAAATTTCTGTATTCCTGTACAAAGGTACAAAGACTAACAGGCATCTATTAAAAATGCAGTTATCAAAGAAGTTTTACTTTGTCAGAGGTACATTCTTTTTAGTGAATGTCAGGTATGCATATAAAAAGATAAGATAACTACAAAATGCAATGCCTGCTTAACACTAAAGAAAGTTACAATATAATGTATTTAAATTCTGTATATTTTAAGTACAATTACTTTTTCTTCTGTTTCATTATGTTACAATGCAATATATTTACTTATTAACACAGACATCACTGTTAAAATATTTTGAATTCTGTATGTTTCAGAAAATAGCTGTATGTTTACAATTATTTGCAACAAAAATCTTTAACTGTAATGTGAATGAAAATTGCAGTACAGATCATTACAAAGTAAAGTTTGAAATGTTGTCTCCTTGACAAAGCTGACCCTAAAAACATTAAGTTTAATAACATTTTTCAACCCCCACAAATAATATAACAGGTCATTTTCCAAAGATCTTGAAAAATAAAATATAAAAATCTGTTATACCACTTGATAGTCAAGCAATGAAATATTGTGCTGAAAAATATCTATAGATACATTCATGTCTATTACCTACATCTAAAACAGAAGCTAGGATTTCATTTCTTGACTGACCTGCAACACACACGGGAAGTTTTTATTTCAGAGTGGTACTGGCTGTCAGCAAACTAATCTTAACTGCAGCAAGAAAAGAGCGGGAGGCAGAGAGCAAAGAGGCAAATGCAGAAAAGACACAGAATTTGCCCATTTTTGCAAATAAAAAATCAGCCTTTGTGTTATCCTTGTAATATCATTTTGACAATGTTTTTTAAAATTATTTTACATACATTTTTCTAACTGCCTGAACTTTCTAACATTAGGCAAGCATTAGAACAACTAAAGAATCTTTTGCTAGCAACAAATATCGTGTAATTCATAAAAAAGCCAGAGTACATTTTTACTTAGTTAATAAAAAAATATAGTGGTAGTGTTAAGACCCCACACTCTTCACAACATTGGGATGCACGATAAATAAACGATCAAAAAAACTCCAAAGTACAGAAAAACATGCTGTATTTATAGCTAAAAGAGCAAAAAAAAATTGCTCTTCCAAGTTTCCATACGCTCAGTGTTTTTATGTCTGTTTCTCCTTTACTGTTAGTTATAATTCTAAAATATCCTGAAGGAGCTTCCCTATCTGCATTAAGAAGAATGCTTATATTTAATTCTATGGTAGTTAAAAAACATGTACAAAAAATAAAATAAAATAAAAATAAAAACTGCAGAATGGTTTTCTAAGCTAAACTTTTTCGGCAAGCACATAAATAAACAACATACAATTTAAGTTTTGCATTGAGGTGCATTGTTCCTAGACTAAATGTGTACTCCTCTGTCATTAATATACTAATATTTAAAGCTAAATGTATTTCTGTGGGGCATGCTGGGAGGTCAGCTGAGATGTTCTGAGGTCAAGCACCAGTGTACCGAGCTGTTCCTGTTACGCTCTAAGAGTACTTTGTGCTGCTCTCAAGAAAAGAATGAATATAAAATCACAACCATTTTCTCTGCTAAAGAGAAACATAATCTTGTTAATCTTTGTAAAAGCTTTATAAATGTTCCAGCAGAAGTTGATCAGACGTCTGCTGAAAACACTTACTTCCCTTTTCATTAATATTTTTTACTAATGTGTTTTATTATTACTGATAAAGATGGTAGGACACAACTCACAGCTCCCAAGAGCCTAACCCGTGGATTTACAAGCTAAACATCACAAGTTAGGGTCTCAGGGATTATGAGGGGTGTAGATCTAGTCGCTGCAAAACAATGACACAATTTTTTTACATACAGTAAAAACAATCAATACTATACACATGGATCATTAACTAAATAAAGTATGTACACACAATCACTCACACACAAGATCTGCACAGCTTTTTTCACTTATAACAGATTGATGTATCATTCTGGAATCCTCAGTGGCATTCAATATGAACAATAACTAAAGCAGTTCAGAAAATAACATGTACTCTATAAATGCATGCTATCAAAGCCTCAGGAACATTAAAACAAAAACTGACATGGCGCATAATACTGTACTAGAGATTTTGTGATCACAGACTGTGATTTTTCCTGACGAGCTAAGAGGGGGGGAAGAAGGGAGGATCAATATGTAAGAGAGAACAAGGAGGCAGAGCCTACAAAAGGCCATACTACAAATCACTGAAAGCCATAAACATCAGGTTTAAAAAAGGACTAAATGACAGGTACCAACCAGTGTTAGCTGCAGGATGGAGGAAAGTGTTAATAAGGAATCATAGCGAAACTCACCCTGTCGCAGAAGAGGAGAGTTCGACCTTCTGCAGTCTGTGACAGCGCAGCGAATGAAGGAAAAAAATCTCAGATTTCAACTTTCACTGATTTAGCAACGTGTACAAGTCATTTAGAATGGCAGGGTCTTGTGCCTAGCAACGGAAGTACCTACATTTTTTGACTCATTTAACATGACAACTTTACACTCACGGTAACTATGCTGCCTTGGGGGAAAGGGAAGAGAAATGTAAGTTAATATCATGTGCTTAACATGTTAAAAAATACCTAAGATATGGAAAGAGGCTACCTTTTCATCATCTGTACTTAGCATATCCCACAGATGGGGCCTCAGTTCTACCAGCTCATTGGTTACAGCCAAGGCCAAGTGGACAGGAGCAAGTGTGCCTGTCTACCACTCAGTATTCACAAGGGTAATAACACAGATATTTCTCTCTCTATTAATTTGCTGTTCACTGTTGTAGCCATTGCAGAAAACATGTTAAATGGACATTTAGAAATGAAGCTTAGTAACTCCTGCATAAAAATAACATAACTTTTTCACGATATATCTGCCCTTCAGACGCACACAACAAAAGCAATTCCCCTTCAGCTGACCGAAAAGGAATACTATTGACAATTTCTATACATTTCCACCCCTGTACACAAAACATTTTATTTAATCTACCTGGAATGTAAAATTAAATCTGAAATCTACTAAAGAACAAAAATAAATAACAGATATCGACAAAGATGGACAGAGAGGGAGAAAGAGAGGGACAAGGAGCGAGTGATCAAGCTAGAGAGAGAGAAAGAGAGAGGCAGAAAGTAAGAAGGGGCCCACCTCTCTGTAAAAATGTGAAATATCTATTCATTTCCTTAAACAGCTGAAAACATTTAAATCCTGAGGCTGTCAGACTTTAGTGGAAACAGACAACTAGAACGCCAGATCATGCAGTCTAACACCCCATTTAAGTGAATGAAGGGAGACCCTCCACATTTACCAAGTTTCTTTCTCACCTTTGGAGTCTACCTTCAGTCAACAAGTCTGCCTTCCAGTATCTCCTGTTTCTCCTTTCTTTCTCTCTTTTTCCTGCAACAGCCAGTCCAGTATCATTAAGCTAGTCTTAAAAAAAAAAAAAAAAAAAAAAAAAAAACACGGGCCCCATAGACATAGCTGCACGATGTGGCTAGAAAGCACATTTAATCTTTACTGGCTCCCCTAGGCTTCAGAGAGGAACAGAAAATGCAAGGGAGGCTGCTGACGGACAGCAAGCATCAGTCACAAATCAGCGACAAGATGAAATTTTCTAGCCCACACTGCCCCCTTTCTTTCTCTTATTCTGCTCCTGGAAAGCTTCAGTGTCTGGTTACAGTGCTTCAGATCTTTGTAGACTAGTGCATGGATTCTTTGCATGCCTGCTAAATCACCAGCAGAATCAGGAATCAATACAGTTCTAATCACCTTTAGCCCTTCTGTTGAGAGCCTCACCAGTCAAACATATACACTGCAGCAACCTCATTTATCATTCTCTTCCATGTCTTAGAGACACAGCTGCTATGGGGCACTAATATTAGATTCCGCTCAGCACTAGTCTCCCCTCCCCCTGCACCAGCAGTTCCAACACCGGATATTCAAAAGCATCAGTCTGACTACAAATAGGACCAAAAATATACTATAGAGGTCAGCAGTGAGGCCAGACAAATACAACCTCCCAGACAGCCAGACATGCATATCAGGTATCTCCCCACACCCCCTTCAACAGAAAGCCATCTTGCATTATCTGTACTGACAATGCCATAATATTCAACAATCAGAAGGTAAAATATTTTTGAAATCATATCAATAGCTGAAGAATACTGTAACAGTCTCATTGATTACTGACACTCAAATTGCCTTCATTTTAGTTCCTGCCCGCTTCACTCTTTCACACTGCTTTATGTTACTAATATGTTTTAAATGAACAGTCATGTCCTTGACTTTTTTGAATGGCTTCAGTACTTGTCACCAGTCTAAATTTTATTTTGCTGTGGACATTTTGTACTATTCTGAAACAGTTATTCAGAATACATTCTATGCAGCCTTCAAATGAATATCTTTAATCCAACAATGGCTTAGAAAATGCATGCTACTCCTTCCTAAAGCAGCCCAGACAAGTAACATGTCATAAATGTGTGATATGAAAGCTATATTCTAAATATAAAGAATACATTTTAAAAGTATATTCACTTAATATTAGGATGTAACTTCAAAAAGACAGGCCAGCAGGCATGCATGTGCTGCTTACACACACACACACACACACACACACACACACACACACACACACACACACACACACACACACACACACACACAGCTGGAAAATAGATTCTGAGAAAGGAGGTGGATTTATGTAAATAGCAACCTTATGTTTCCACTGCCCAAATCTTCACCCCCTAAGCTAATCAGAATACCCATTTAAAATGGGTGGAGGATGAAGTGTCAAATCAGTTGCTTATATGTATATATATATATATATATATATATATATATATATATATATATATATATATATATTGAATTCTTTTGGGAAATTTTTCATGCAGATTACATTTTGTCTTATTTTAAGAAAATGCAATAAGAAGGATAAGCATAAGAATTATTTATTTCTTAAAACTGTTGGTGTCGTTTCTTTGGGTGAGGGTAGTCTCTTGTTGGCACGTCCATAAGAAACATTCTTCCTTTAAGTTACATTTTTGTTCTCAGTATGAAAAGTAATATCAACTCTGCCATGGCCATTATACCTCTCAACCTGTTAATGAAAAAAATCTGGACAAAGCTTGACAAAATGGGGGTACAAATAGGGACATATTGCTCTTATAAACTTATAAAGTTGCTAGAGTAACAGGATTTGTTTTAATATACATTTTCTGAAGGATTTGAAGTCTGAAACTCAAATGTATGTCATTATTTAGTGACCTCAATCCTGAGATCATTCCAGTGATTTGCCAGGAAAAAAAAGAGGAACAGGCCAAAAATCTGGACATTCTGCGAAAATCTGTACAGCTAAGAGGTAGGAGTCAAGGACTTTCCTAATATTATCTACAAAGTATTTCATGGACTTGTCCAGGGCACATGACCTTGCACCATGAAATGCCTTATGGGACATGCTACAATAATATGGGGTCCTGCAGCTGATGTTGCTACATGTACTTGAGAGTCTGTATCCTTGTCATTAAGTTAAACATATTTAAGGCGGGCTTGTCTTGCCTTGACTGGAAATGATGCATATCTGCAAGTCAAATGACATATGGGTTACTCACTCTAAAGACCTTAACCAGGCATGTGACATTGATAGAGTCTGCTTGATTTGTCTCCCAGAGGTTACCACAACTTTGGAACAGACTCTCACTTCATGTCAAACAGAGCACCTCAGTGGCCCTCTTCAAAAGCAATCCGGATGACTGGATGGGTAACCATAAATTCACCCCAGGGGTTCCACCTGTGTCCCCTTGGACAGGGGCAACAGGTGTTGATCATGGAAATAAGAGTAGAGCATTGCTAGGATTTTAAGGGCCCTAGGGCCATCAGCCTAGTAACTTCCTATAATCCTATGAATGGGCTTATTTGTCGTCTTTCAGTCTATAATTTTGTAGACGGGATATCAAGATGCAGTCTGAGTTTAGAGAACATCCAGTATGTGAATTTGAAGGTTGCAGTTTTCTTGTTTGCAAATAACATTGTCCTCTTAGCCTGAAATGATGGTGTGAACTTTAGATAGTGATTAAAAGGAAGGGACCCACCCACTCTTTAATAAAGAGTGTGCAGCTCTGCAATCTGTAAGGATCTTGGAGTGTATATAATTGTCCTCCATGTTGAGAACAGTTATTTGAGGTGGTTTAGGCACATTGGTAATGCATCTTCATGATGTCTCCTGTGGTAGTTGTACTAGGTACAGCCCACCGGAATGAGACCCCAAGACAGACCCAGGATTTGATGGAAGGATTATATGTCTCATCTGGCCTGGCAATGTTTAGGGATCTCACAGGATGATTGGGGACTAGTTGATGTAGTAGAGAAAGTACAGTTTTGTACCTACCATAAATGCAGATGTTCGAAGATCCACATTGCTGCAGTCCTTACTTAGGGTAGTCCGCTGTCCTCGGTTGGCCCGAATACCAAAGTATTAGGCTGACGTCGGTCATGGGCGCCTAGATCTGACATCAGAGCATCAGGGTATAAAGGCGCATGACCGACGTCATATCCTCAGTCTTTTCTTGCCCCAGATGTCAGAAGGCCAAACAAGAAAGGCCACAGCCAAAAACAGAATACCTCCCAAAAAACAAGCCCAACAACAACCATCACCTAAGGCATAGCACCATGTCAAACTACAGTGGGGAAGGAGGGAGGGTAAATTGGACTGCAGCAATGTGGATCTTCAAACATCTACATTTATGGTAGGTACAAAACTGTACTATGTTCTTCATCTCACATTGCTGCAGTCCTTACTTATGGGTAGAATCCCAAAGCAACGGGAAAGGGAGGTTGGTAAAAATCATAGAGCATTAGGGGCTGCTAAAATGCCCTGTAAAATTGCAGTGGCAAATCCAGCCCTAGACTTAGAATAAAGAGGAAGGTGGTAATGTTTAGAAAAAGTATGCACTGAACTCCAAGTAGCTGCCTCCAAAATGTCTTTTGTAGCTACCCCCCCTTAGAAAGGCCGTAGAAGTAGCAGTAGCCCTAGTGGAATGAGGCCTGATTCCAGCAGGAATCTCCTTACCATGATGGGAATAACAGAAAGAAATACAAAACCCAATCCATCTAGAAATAGTTTGTTTTGAAACAGGTTTACCCTGTGAACCCAAAGCAAAAGAAACAAACAACTGCTGAGACTGTCTGAACTCCTTGGTTCTGCTCAAATAATAACGCAACTGTCTGTGAATATCCAAAGTATGCAAAATTTTCTCCCCTTTATTTTGGGGTTTGCATAAAAGTAGGCAAATGAATAGCTTGGTTTAAGGCCACACTAGAAACCACTTTAGGCATAAAGGAAGGATTAGTATGCAAAGATACCCTATCCTTATGAAAAATCAGGAAAGGCTCCACTGTCATGAGGGCCTGTAATTCAGAAACCCTTCTTGCAGAGGTAATGGCCAACAAAAAAGCAGTTTTCCATGATAAATACTTTAACTCGGCAGTAGCTGCAGGCTCAAAAGGTTGTAGAGTAAGTTTTTCCAACACAAAATTGAGATCCCAAGCAGGAGTAGGAGCTCTACGGGGGTCTTATATTCTTTGCCCCTCTAAGAAATTGCTTAAACAAAGGATGAGAGAATAAAGGAGGGTCACAATCATAGTGAGCAGAAATGGCTGCAGCATGGACCTTTATCAAGGAGAAAGGCAAACCCTTGTCCAATAACTCAGTAAGATATTGAAGAGCAACACTTAAATCAGGTTTGGAGACATCAAAGTCCTTTCCTTTGCTCCAAATAAAAAATCTCCTCCATTTATCAGAGTAAACTTTCCTGGTACTAGGCCTCCTGGCCTCCAAAATAACATTCAAAACTTGTTGTGGAAGCTGAGACCCTCCAGAGTCTAAAACAGAATATGCCAGGCTGTTAGATGCAGAGACTGAATCTTGACATTGAGGAAGTGATTGCCCTCTTGTGACAAAAGGTGCGGAATCAAAGGCAGAGGCCATGGAGGTTCTCGTACTAAACTCCTCAGTAGTGGGTACCAGTGTTGTCGAGGCCAATCCGGTGCTATCAAAATCATGGTTGGCTTGTCTTGTCTGGCCTTCAAAAGTACCTTGGGAAGAAGAGGCAGAGGTGGAAAGGCATATACATGCAGATTGTTCCAACTGAATGATAGAGTGTCCACCTTCCAAGCTGTGTGATGAAACATTTTTGTGCAAAACTTTGGCAACTGGCAATTTAGTGGAGAAGCGAACAGATCTATGTCTGGAGTTCCCCATAACACTGTCAACTTTTGAAATACATGAGGATCCAATTTCCACTCGTGAGGATCCACTATCTGTCTGCTCAACACATCTGCTAAGGAGTTCTGTGCTCCTGGTAGAAACCTTGCCTGAAGATTGAGGTGTAGATTGAGAGCAGTTTCCCACAAAATCATCGCTTGCCTGCAAAGAGGGTAAGAATGGGTTCCCCCTTGCTTGTTGATGTACCACATGACAGTAGTGTTGTCTGTTTGAATCAACACCTGCCCTGGGTGAAGTAAATCTTTGAAAGCCATCAATGCAAACTGGACTGCTAACATTTCCTTCAAGTTGATATGCAAATGTTGGAGTTTGACAGGCCACGTGTCTTGCACCCATTTTCCATTGAGGTGTGCTCCCCAAGCCTTGTCCGAGGCATCTGTCGTTAGAATCTGACTCGCCTCTGGCCGGGTCACAGAGAGTCCCTTGTTTAGGTGACATTCCTGAGCCCACCACAAAAACTCCTTCTGAATGCAAGGTATTATCTGAATGACAGTGTCTAGATCTTGGCAGTGCTGTGTCCATACATTTTGAGATACCATTGAAGCTTCCTCATATGCAATTTGGCATTGGGAAGCACCAGAATACAAGATGCCATGAACCCCAAGGCTTGAAGGACTGTCCTTGCAGTCAGCCTGGACCGTAGAGACATTTGATGGAAATAAAGAGAAAGGCTTCTTTGTTTGTCCGGGGTCAAAAAGCCATCTGGGAAGCTGTATTCAGTCTCACACCCAGAAAGCACATGTCCTGAGAGGGTACTAGACTGGACTTTGTTTCGTTCACAGAATACCCTAGGCATCTTAACACTGCCATCACATACTGTAGATGATGAAGAAGTTCGTCCTTTTCTTGTGCAATAATCAGGCAATCGTCCAAATAAGGATAAATCTGTATTCCTCTTAGTCTGAAAAGGCTATCACTGGAGCCAGAACCTTTGTGAACACTCTGGGTGCAGTAGATAAGCCAAAGGGCAATGCAGAGAACTGATAATGTAAATTTCCAGCCCGAAAGCAGGTACCTCCTGCAACTGGGCCTGATAGGAACATGAAGGTAAGCCTCTTTGAGATCCAGAGTAACCATCCAGTGATCTTTTCCCAACAGAGGTAAAAGTTGTTGTAAAGTCAGCATCTTGAACTTTGGAATGTCCAGGTAAGTGTTGAGGATAGATAAATCCAAAATTGGTCTCCACGTGTTCCCTTTCTTTGGAACTAGAAACAGGCGAGAATAAAATCCTAGGCCCACTTCTGACAGAGGAACTGGCTGTATAGCTCCTATTTGAAGAAGTAAAGAAATTTGTTTGTGAGCCTCTATCCTTTGCCAAGGAGGGACGTCTGGCATGCCCTTGAAAGGAGGCATGGTATGGAAATAGAACTTGTAACCTCGGTTTATAATGTCCAATACCCATTTGTCCTGGGTGACTAAATGCCAATTTTGCTTGAAGAGAGCCAACTTTCCTCCCAAAGGAGCTGCCAGGCAAGAAGAATCTGGCAGCTGAAAATGCAGGTCATTGGGCCTGTTTACGAAAGGACTGGCCCCTGCCCTCACCAGCAGATTGAGCAGGCGAACTCCATTGTCTCGGCCTGAAGGTACTCTGAGCTCTGCCCCTACCACGCCTAGATCTACCCCTAGACTGAGAATCAGAAGAAGGGTACGTCCACCCCTTAGTAGGCCAATTTCTACTAAACTTTGGAGGTTGTACCTGCAAAAATCTTTAACAGTCTGCATAGACTTAGCCTTGTCTTCCATTTTCTTTAAGACTGACTCCACAGGAGGACCAAACAAAACTTCAGACTGTAAAGGGGCATCCAGAATTCTAGACTTAACATGCTCAGACAAATTCTGATCCTTAAGCCAGGCGTGCCTACGAATAACTGAACCAGTGGCAGCCACCCTAGAAGAAGCCTGTAAAGCATCAAAACCACATTGCAAAGAGTGCTTTCCCACCTGTTCAGAAACATGCACTAAATCCTGCAATTCTTTACACTCTATGCCCTCTGCCAAAGCATCCACTTTAGATCTTAGCTGAGAAAGGAGGAAATTCTGATACTTCAACATATGAAACTGGCAGTTCAAAGCTCTCATTGCTAAAGTAGAAGAGGTATACACCTTCTTACCCCATCTATCCAAAGCTCTAGCTTCCTTATCCAGAGGAACCGGATTCTTAACAACAGAGGCTCTAACACCCTTAGGCCCCTGACTAATAGTTTCTGGGTCTGCCCTAGGACTCTTATAAAGATATTTATGAGCCTCAGGCACCCTGTAATACCTGTCCGGTTTAACTGGAGCAGGAGGCACAGAATCTGGATTAAGGGAAGCTTCCGAGAAAACATCTGAAACAACATCCAAAACCGGAGGTATAGCTAAGGGTCTATGCTGTGGTAAAAACAAGAACTCCCTAAGTCTCTTCCGTGAATCAGAGTAATCCTGTCCTTCCCACTTAAAATGCTCCCTCATGGAATGCAGAGTTTCTGAAAAAGAAAAATCCTCTGGAGGAGAAGCAGATGGAGTGGAATCCTCTGCATCAGAATCAGAATAAGGAGGGAAATCTTGAATGTCTTCAGCAGAAGACTCTGAATCATCTGAGGCCTGCTCCAAACTTTCCAACTCTGGCTCCATCCTGGGCCTCTTATCAGGAGGGGGCATAGAACCTCTAATTAAAGTAATCAAATCCTCTGCCATTTTAAGCATGTGCTTTTTAGGCACAGACCCTGAAGAACCAGAACTGACACCAGAGGAAGGCAAAACAGACCTGCCCTTAGAAGGAGCCTTAGAAACAGTAACAGAAGGCCTAACCACCTTAGGCATAGAAGGGAGAATAGTAACCTGAGAGGCCCCTTCAGCCTGACCTGCCTCCTGAGAGGCCACATCATGTAAAATCAAAGTTTCCCCCTGGGACTCAACAGAAACTTCAGCCTGATCCACCTGTTCAGCTGTAGCTTCTAAAGATCCGGCGTCCGCAACGGACGAATCATCCTGCCTAGGCTTTAAAGATTTGTCTTTGCGCTTCTTAGTAGAAGCAGGCGTCGGAACATCCGATGGCATATTATAATTACACCTCTTGCCAAAGACTAACCTAGCGCAATCTAACCTCCGTTTTATAGTGCGCTTATTAAACCTAGCACAAAACCGACACCCAACTACGTGCTCCGGTCCCAAACAAGGAATACAAAGCGAGTGGTAATCCCTATGCGGTATCTGTTTCCCACAAGAAATACAATTATTCACTTTTTCTGACATCCGGTAAGTAACTGAGGCAAGAAAAACAAAAATATTCTAACGGGTACTTAGCCCAACTTGGTATCGGTCTGAAACTCCGAAAACGAAAAATTTCAGAACGCCGAACGGCACTTGCAATGCTGCTTCTGCATCGGACCATGCAGCAAAAAAGACTGAGGATATGACGTCGGTCATGCGCCTTTATACCCTGACGCTCTGATGTCAGATCTAGGTGCCCATGACCGACGTCAGCCTAATACTTTGGTATTCGGGCCGACCGAGGACAGCGGACTACCCTAAGTAAGGACTGCAGCAATGTGAGATGAAGAACATCTTTAGTTTACCTTGACTACCACCCATGTGACTGGAGTTTAATTAGTGGTCCTGGCACAAGATGGGATGAATAGGGTGAGAGAGGAAAGAAGGGAAGAAGTCCCCTTGCCTTTCCCCCTCTCACTCAGAGGGAAGGCAGCGATGTCCACACTCAGGCAATATATGCAAGGCAGACTTTCCCTGCTGAAGACCACAGACACTACTTGCAATACATCTGTGTAAGTGGGTGGGACATGTCCTACGGGCATACATACCTTGTGAGTATGTGGTCAGCGCAGTGCTAATAACCATTGCATGCCCACTTATGTGGGTTTGTAACTGAATATATGCAGGGATGCAAGGGCATAAATAAAAAAAAAAAATAGTCCTATATGCGGATGACAACCCTGCAGTAGGCTGAAAAGTTGCTGTTGTTATATAGGGTTCAGATAAATGTTAGTCATATTTTAGTAAATGGGTTCAGTCTGATGCCAAAGGTGACACCAGCACTGGATACCTTCAGCAGTGATATCCACTAGCAGTGGATATCATTCTGAGCCTTCCAGATTCATTTACTTATGACAGATAGGAAATCCAGCTAGGTCTAGCCTATTTTCAAAGGAATTTCATAGAGAAAAGCTTCAATGCAATAAACATATACAAAGAAATTTCGGATGACTTCATGTACTAAGCATTTGTTAGATACATTTTAATGACTCGTGAGGTAATCTGGGATAACACGTAGAAAATGGCACATACTGGAGTGTAATAAAGGCACTTACATTCTTGTGAAAATTCAGTTTAGGCAGCTAATATTCTTTTCAAATTCTGGCAAACAAAAATTGTTTGTTTGATCAGATCAAAACAAAGTTCATTCCATACGGCATACAAAACATTAATTAATTTCAAATTCAAGAACGTTGAAGTCAAGAAATTTAAAGGCAAATGTGTAACACTCCATATCTTTCTCAAAAAAGCTGCCCATAAAGAAAAATGGCATGCAAGTGTTTAAAAATAATAACTTTGTAACTAAAAGACAATTGGTATGTTATCACTGAACTCCACAACTCCTAACTATATATTGTGATGTCCCTTCTCTGGACCAGTAATCAAAGAGCCTGAACTGTCACTAATGACACTGTAGATGGAAGTTCCCTTAGAACAAAAATGGATACACCCAGCATCTCCAGATGCAGCTCACTGCAACAAGCACAGTTTCCCTTAAGAGCATACAGGAAACACACTCAGCACAGGGTCTGGGTTTCTCTTTGTGTCTCTCCCCAGCTCCCCAGTAAGGCTTCCCACTGGCATAGCTGTAAAGTTAAGTCTTCGGCCGAGTGTCCAAGCCAAGTCTTCCACCACTCTGTCTGTGAAAACAGCGCTTTGTGTCCCTGCTCCAAGTGGCTGATACACACACACACACACACACACACACACACACACACACACACACACACACACACACACACACACACACACGCGCGCACACACACACACACACACACACACACACACACACACACACACACACACACACACACACACACGGGAAAGGCTGGCACAGGTTTACTAGCTATGCTCCCTTCTGCCCAGACTATGAGGTAGTTACTGCCACCAGATACTCCCAAGCCAGCTACTCGAAGGCTCTTGAAAGTGTACCCAATTATACTGAGTGAAATTACTATTAATATGAATGGTAGTTTGACCAATGCAGTAAGGCTTCCAGGAGTGGCCACAGAGTCACCAAACAGATATGAGTACTCTCAAAGGTTAAAATATTCTCTAAAGGACCAGCCACAATGAGCACTTTAAATATATTTAATAATAAATAATAAAAGAACTTGTTGTTATTGTTGTTTCTTTCAGATTTTCCCAGTTAGGGGTCACCACAGCGGAACTCCGGTCCGCTAATGATTGGTAGTTGATTTTTACTTGCCGAGTTACCAGCCCTGATGCACAACCTTCAATGAAGGTACGTCCATTCACGCATGTTTCCACACAGAAGACACTCTAGCTGAGAATCAAACCGGACAGCGTCTTACTGTGAGGCGACAACGCTTCCGCAGCACCACCACCACGGGTTTGAAAATAAAAATATCTATTTACAATAAACACCAGAGTTTCAACCACAGGAAATATTAAAATGACACAGATGAATAGATTCACACAGATAAAAAAAAAGTACTTAACTGATCTCCCTTCATTTTTTTGACTAGGCAAGATAAAGCAGGTGAGTGATCCTTCTATTACAGGTTTCCAAATCAGAGTACCATGAGACTTCAGTATCAACTATTACTAAACCTTATTTTAGTGATGCATTCCAAAATGACATCACATACATCTGGTCATCTGACTCCTGGTTCCCATGCAATCCCCCATTGCTAGAAACTGCCAGAATGCAGCACCTATGTGTCAATAATACACACACAGGGAGCCTTACTAAGATCTGCTGCAGCTCCTGGAAGTCATAAAACCAAAAAACACTTCCACTCTTCCTACAGGAGCTAATAAACCATACTTCTTACAGACATTGCATCTTTGGCTTCATTCAAAACTGTGAGATAACATCTTTATGACCTAGGCCCATAATTTAATTTCTTACAATTTTAAATTTGAAATTAACCTCTTCTCTTCCAGTATCCCCTGTTAAAACGTCTACATTTGAACAGTTAAAATAATGCACATATATTTATTTTTCTGTCCAGCAGGAATCACTGTTGATACATTTTAACACAAGCAACTTTATAAATCCATTTTCAACATAAGCATGTGTACAAATCAGTTCAATATACAAATAACATATAATTCTTTACAAAATTCCAGCTAGCTGTGCTGGTATTAGTTACACATTCACTGCCCTACTTCTCCTGACATAGCTGGAAATACATCACATCATCACAATATAAAACCCAAACATCTCAGTAATACCAGGTCAGTGGTTAACAAGCTACAACTAGACTCAAGTCATTCAGAGAGACTGCAGTTAGAAATTCCTATTGAATCATAACCAGAGGCAATAGTATCTGTTAGATAGCACTAATCTCTAATTGTCTGGTCTTTGAGATGGTGATTTCTGGGTGCACAGACCAGGAAGCTGAGCAATGCAAAAGTACTCCTTCCACAAACTGAGCAGGAATTGCCTTGTTGACCCCCACAAAAGTTAGTCATAAAATCTTTTGGTATTACCGAAAAGTGGTTTAACTCAAAATTCTTCACTACCCCAAGGAGCAACACTGGAGTCTATTGAGTAAACTTAACTAACTTCTTGTTGCCAAAAGATCAGACTTTCAGTCATGGATTTGAATTCCTAACACTCTCATTAAAACAACAACAAAAAAATGTGTATACATAATCAAATCTTTCTTGTCCCCTTTCTTTCTAACTACATTTCTTAACCAGCTATCCATTTATGTTGGCTGGCTATTGCAATCTTTTGAATCATAACATGGCAATCCCTTTCAACCATGACCATTCTGTTTTTATGTCAGTCATTAAGCACAATTCAGATCAAGCTAAGAAATTCTAACCTAAAGAGAAATCATGACTTCTCAAATATTGCTGTTAGACTATACAGTTTGTTACAAGGAAATTTCAGATAAAGTTAATGTGTCATCATTCAAGGACTGCTACTGCACATATATATTGACAATACTATTTACATGTCGAGAAACAGATACTCTACAGATTCATTTGGTTTTTGAAGAGGGTCTATGCACAGAAGTAACTTCAAACATGATTGTGGAGGTATACCATTTTTACAAATAAACTACTTGTGTTTTTTTGTTGAACTGTAACACTTCTTCCTTGTCTTAGTTCTTCTAACCCTGATAAGCTACAATACCATTTGCTAAACTCACTGTTGTATTCTCATCACTTTACACATATAATTGCAAAGTCTGTATCTAGAATAGCAGACAAAGAGACACAACATTATGTGCACTTCTTTGTTTGTGTTGTGTGTCTGCAAACTCTGTATCTAGAACAGCAAAATAATAAAACAGACAGAGCATTATGTGCACTTCTTTGTGCTTGTCTTGTGTGCCTGCAAACTTTGCATCTTGAACAGCAAACAAACAAACCAAAAAAAAAAAAAAAAAAAAAAAAAAACAGAACAGTATGTGCACTTCTTTGTGTTTGTGTTGTGTGTCTGCAAACTCTGTATCTAGAACAGCAAATAATAAAAAACAGAACATTATGTGCACTTCTTTATGCTTGTGTCGAGTCTATATTAAATAGTCACCCGCTTAGGTTGTCGAATGCCTAAACCTCGACAGCTAAACGTCAACAACTTAAAATTGTGAACGGCCGTTTCCACACAGGGAAACAAGTTGTTTAGCTGTTACATGGATTTTGCCCTGTTTACAATGTAGAGCGATCTCGGAGTTGGTATATTTAGTTAGGGTGTGGATGGGCACAGCCCCCCACATCATGGGGCGTGGGATGCAAAGCCCCCCACTTGATTTCTGTTTAATTTTTTTTTTTCACTTTGGCTAAGGGCATTTTTTCCCTGTGTGGAAATGGCTGTCTGAGATTTTAAGTTGTTGATGTTTAGGTGTCGACGTTTAGGCATTCGACAACCTAAGAGGTCGAAGATGAAATATAGACCCATTTGTGTCACGTGTCTGCAAACTCTGCATCTAGAACAGTAAACAAACAAACAAAAAAAAAACAGAACATTATGTACTCTTCTTTGTGTTTGTGTTGTGTGTCTGCAAACTCTATATCTAGAACAGCAAACAAAAACAGACAGAACATTATGTGCACTTCTTTGTGTTTGTGTTGCGTGTCTACAAACTCTGTATCTAGAACAGCAAATAATAAACAGAACATTATGTGCACTTCTTTATGTTTGTGTCATGTCTGCAAACTCTGCATCTAGAACAGCAAACAACAGAACGTTATGTGCACTTCTTTGTGTTTGTGTTATGTGTTTGCAAACTACGGCAAACAAAAACAGACAGAACATTATGTGCACTTCTCTGTGTTTGTGCTGTGTGTCTGCAAATTCTGTATCTAGAACAGCAAACACCCACCCCGCAAAAAACAGAACAATATGTGCACTTCTTTATATGTGTGTAGTGTGTCTGCAAACTCTGTATTTAGAACAGCAAATAATAAAAAACAGAACATTATGTGCACTTCTTTATGTCTGTGTCATGTGTCTGCAAACTCTGCATCTAGAACAGCAAATAAAGAAACAAACAAAAAAAACATTATGTGCACTTCTTTGCATTTGTGTTGTGTGCTTAGGTGTAGGTGAAAATGTTCTCTTCATTAATCAGTCCACTTATTGAAGTAACCAAACAAATAAATGTCTGGGAAAGTCACAATGGATTTTATTGCCATGTAGCCTATGGTACAGAGTATCCTTTATGTTTAAAAAAGTCTGAATCACATCATATTAAAATGAGTGCTTGTATTTAAACTGAATGCTTGAATATTATATCTCATTTTTTCTTGACTACAGAGGATTTTTCTTTCATTTACCTCTGAGATGCACTTCTTTTATGACATCATAGCATTGTACTGTGATATCAAAGCCTTCATACAGTAAAATTGTGGAAGTCAGAAAAAGAGCTTTAAGCTTTGTTGGCAATAACTCACAAAAACAGAATACAGATCATTAATTCTAATCAGAAATAGAAAATCCAAAATTAAGGTACACCAGTGGCATTGTGTATGGAGTTCATGTTATTAAGTTGCTATATAGGTGTTTGTAGCTCTTGTATGACATCATTACAGCTGATGCATCTTAGATGATGCTGACTACTCAATGAGTGGTTCTTAATAGTAAAAAGAGTTTTGTCATTACAACCCCTAGTCTTTCAAAGATGCTGAATCTACGTTCCTGAACCATGGATATTAATCCAGCTAAATCATTTTAATAGAAGCCGGGATTCATGATGCTATGACAAGGTATAATATGATGCTAACAGTTCAAAGACACACTATATAACAGAAAACATCAGGTACTGAAAGGACATGCAGCCATCAAACTACAGCAAGGAGGTTAATTTAGGGCAAAGTAAGCTCTGGTGGTTACAATGAAACTGAAAATTCAGAGCTATAAAATACCCTATAAAAATGAATAGTGCTCCATTTCTCAGAATGTTAGCAAAACTAGTGGAACCAGTATACCATAACAAGATGTACACTTTACCCACGGTGCAAAAATATCGCCAACTGAACCAAGAAATGTATAAAAAAGATAAAACGAGAGTCGAAACGGCAAAACCTACTTTTAATGAATGAACAACCAACTATGAGTACTTTCGTCCCGAACTGCAATAGGGACTTCATCAGAAAACAAAATAAAACATTTTAATTATTCATTTAAATAACATTTCAATAATCCACTTAACCCTTGTTCCACCAATGAGAATACTTCTTTAATCAAATTGAGAAATTAACTCTTTGTATTATATAAGAAATATGCTTTTAAAACTTCAATCATATTGTGACAAAATCGTAGTATAAAACATTAAACATAAAAACCTTGTTCTGCTGACCATATGTTATAAAAGATATATATATCTGTACTACATCTTGCTAACGCTCACACTTTGTCTGCTTTCTCCTTTAACATACGTGTTATGGTTATGGAATCATTCAAACCTGGGGGAACGTGGCAGCTAGTTTAAGTTGCCACTGTAACTCTCTTTTGTTCAAGAAATTTTTCCAATCCCCCTTGGGTTTAAAATCACCTGTTCAATGATTCCGAAAATTAATTTAGTAAACTTTTGACAGTTGACAGAATGCTTGAACAACGTATTGGTTTCTTTTTTATTTTTAATATCATAAATGTGCTCATATATTCTGCTTTTTAGTGCCCGCTTGGTTTTACCAATATAAAATGCCTTGGTTAAGATGTACACTGCAGCAATCACTGCGAATGGAGGAAGAAGAAGATTTTTACACCAGTCTCCCTGTCACAAAAGGCATGCAGTGATTCGAAAGTTAAAGGTAGTACAATGCAGTATGTATACTGGACAGCACTTGATATAACAAGAAGGAAAGAGTAGCTAGATAACAGACTGTAACTAACTGTCAGACAAATTAAATGTGGCATCCCCAGACAAGTGTGATGTCATATATGGTAGAAAAAAGAGAAAACCACACCACAACTGGATGGAAACACTGGCCACTAGATGGCAGCAGATGTATTTACTTATATGAACAAATATCATTAGATTCCAATATAGCAACAAGGTTAAAGACACATCTCTGACATGTCTGAATGTGATGTATGTCAAAAATGTGCCACAGATGGGACCTATAGCATATATGCAAAACACTGTAACAAATGAGTTTATTTATGAACACAATGAGGACTGAGCCACAGGAGGGCATGCCCTTGGACAAGGATGACCAAATATACCACTAATGGACCACTAGGAGGGGGTCATGCACCTGTACAAGGAAGACCAGATAGTACAGCTGTGTAGGAACTTACCATAACATTAGATATCCTAATGATCACTGTGGCAGCATTCCTGATATATGAGTTTTCACCACTGATGTCCAACCATGGTACCAAAGTGTTACCTTCCCTAGGTTATACGTCTGATGCATGACCTCAGCTTGTATGCATTGTGGTACATAGATGGATGTATGATTGTAGATCCTCAGACCATCTCCAAGCCAGCGGTATGAAGACTACTGAGGGAGGAGACTGGTCAGCTAACAGGGTGTTGCTTGAATATGTAAGAAAACTCCCCTTATCAAATGTAACAGAGCAAAGGCTAAAGCAAAGATGGAGAGGAAAATGAAGGATGAAGTGAGATAGAGAACAGGGGATGGACTGGAACAGTGATCAAGTTGGACATTTACTGTTACAGTAAGTTCTTTCACAACTGTACTGCCTCCTGATTGAAATATGTTGTAGTATTCCTGACATATGGGTGATTCCCAGAGCTGAAGGAGGAAGGAAGGGTGGTTGGCTACTGAGTAGAAGAGTTGTCCAGGAGTCCGGAAAGGACTGACATAGCAAATGTTGCCCTGGACCTAGATGAAGCATCAGTTTTGTATTGTTTGGTAAAGGTGTGTACAAGTGGCAGCCTCCAAGAAAGACTTGGAGTCTACTTCTTTGTGAAAAGACCCTGAGGAAAGCCACTGCCCTAGTGGAATGTGTTTTAGGGCAGGAAGGCAAGGTCTTGCCATAGTGTGAGTAGCAGAAAGAGAGAGCCTTGGAAATCCAGGCTGCAATAATGTATTTGGAGACTGACCAGCCCAGCCTAGGGGGTCATAAAAAATACAAACTGATGATCAGTCTTTGTGAAGGATTTAGTTGCCTGTGAATATCTAGAGAATGTAAGATCCTTTCCCCCCAGTTTTGGGATTGAGAACAAAAGTGGGAAGATGAATACCCTGATTAAGGAATAGCGCTTTACCTTAGGCATGAAGGATGTATTAGCCCTGAAAGCCACACTATTGTTGTGAAAAATAAGCAAAGGGGGAATGGCCATGAGAGTTTGTAACTAGAAACTCTCCTAGCAGATGCAAAAGCCAAGAAGAGGATGGTTTTTCACATACAGAATTTTAGAGAAGCAGAAGACGCTGGTTGAAAGGGAAGCAGTGTAAGCTTTTCAAAGATCCCAACTGGGAGAGATGGGCTTCCTTGGTGGGCTAAGATGCAGGAGTCCTCTGAGGAAAAGCTTGACCTCTCACCTTGACATAAGTGGAGGCAGTGACAGCTGACAGGTGAGCTTTTATGGAATAGTACGCTAAGCCTGATCGAAGAAGTTCACAGATATATTGCAGTACAGCAGGAGCATGTGATTAGGGTGGGTCTTGACTATGTTTGCAGCATGAATGGGAAAACATTTTCCACTTACCAGTATAAGATTTTCTAGTATTGTGTCTCCCAGCACAATGTTTTCAAAGAGGTGTCTTTGAGGAATTAAAATCCTGTCATTCAGATGGTCAAGTTGGGAGATGGAATATTTGGGTGGAGTAGCAATCCTTTTTGCTGAGTTATTAGGTCCAGAAGAAGAGGAATCCTCCTGTAATTTCCCTTTGTCTGGTGAAATAGCAGGGAAAACCAATGTTGCCTCAGCTAAAATGGTGCCAGTAAAAGGAGTTTGGGTGCTTGGGCTTTGACACCATATGTGAGCTATTTTATGACCAGAATGGAGGGTCAGACAGTTTCTGTACCTCTATGTATGAAAAGAAATGCTGTCTGCTGCATGATATACTAAGGCAACCATACACTCCTGTTGTTATGCATCCACTACTTCTTCATCAAGAGCTATCTTTTATTTTATACATATGCATTTATACATTTGTTAACCAGGTATGCCTGGAGTACTGTGAAGTCAAATGACTCCCTCAGAATCACACAGCAGGTAAATGCAGGTTCAAGGGGTCAAACCATCTCCCATTTGTTTACAGGACACAGCATATTACCAGTTCAGGGCCTTAATTATTTGTGTTACTTCCTTGATAGATGCTGTGGTGTGATGGCGCACAGCCTTATGTGTTTGGCAGGCAGGACTGGAAGCACTGCAGGCTGAAATGGGTACTGCATGGAGCAAACACAGCTGATCATCTAAGGTAGCACATACAATGAAACTCGATCACAGATTGCTCATGTACATTTCTCTTTTTTAAATCTGGACAATGGCATAACCAAGACAAACCATAAAGTATGCCTATTGAAGAAAATGGTTTATGATAACACCCCAAAACACTGCCTGGTTGAGTGACTTGCTTAAGGTCACACATTAGGCAAATGAACGCTGTGGAATCAAAACTGTACTACAAAAAGTTGCTTGTCAACAGTTAAAATACTTAATCTACTTCTACATTTGTCAGATATACTTCTCTGAGATCATAAAACCCCACAAAAATGTATAAATAAATCACAAAACTGAATCTATTTCATGGAACAGACTTGTTAACTTGGGTTTCACTACACTGCAAAGTGCAGAATTAACCAAAAACACCTGTTAGAAGAACAAAGTAGCAACTCTTACACACACCTGCAATGGCTGTTCAAGATGAACATCATCTATGTACCCTAATGCACACAGCAGCAAAGCTACATGACAGAAAAAAAACAACATGATGACCCAATCTGCACAATAATGGCACATGACCTTCTAACTTTGTCACGGGTAAAGCTGGGAACTTACTCCAGTATAACACAGCCTCCATTGTTGTACTCTTGTTGAGTACTATTTTAAATATCAACATGTCATTCAGTGTAAAGATTCTACAGCTATGTCAATCAACGTTATCATCCACATTATAATATGGCAAAATGATAATGAGTATCCGTAGGTGTCCAAATCTAGAAAAATAATTCATTATCCCACTAAATTTTATTTAGTTTTACTTTAAAAGCCTCAAGAGTATCACTCCTTTATATGTAGTAGGTAAACAATCTATGGTTTCAGAACTATTTGACTGAACCAGTCTGACGTAATATTGCTTTGCTTAAGCTTTCCTACTAATATGGTGAAGAAGAGAGTATAGGCAGGCTGGAGTGGGTGGAGAAGAGTGTCAGAAGTGATTTGTGACAGGCAGGTACCAGTAAGAGTGAAAGGGAAGGTCTACAAGAGGGTAATGAGACCAGCTATTTTTATATGGGTTGGAGACAGCAGCATTGACAAAAAGGCAGGAGTCAGAGCTTGACGTGGCAGAGTTAAAGATGCTAAGATTTGTACTGGGTGTGATGAGGGTGGACAGGATTAGGAATAAATATATTAGGGGGGGGTCAGCCCAGGTTGTAAGGTTTGGAGACAAAGCCAGAGAGGCGAGATTACATTGGTTTGGACATGTGCTGAGGAGGGATGCAGAGTATATTGGGAAAAAGATGCTAAGGATGAAGCTTCCAAGTAACAGGAAAAGAGGAAGGCCTAAGATAAGGTTTATGGATGTGGTAACAGAGGACATGCAGGTGGTTGGTGTGACAGAGCAAGATGCAGAGGACAGGAAGAAATAGAAATAGATGATCCCCTGTGGTGACCCCTAACGGGAGCAGCCGAAAGAAGAAGAAGATAGTCACTGAATGACAAAACTATTTTATTAATTAACACAGATTTTATAGATGAAAGCCCATGAAGAATGTATTGTACAAAATATTCATCTTCAATGTTTAGAGACCAAATCTGATACTGAGATTAGATACTGAAAAGGGAAGATAACAGAGTCATTGGTAAATGACAAATGGGCAAAACGTGTTAATGGAGCAGACTGAAGCAGAGAATGGATAAGTTAAGAATGGTATTTTTAAATATCATTAGCATTTAAAAAGACTGATAGCAGAGGTAGGAGTATGGATACAGGATTATATCTATGTATATAGATGAGCTTTTACAAATGAAAGTGATAAACACACCTCTCAACTGAACAACTTTTTGAAGAATGTCCAGATTTTAGCCTCATATTTTTTAACTGTTTTTCATAAAATTGTGTTTTTTCTGGCAAATTAGTGGTAAATCATTAAAGACTGAAGTCAGAAAATAATGACAGACATTTGAGTTTCAGACTTTACATCCTTCAGAAAATTCATGCTAATAAAAAACAATTATCCTATCAACTTTCTAATTTGTAAGAGCAATATTTAAAAAAATGTCCCTATTTTTGGGCCTTTGTCCCACTTTTATTCATGGTTTTGTCCAGATTTATTGCTCTGGAGGTTGAGCGGTATGGTGATAAATTATTTGAAGAACGTTCTAAAGGAAGTGAACAAGGAAAAGATGTTGGTGAAATAACTCCTATAACATATTTATCATCCTTATATTTATTTTATAAATTAAGCATTTTGGAAGAAAATAACCAAGAAAGTCTGTTAAATAAATCACTGCTGTGGTTCAAACAGGAAACATATTGGTAAAACCTGCTATCATGAAAAAGGAGGTATAAACACAACTGTGTGAATGTATGAATGTAAGAATATATAGCGGACATGGAAAGTAAGTATCAGAAAGAAAATAACCAAGAAAGTCTGTTAAAAAATCACTGCTGTGGTTCAAACAGGAAACATATTGGTAAAACCTGCTATCATGAAAAAGGAGGTATAAACACAACTGTGTGAACGTATGAATGTAAGAATATATAGAGGACATGGAAAGTAAGTATCAGAAATGAAAGTAAAGGCAGAAAAAGCAAAAGCTCCAAAACACTATGAAAGAACAGTGCCAGCTCACTAGAAATATTTATGGAAAGAAAGAGAAGATGCAGTCAAACTGGGAGAAATATTTAAATCAGTTACATTGGGGATGGTACATTTCCTTTCAGAAGTCACCTTTGAAGATCTCTACTAAATATATATGACTGCAGGATGGATTACGCTTACTCGGGGGTTGTGAAGCAAAACTAATGAAAATGCATATGCTGCAAGCACAAGAATTCAAGTATGTATGCACGAGGTATTTACAGAAAGTTTTGTAAAATCAGAGATGGACATGATTTATATATCTTATGAAGGAAAACAGAATAGTTCTTAAAGAGCTTAACAAGAAAACAATTCGTACTCAAGAACTGGCTGCTGTGTGCAAGTTTTATACAACAAGCAATGGCATAATATAAGACGAATTAAGGTATTGTGGCAGGAAGAATGGCAGACTAAATATTAGCTTACTTTTAGCAAACAATGAATGTAAATACTGTATATTTCTTCTTCTGAGTATCATGTAATGTGTGTATATATATTTGCTTTAAATAATATTCACTTACTCATTTCTGGTACAACAGCATGCCGTCTTTTATTTTCATCAGATATTACAGCAAGTGATGCAGACTGGATATCGGTTTAATATATCAACTGAAGGATGACAGACTCAGGATTGCACTGTCTTGTTATATGCAATGGTACTGTGTCACTGCTGGAAAATAAACCTAACTTACTGGTGCAGGAAAAGAACCCATAATCTTCTGGTGTTCCAGGAATCAAAGGTGAGTGAAGTATACGCTTTGTCAGTGACAGTGAACTGTTTGAAAAATGAACACTTTAACATGCATTGTCATAGCTAGTATGGTGGCATTCAGCATCAAACATACTCTTCTAAACAAGTACTAATGAATAGTATATACTTTGCAGTTTAATATCTGTACAAACAGTACTCGGTGCATGGCTGTAACAATGTACAAACAGAGATGTACTGCATAGTGGGATAGTGATATTATGCATTGCAAAATGTATACTGCATGGACCTGTCTTATATGGGCAGGACTACCTGAACATACAGTTGTAAATGGTAGACTGGGGCCATTACAAATGCCTGCATCTGGGTGGGCAGAATCATCATGGGTCAACTGTTGAATGTGTTGCATGCCTAAAATGTTTATCCATGCATATTATGTTACCACCCCATATGTATTCATACTCACCTCATCAGGAGCATCCCTTTTACTATTCCTCTTTGGCATACTCTGAGTTTTTGAATGTTGTCACAGGTTAACAGTACTGCCTGTGCTGTGTTTGTACTTAACAAAAAGCTACAGGTGTTGGATTGTCTTTCCAGCAAAAAAGAAAAAGATGTAGCACAGTTCTGTCATCTATCACGTGCTCAGATCATACATGCACTCTTTAGATATCTGACAGATGCTGATGAGGATACCCGTGTGCATAGCACATAAGTCAGTAGCTGGCACTCTGATATCATGCCATGTTCATAAATGCCATCCAAAGTGGTTTAGTTCAGCCAATAGCAGCAGTGTGGCTGCCATTATTTTGCATGGCACCATCCAAGGATGTCCTCCATTGTGGATTGCCTTTTTTGTAGTCCATTATTCCTGGGATGTATGAGGAAGAGTATGAACTGCTCTCCCAACAACTGTAGAAGCTCAATCTTCTGTCTAAAAGTGATTGAGTCATACCTCCACTATCCCAGTATGCCTCTACAATCTTCAGTGGCTATGATGTAGTTGGCAGTGCAATGTTGATGTCTAACACGTGGGCCACATCTGTTGTCATATGAACACTCACATATACATAATAAATGCACAGATGTTGCATACATTGGCTGTCTCCATCTTGTTCCATTACAAGGAGCTCCTGGTTCAACTGTAGTGTGGCAAACAGACTTCTGCACTCCTCACTACATCCCTGCATCTGTTATATACACTATTGTGCATGACTTGACCATGCCTTGCAGAGTTTCCATTGGCTCTGAGCACTGGGTGGTATACAGTATGATGTCACACTGGATTTATTCTGTGCTCCAATGACAGTCATGTAATATTAAACCCAGCACTTTCCATCTCATTGCTCATTTGGCTTATGCCATCCAAATTCTGGTCACATTCAATGCTGTAAGTATTTTATAAGCTTATTTCATTGTGTTTTCCAAGGCACTGGTCACGTCACTACAACACATTTCATCAAACTCTACTTGTATGACATTAGGCAACTGCACAAGTATTTCAGTACAAAATTATCGAACTTCTCTTGATCTCTGGTTATGCCACACTGGGGCTGTTTACAGTAGATAACAACATGTACAGACACATACATGGTGGTGGGACAGGGGGGAATCCCCCTCCGACATTAAAAAATGATGAGTTGATTTGGTATTTTTGTTTTAAAGGACTAGCCTTTTATGCTTTTTTAGATCACCACTGTGCATTTCAATTGATCTAGTTCAAGCATTGTAGACATGTCTTACCCTTCCGTATCTATTCGTGAACTGCAAACTGTTCAAATGAATGTTGCACCTTGTATTACTTTTCCGGAAGCCTCATATTTAATGTGTGAGTTTTCTGTATGTTTGCTGACCTACTTATTTGCTTTCTGTTTTATTTGTTTTTAAACAGGTGTGTGGGCTGGTCCATGCCCTTTTCCCAGGTATGAATGTAGCTATCAGGTAGGACAGTATGCAACAATCATTAAGTCATGTAGCACGTGTTAAGAGACCTTAGTAAAGAGAAAACTATCTTTATATCACATAGCAAGAAAGCCAGGAAATAAAAAAAAAAAATGGCACAGTGACAAGAGTACAAAACATTTTTGGCAATGACCCACAGGCAGGGTGATAAAAGTGATAATTGTAAGTACCTGGAGCATAATGAAGCACAGGCTTGGTGAAACAGAAATTCATTGTATATTAGCACAGAAGAAGCCAAAGGCATTCAAAAATGATGATACAGCTAAACAGCTTGTGCATTACAACATCAGAACGTTATTGAAAGCAGAAGCAGCCTGTTTCACTCTCATTCTTACACTTTTATACTGTTTTCTTTTGACATAGAAAACAATATCACCATGAGCATACCTTTTAATTCTATCATTTTATTCAGTCTAGCAGAGCAAGCATCTCCTCTCAACATGTTAGAGCAAGAAATCTGGGCAAAGCCTAAAATAATGGGGGAACAAAGGCCCCAAAATATGGACAGACTTTAAATATCGTTCTTATAAACTTAAAAAGTTACTAGAATTACAGGACCTGTGACAGAATGCATTTTCTGAAGGATATGATGTCTAAAACTCAAAATATGTCATTGTTTAGTGACTTCAGTCCTCATTGATATGTCAGAAAACCACAAATTTTATGAGGCACAGACCAAAAATAAGAGGCAAAAATCTGGACGTTGTATCAAAATCTGGACGGTTGAGAGGTATGCTCCTAGAAACCATTGATTGCAGATGACATTCCTTATTCTACTCCATGTATCTGTTCTGTCTTGTGACTTTCATAGAAAATATACTATGTGACATTAATGGGGTACTTGTATGTCAACACTTTAAAGTGAAAAAAAAAATCATATTATAAAATACTAACAAAATAACCTTTGTTAGCTCTAATAACTGATATTTTTTAAATTTATTTAGAAATTTTATCATTAATATCTGAGAAAGCACGGTTCATTTTAAAGATCTATGTGCATCATTTTAAGTTCCCTGTGACCTTCATATCATTGATAGTTGTTTAGGAATGAGGTATTTATTCTGTTTATACTAATATGTCATAAAACAATGAAGGATATAAACCACAGCCCACAACAACAGAAGGTACCCCATTCAAAGTGAACCCCTTCTTGTCAGAAAGACTGGAGCAGTAAGGCAATAAAAGTTGGTAAATGCTTTCCAAGAGTGCACCCTCTTGATACAGCTTTGCCTTTATGTTTTCTTTCTCATCAGATAAGTTTAATTACTGAAACAAGACAAAATGCAAATCTGTACTAAAAAATTGTAAATGATTCATGCATTACATTTGATTTTGAAGGGAGACTAGATGTGTTATCACAAGATGGCATATAGAATTAGCCTGATGTATGCAGAATGCTGTATGGAGAATATCTTCCCCTCACAGAAAGTGCGAGTCTGTATAACTGCCGCAATGTAATCTTGTGTGGTTATCAGTCTTATTAAATGACCAGACTCTTTTGGGAGGCATAAACAGAGCTGTTATGTCACACTCCAATGTTTGTACAGATGCTTGGAAGTCTTTACTCAATCAGAAGATTTTTTTTTTTTATTTCACTTTAATTAATTTAGTTAAATTGCTACCACTGGAAGTGTGGCGCCTCTGCTAAAACAACAGAGACTAGCTACCCACAATACCAGTTTTGTCTAACTTTAGTTACTTCACAGTAATTCAAGAAAAATTTCAGTAATGTATATTATTTCTCAAAGTTTACACATTGAGCTTTACTTAGTATTTTCTGTTTGTTTTGTTTTCTTTAATATCCAACAACTGTGTACTGAGTAAACAAGAAAAAAAGTAAAACCTGCTGTATTCTAATCTGTTTATTTGATAACATTGGTTGACTGGGAAGGCCCATTTGGCTTATTCACCTTTCTTCAGCAGAGGCCTAAGGGAAAAAAAGCTCCACAAATTACAGGCAGATTTAGAGAAATTACAAAATAAAAACAAACATTCATAGTAGTAGTAACAGTTGATTAAGATAGATGTAAAGGATTATGACTAGATCTATAAACAAAACCAGCTTATTTATATATTTCAGACATGGGTGCCAAGAAATCCATCTAGAGAATGATGTTTAAGAGGTGAATATTGGCATTGTGCTGAGGGCACATAATACAGGATTATGACTGGAGAGTTAATCATAATTCATTGTAGTGCACAAAGTAAAATGCTGTCAGACAGTGGCATAGCTCTCAACTTCTTTACTTTATGAAATGTGGCAAATCCAAAAATAATAGGGGGAGACAAAAAAAATGAAAATCAGGGACAGTTTTTAAAAATTGCTATAATTCACTAAACAGTTAGTAGAACAGTTTTTTCAACAACATGCATTTTCTGAACAAGAAGCAATATGAACCACTGGCTTTACTGACTGACTGTGATCCTGAGTACGGAACTAGAGAATCAAATATTTTATGAGGGATAGGGAAAAATATGAGGCAAAATCAGGAACACATGAGGCATACAACAGGCCAAAAAAGAGACGTCAGAAAATAAAACAGGTTTTTAGAGTTTCCTCACTTTTTGTTTATTAGTATGGTAGAGTGAAATTCTAGCAACTTTTAAAAACTAGTTTACTTTTTTGCCACTGTGACTGTTAGATATCACTGTTACTCTTTAGTGTGAGATCTGATCTTACCATAACTTAGGTGCCCTTAACGAAGTTTTGTTAAGAACCTCTTAGTGCTGTTAAGATCAGAGTATAATCGTGACAATTAATGCCCCACAGAGAAATTACTGACACCTTCAGACAATATTATGAAATTCAAACATATGCTTACAGAGTTGATTGAGTGAAAATAGGGGTTACATAGCTGTGAAATGGTCATTACCACTGCACTAAATCATTAGTTAGATTGAATAGCATTTGTTTGTTTCTTTGTTTTGTTTTTGTTTTTTAAGCAAATACTTAATCCAAAAAAAACTAAGCTCCTACTCTTCCTCCCTAAATACATCACCACACTCAAAAGTACATTTACCATCTTATCCTGCAACAACACTATCATCTCAGCTGAATCTAGTACTAAATTGCTAGGTGTTACAATAGATGATCAGCTTATGTTTGATCTCCATATTATTAACTTGGTAAAAAGAACTCATCAGAAACTTGGACACCTTTTCCGTAGCAAGAAATACTTAACTAACACTGCCCAAATAACTCTCTCCCAGGCTTTATTAATCCCAACACTCCTGAGTACAGCTGCCACATATTCACAAACCTAAATTCTACACCTATTTCCAGGCTTGAAACTACCTATGTCTGCCAATTGTCAATACTCTGTATAATTGAATTGCCTGAGGAGCTTTTTTTCTCTCCAGGTCTCTGCTTATAAGATCCTATAGCTGATTGTTACTACTGTGTTACTAAAATTTAATAAATTGTTTTCTAGTCCTGAGGAGCTTTTCTCCCTGGGTCTCTGCTGAAAATGAGCCAAAAGCTCAGCCAGACTAACCCGGTTAACAAATGTAAAATAAATAAAATAAATAAATGGACTGATCCTTAGATCATTTTCTGCAACAATCAAAATATTTACAGTTCCTTGAAGAAGCAGGAAAAATAGTAAAAAAACAAAAGAAAATTTTAAGCACTGCTATTCCATTTCATCATATCAAAAAATCTTGTATATTTTTCTTGGTGGAAATAGTTGTTGTATGGTATAATCTGTGTCTCAGCTATCACACCATAGGCTGGGCAATGCTACAGTCAAACACAAACTATAACTATCACATGAACCTCATTGTATAAGCCTAAACTATAAATATAAGCAAGTGCTGACACCTTCATTTAACCTCATAGAAAACATCTAGGTGGGAAAGTATTGCTTCTTTATTCTGCTTTTTTTAATCATTCATTATTTTAAAAAGACAGATCAATTCATCTGTTTTATATACAAAAGCAGGATAAAAATGTTGATATCAAACATGAAAGTGAATAACATTTCATGATTATTCTAAAATGCAAACAAATGTGCATGTATTTGGATGTGCAGATTCAAGCATACGTACAGCACACCATATTAAGCACAGCTGTATTTGCATAATTAATTAGATACAAACTACTGCAAATGCTGCTTTTCTGAAGATATCATTATAATGAATATGTACTGTGCAAAAATGGACATTGGTTTATAGAAGAGATTTCCATATTACTGGGAATAGTTTATTTTGTATGCTTCAGATAAATTAAAAACAATACTGTACTGAGAGATGACAAGTCATTAAAGGTAATTCTGTCATTTCTTAACCACAGACATGAGATAATTAGGACTTTGTGTTGCCTACCTGTGTGTCTATCTATCTGTGTGTGTGTGTGTGTGTGTGTGTGTGTGTATATATATATATATATATATATATATATATATATATATATATATATATATATATATATATATATGTGTGTGTGTGTGTGTGTGTGTGTATATATATATATATATATATATATATATATATATATATATATATACACACACACACACACACACACACACACACATATATATATATATATATATATATATATATATATATATATATATATATATATATATATATACACACACATATACATAGACACACAAACATGCAGATATTTGTATACATAGAAAAGAAAATCTTTGGTTGAAAAAATGAGGATGCAACTCCCTTCAGGGTACATGACACGAAGGCGATCTTTCAGAAAACCATTGCACGAAGTTATGAACATAACACAGGAATGCAATTTTTAACCCACTTGGAAGAAAGCCCCAAAACATCTTTGCATCACATTCATGCTTTGACTTGCTGATAGTTTATAACAGATACCTCCCCACCCCAGCTTTCAGCCCACTATGACTTCATATGGATCTTGTCCAAAGAAATTGGAAAGTAATGGCCCTGCAAAATACTTCATGACTATAAACTTCTAAAGTCTGTCATCATTAGGTAGACCATCTTAATTAGAAAATATTTCCTTTTATCTTCTGGTCTATGAAGACATGCATGCACTTCTTAGTTTTCTGTGGAGAGACAACAACTCAGCAAAATCCAACTGTTGTGATGAGTTTTGCAAGGTCTGATTTGCACTGATATTCAATTAATGCAGTGTACATATAACTGCATGAGAAGCAAGGAATTACCTACCAGTATAGTGCTGGAAATTAATTTTCACATAATATGAATTCTACGTAAATTTATTTTACTATCCCTTTGTAGTTGTATTAAGGGAACTCTGGTAGCAATTTACATATACTAAAAATATTAGCAAGCACTGTTAGGAACGCCTGGGTTATCACATTCGTGATTTGTGGTGCTGAGTAATACAGGGTGTCCTTAATAAGAGGGATATTACAGTGCATTTTTATAAGGTTACTTTATTTAAGACTTGAAACATTTAATTATGACTGCCTTTTACAGCATGTAACAGCAAATAAAGCTTTCTTTCAATAGCTTTCCCAAAGCACCACCAACTGTTACACTTCATTACTCAAAAGTCATTTTTTATTGCTTTTATGTACAAGTCACAACAAGAAATCCTGCTTATTAACATTATACTTTTAAGGAAGGTAGCTTGCCTGAGAGAAAATAATTTGCAAGAAAAGCATTTCAGTTTGCATGTATATCTATCATTTGTGTGTGTCTGTCTATATATCTAAATAGATAAATACTTCTATATATATATTTATTTACATAGATATTATATTGATAAATACACACATACATACATACATGCATACATACGTGTGCATATATGGTTACACTTAGATTAAAAGCACACTTGTCAAAGCAGGAATCAGCATTGTTTCATCAGTATGTGTGTGTGTGTGTGTGTGTGTGTGTGTGTGTGTGTGTGTGTGTGTGTGTTTGTGACTTTGTGTGTGCATTAGTGTGTGTCTGTGAGATCGGCAGAAAAGACTGTGCATGCACGTGTGTGTGAGAGAGACCGTTGGGTGAAAATTTGTATGAATTAATTATAATTCAATAATTGTGTGTGTATGCAATACTGTGTTTTCAGTGGGCAATATTTCACCAAACGTGTGTGTGTGTGTGTGTGTGTGTGTGTGTGTGTGTGTGTGTGTGTGTGTGTGTCTGTCTGTGTGTTAGTGGCAGACGTGCAGAATGAGTTAATTCCTTTTCCCCACTGTTATGAGATCTTTATCAAGATGATTGAATATGCTGTCGATGTGTACAAGTTGATGTTAATTCTGATGAAAGTTTCATTACTTATTTTATTTATATTTGTTTACTAGTGTAGTGCATTGATCTCAATGGACCATTCACAGGCACAGTCCGGGTGTTTCTTTTGTGGTAACAGCAATAACTCTCACTTGATCTGTGTGTGAGTGTGGTTGCAGCTCAGAATGTAGACAGTAGCAGGACACAGACAGGTCAAAATGTACATTTCAGAACGTGGACAGAGGTGAGTGGGGTGGTATTAGTGCTGGGAATGTGTTTGTGTGAGTATTCTCAGGGCAGGGTTAAAGCAAAGGAGAGATAAGGGAATAGCTTTAGTGTTGTGTGTGTTTGTTTGGGCATGTGCCTGACCTTGCCTTGTGTAGTGGTAGTGTTATAAAGCATGGTCAGCACATGTCGATCAGGTGCTGCAGGGGTTCAAATCAGGATTTGTCCTTCTGGACATTACCTTGTACAATGCTGAAATACATCACATCCAGCTCAGAGCATTGTGGTATACCATACATATCTACAACCAATCCAATATGCAGTCAGATATATTTTCTTAATCTGCCTTCCTTCCTTTTGGTAAATCTTGAATCCATTAATCAGATACAATTTTTAAATCAGCTTATTTAATTACAGGCTTTTCCAATCTGCTCTATTAAACACATTGCTATAAGCTAAAAAAAACATATACTTAACTTAGTGTCAGCAGAGATTTCACAGTTAAATCATATCAACTCAATCCTGTAGTTGTTTTTCATTAAACTCACTGTATGCGTTTCATACAGACCAGTATGACGTAGAGTAGGTAGGCTGCACGGACTATACTTGCATTTTAATCAAACATGTGGCACTGTGTACACTCATACCTCGCAACTGTACAGATTTTTGCAGAATGTCCAGATTTTTGCATCATATTTTGGTCTTTTTTCATAAAATTGTGGTTTTCTGGCAAATCATTGGCAAGTCAGAAAATAATGACATGCATTTCAGTTTCAGACTTCATACCCTTCAGAAAATTCATGCTAATGGAAAACCTGTTATTCTATTAACTTTCTAAGCAATATTTAAAAATTGTACCTATTTTTGGGCTTTTGTCCACCCATTATTTATGTTTTTGTCCAGATTTCTTGGATTAAGAGGTTGAGAGGTATGGTATACAGCCATAGTGACTAAACAATTTTGAATTTCCAGAGAAGATACCTTTGCTAGGCTGTTATCCTGATCAACTGAGTAGAAGATCTAGCAAGGATCAGTTCATGTATAAGCTGTAAATGTTATTTTCAGACCCTCTATTCCTCCTTTTACAATACAATACAATACAATACAATTTAATAGTTATATTTATGTAATTGTTGTATTAAAGGACATGTCATTATGCAGAGTAAGTGTTCATGTCTGGCTTAATCCATGTCTGGCTTAATCCACCCATTACCCATGTAAAATTAAGTGTTCATGTTTGTAGTTGAATACCATTAAAATTAACTCTCAAACAGCTGAGTCACCCCTGTATGCTCCCTTTTGTTTATACACTCTCCACTTTATCTATCACACTCACCCACACCTTCAATACAAAAATGGATATAAAAACAGATACATACTGGTACTTAACTATTGGTAGACTATATTTCAGACATACTAAACAGTTACTTTAATGCTGTTTGTAGAATCTGATGTCTGATTACTGTTAAGAATGTCATTTATTTCTATATTTCTCATATATTTATTTGTATAACATGGCGGGTTGGTTATGTTTTAGTGCTTCATAAAATTATTCTGTATTTAAACTTTACTGCCAGTTGTCCATCTTTGTTATTCTGCATCTGTATTGTAGTAATTAGGTCAGAGTTAAAAATATTCCCCACAGGGCAGTCTCCCAAAAAGTTCAAAATAAAAATAGCGCGCTGTGTGGGACAAAGGGATAAAATCCTGATTATGGAGTAGATGACTCACAACTGAATATTGTCACATGGTTGAGAAGGAGCTGGCTGAAGAGAATGGGGAGTGAGTGGCCACTGCTGGCTTAGCCACATGGAGAGAGGGAAGCAGCTCTGACATAGGACTAGGCATTGTATTTATGGAGTCTGAACCTAGGGAGCAGATGCAAATGCATGGCCCAGAGGATTCAACTTGTGGAGGCACAACATCATGGTGACAACATGTAGTGAAGCTTGAGAAGGCACTGACTGGGAGGTGGGGAACTCCACTAGAGGATAGTAGGCAACCCCATATAACTACATGCTGGCCTTTTCCCTGCTGAAGAGCTCCTCAGTCAGCACTCTCATTCAGCCCACCAATACCTGTCTGCCACCCCTACAGAATGAATGGGTCAACTGGATGTAAGTAGAGCCAATGCATGAGATCAAGTAAAATGAAAATAAAAAATAAATAAATAAAGTTCAAAATAAAAAAAAAAAAACAAGAAAATTAGATGTAAAAGGTTTAAGTACAAATCAAAAAGGAGACAAAATAAAGAAAGGGTAGCACAGTAGTAGTGCAGTTAGCAATGCTACTTTGTAATGCTTGGCACTCCAATTCACTTCTCAGCTAGGGAGCTTTCTCTGTAATGTCCAATACTAGAGCTTTATGCTCATTGATTGATTGACTGATTGATTGATTGATTGATTGACTCATTCATTCATTCATTTTACAGGTAAGTGAATTGGACTACTTGAACATTATTTTCTTTATGATGTAGTTAAATTTTGCCATATGTACAAATCAGTCCTATGTTCAGGATTCTGCTGCCTTAATGCTCACAGAGATTGTGTCAGTACACTGCTGAGTCACTCAGGTGTGCCATGCTTTAATGAAGAGCACTTGAGTTGTTCATGAACATGCTGTTAGTCAGAGTGTAGGGACATGCAAAGGATGCATTCGCAGATTCAGGCCTTCTAATTGTTACTTATGTCATAAAAGGGGAAGACTTACAAGTATCTATATTAAAAACTTGACTGGTTAGCTTGTTGAATGCTGAAACATTAACAGCTAAATGGCAAAAGCTTAAAATTGCAAATGGCTCTACATTGGGGAAAGGGCAAATTCCCAATAACGGCCAAGCAAATTCTTTCCCGATGAAAAAATTTGCATAATTGGCCGTTCATGATTTTAAGCTTTTGCTGTTTAGCTGTTGATGTTTCGGGGTTCAACAAACTAAGCAGTCGAGCTTATAATATAGACCCGACTAACAACTGTCAGTGTGCAGTTTATCGATGCACAGAATGTCATCACTGCAACGTCACTGGTATCTTGTAATGGCAATTTGATTCGGAGAACAGAGAGAAGATGAATGTTGCAATTTTGCCACTCTTCTCCCTCTTCTGTGATTTGTGCACTCTCAAACAAGGGGTGATTTTTCCTCTCTACAAAACAATTTTTCATGTTTTACAACCATGGGAATGGCACTGCTTGCAGTAGCAACCTCCCAAGGTTTTTGCTTATTTTGTTTTATTTTAATATTAATTTATTGATTAATTGATTTAAGTACTTATGGTTTGTTGACCAGGTTAGTTCCACTAAGTCAGTGGCCTCTTTTTCAGGAAGAGACCCATGGTGACATTCACATTAACATAAATTTAAAACTACCAACTTAAACAGGAAAACTGAACTAATGCACGGCTTAGCATTAAGAACTGTTTATTACACTTTCATCAGATAGACTTCTTCAGAAAACAAATAACCACAATAAAAATGCACCAATTTAAAAATCATCTTCATCCTATCAACATTAAAATACATTTAAAGATAACCTTTTTACATAATTTGCAACCTTCAATCTCTTAAAAACACTTTATATTGACGGTCTCATTTAAACCAGGGTGTTTGTCAGGGTTACATATTGGAAACACAAAAGATCTAAAACGCGAATGTATGTACATCGATACATAAAGGTTGATGTACATACACAGCGAAACACGTAATTGGCGAAAATCAAAACACCGAACGTGTTTCCTAGCCAGTAGCGCAGTGGTGGGGATAAGGAAGTATATCCTTTTCCCCGCTGTAGTGCGGTCTCAGACTTGGTTTATTTAAGACGTGGGGTGTGGGGGGGTGCAGGGGGGCTTGCCACCCTGCATAAGCTTGTTAATGTATTTTTTTTTTTATTTAGTACTTACCTGTGTGGTGCGTTTTGCTGACAAAACACGTTCAACATTTTGATTTTCACCGTTTTCGTGTTTCGCTGTGTATGTACATCAACCTTTATGTGTCGATGTACATACATTCGCATTTTAGATCTTTCAGGGTTTTAATACAGACCCGTTTGTCAGCATTTAACCTGACGTGCCATTTTGTCTCAATGTTTTCTAGTTTGTTTTTATAATTCCCATCCCTTAAGTCATAAGGTACTTGCTCTGTAACTGAAAATAGGAACTTTTTTATCTATCACAGATAGCAGTGTGTTTATCTAAAGCTGTACTGTGATCTTTTACCTTGATAGAATATAGATGTTCTTTGACCAGTTGTTCTAAACTGTGTGTTGACAAACCTATATAATAAGCCTGACATCATGAACGTAACACAATATAGATTATAAGTCAACAGGAATTATCTATATTGGGTTATAATCAGGATGCAAGTTAAGTAAAAAGGGTACCATTAATTGTATTTTAAAATTGATAAGTTAGAATAAAAGTCTATGTATCCTATTTCAACACATTTATACATATTCTACTCTTTGTATTGTCTATATTGCATTTTTGTAATGTTTTTTATTCAAATTAATTGCCTAATTGATTAATCTTGGATTGATTGCACAATGATTTTGACTGGATGAAATTGCTTTTTAAAAGGGGTGCATTTTTATTATGGTTGCTTGTTTTCTGAAGAAGTCTATCTGATGAAAGCGTAACAAAGAGTTCTTAATGCTAAGCAGTGCATTAGTTCGTTTTTCCTGTTTAAGTTAGTGGTTTTTGGTTTAGGTTATTTATTTTATTACCATATTTTGGCCTGGTTTGTCAGTTTTGAATTTTGATATTCATGTAAATAGGGGAAATTTTAAATCTGGAGAGGGCACAGGGGAAATTCACCTCCTGTTTCTGTAAAGTTCTGCAGGACTCTTTCCATCTACCTGAGCTGCCACTGGCTCAGGCATGCAGATTCTACATTTAATTCTTACCCCCCTTATGCTACAGTGTAGTTTCAGTATTGGAAAATAAATCCAAACATGGTTTAAGGGGAAAAACTGTCTTCTATTTTTCTAGTACCAGTTTGCTACCTGTTGAGCCACTGACATTGTGTTTAGGGTAGAATAACCCTATTGTGTGTGTTTTGTCACATTAAATGTTGATAATGCTTTGCAAACCTATAATTGTTTACTCAGTTTTAACCCAAACGGACCTACTTCAGTCTAGGCCTGAACAAATACAAATGACAGCAGACAAGGAGGTGTCTGGGATGACATGCTCGACAAGCCACGCTGCTTTGCTAGAGACGGCTTGCACCTGTCACCCTTAGGCTTTCGAATACTGGCCAAGGCTCTTACCACCCCCATAGTGCCTTTTTTAGGCAAGGCTCAAAAGACAAACCCACCGCCATAAATAGCACAAGTAACAAAAAACTGAGGGTAATGCTACTCAATGCCAGAAGTCGAAACCTCAAAATGCATGCACTCGAGGCACTCCTTGGTATGGAGAAAATTGATATATGTGCAATAACAGAAACCTGGTTTAAGGCTCCAGAGAGCACCCCAACACTACCAGGCTACAACTCATACCATACATTTCCGCCACAAAACCTGGACCAAAATACAAAAGGCGGGGAGTATCCATATTCATCAAGGATACCCACACCTCCAGGTTAGTGGCCCAGCACAATGCTTCAGAGATCATCCACGTGCAACTAACAATGGGCAAAACTGCTATTCAAATTATACCTTGCTACAGATCACCCACCATGTCCGAGGACCCCCACTCTGCTTTCCTGGAAACACTGGGAAACATAAAAGTCCTAACAAACACCCTGATATTGTGTGATTTCAATTACCCAAACATTAACTGGGAGAACTACTCAAGTACAAACTCCCTTGCCCAACATTTCCTAGAATTTATAAACTCAAACACCCTGGATCAACTGGTCAACACCCCCACCAGAGTTGACAACATATTGGACCTGGTCATCACCAACATGGGCGACCGGTGTTCCACACCGGATGTCAGCCCCTCGTTGGTTAGATCTGACCATAAACTAATCACTCTGGATATCCACATTCCACCTCCACCCCCGATCAAAGAAACCACCATGAAAAAATTTTCAAAAGCAAACTTCACATTACTTAAGACCAAGGTGGGAAGTTTCAAAGCCCCCATGCTAAAGGATAATGCTGTCCAAGCTGCAAATTCCTTTACTAATGCACTCTATGGGCACCTACAACAATGCATGGATTGTGCTATCCCAAACAAAACCAAGACTCACTCTTCCAAGAAATGGAAACCAGTCTGGTGGACCCATGCCATAAACAAGCTATACAATAGAAGGAGGAAACTAGTATAGAAAAGAGTAAAATCCCAAGAAGGGAAGACATCCCTGATCAGTATCAGCAAGAAACTACTTTCCTGCATAAAATCATCCTAGGTTAGCTTTGAAAGAAAAATTGCCATGGAATCCAAAGATAACCACAAAGAATTCTTTAGCTATGTCAAGAATCTAACTGGCAATTCTCAGATCTGCTAGAACACTGAACCGACCGATATAGCCAACATCCTGGCAGACAGTGCAAACTTCACCCCCTTCTCACCCCCAAAAGGGCCCATAACTATACCAGAAGAATGTAGTGCCCCTGAAATCATACACTCAGGTTAAAACAGCCCTCTCCAAAGCCAAAAACACAGCATCAATGGGACCGGACGGTGTCCCAGGCTGCATCCTACACAAGCTCAAAGATGAACTAACCCCTCACCTAAACACACTGTTTAAACTCAGCCTATCCACAGGCTATGTGCCCACAGAGTGGCGCACATCAACAGGTATTCCAGTCCACAAAGGTGGAGCCACAACAGACCCCGGGAACTATCGCCCTATAAGCCTGACTAGCTTGGTCTGCAAAGTTATGGAGTGCATCATCATGGATCTCATTAACAGAGACATTGGGAACCTCCAAACACTGGACCCTACCCAGTTCAGCTTTGTTAAGGGCAGATCATGCCTCCTTAACCTGGTGGACTTCTTTGAGGCAGTTACCAAGGCTATAGACGAGGGAAAGGTGGTTCACACAGCCTACCTAGACCTCGCAAAGGCCTTTGACACCATTCCCCACTCAGGCATTTTAGACAAGCTCACCAGCCTGAACATAAACCCCCTATGTCAGGAGATGGGTTGCCAACTGGATCACGGACAGAACCCACATGGTAAGAGTTGCAGGAGCTAGGTCTGATTCTAAACCGGTTGCAAGTGGCATTCCCCAGGGCTCAGTCCTAGGACCTCTCCTGTTCAGCATATACTTCTCAAAGGTACAGGCAAGCTCAGGAGGACTATGGCTGACCAAGTTCACAGGCGACTGCAAACCTGGGGCTATAATTGACTCTCCAGCTGACACAGACATCCTCCAAAAGGGTCTCATTGAGACAGATACCTGGTGTCAAAATCATGGCCTCAAGCTAAATGCCAAAAAGTGCATAGTCATCCCCTTTGGAAAAAACAAAGTACCCACAAACTATCACAAAGGTGGTAGCCCCCTAAATAAGGAAGACATAATAAGGGATCTGGGGACCCAAGTAGATAGTAACCTCTCCTTTGTTAATCACATTGACAAAGTGGTTAGAAAATCTTTCTATGTGGCCCACCTTATCACAAAAGGGTTTGCATCCAGATCAAAAGAGGTCATTGGGCCCCTCTACGCATCACTCATCAGACCCATCATAGAGTAGAATGCCCCATTTGGGATGTACCTTACAAGACACCTGCAACAACTGGAAAGACCACAGAAGTACCTCACCAAGAGGATCAGTGGCCTCAAGCAGATGCCCTATGCAGCTCGACTGAAGAAACTCCAGCTGTACTCGGTTGCATATCGCCTACTCAGAGGTGATCTTTGCCTGACATACAAAGCCATGTCCAACCCCGAATTGATGGACATGCTCCACCTAAGGAAAACCATATCCCCTCGAGCCACACTCTGCAGGGATCTAAACCTCACCACAACAATAAATAGGACGTGCTGGAGGGATAGATTCCTGACCCAGAGACCTCCCATGCTCTGGAACAAGATTCCAATCCATATTAGGCAGAACTCCTTGCTAACCCTCTTCAAGAGAAACCTTGATGAGTGGATGGGAAACAGAAAGTTTACCCCAGGGATCACTTCAATGGCTCTGCTGGACAGAGACACAGGGAACTAATCTAAGGGGGTGGCGAATGCCAACACATTCTGGCTAGGCTTATAAATGCCTTCGGGCAGATAGCCTAGTACCTAACTATGAACCTATTATGAATGCAGACAAAATGTTGTGTGCAGATGGTAATGATTCAATAATAATAATAATAATAATAATAATAATAATAATAATAATAATAAAGTACACAATACAGAAGATAACAGGAAGTGATGATTATTGTATGGAGGGAAAAAGAAGAAGAGAGTGAAATGGAAAAGGGATACAGGACAAAGTGTCAAAGACAGCAAAAGTAAGGAGGGCACACAGGCATACAACTATATACAATAAATGCAATGTGGAAAAGAGGCTACATATTAGTGTTAGGAAACAATGTGAGAAAAACAAATGTGCCTGACTGGTGACATGGATAGTTGGGGATTAGGTGGTTTGCCCAGAGAGAAAGCATTTGCAAATATACTCAGACTTGAGATGATCTTCAAGCTGAGCACAAAATGAAGGGAAGTCTGAAGTGTGAAGTCTTTAACATTGGTAGGGAGGGATTCCCAGAGTTTGGGGCCTAGGATGGAGAAGGCATGGTTAATGCACTGAAGTCTGGTTCTGGGACATTGGAAAAAGGTGACTAGAGTGGTTAAGACATCTTAGATTGTAACAGCAGGGATTGTCTGAAGAGGCTGGTGGCAGGGAAGGATAGGAGTATTCTTTGAGGAGCTTGTAGACCTGGGAAAGAAGAAACAGGCTGGCATGTTATTGGACAGGTAACCAAATGGCTTAATTCAGAGTGATACAATGATGGTCATTTCTAGGAGAGTGGGTAATGAAATGGCAGATAAAGTTGCTTATAGTTTGGATGGTGGGGGAGGTTTTCATGGATGCTGTTGCAACCAGTGGAAGTCCATATTCATGCTGGGCTAGTAGAATGACTTTGCCTATGGCAATCCAGGTTGGACTGGAGAGAAAGGGGGAGGCTTTACAGGATAGCAGGGGAATTAATTTAATTCTTTATTTGTTCTAGGTGAAGATGTGGGATCAACCCACATACCAAGGTATTTGAAGGACACGAGCTGATCAATGGGGTTGTCAAGATGGTCAAGGATAAGAAGGGATTTTAGAGTTTTTTTCTGTCATTTAGAGGGGTTACCAAACAATATTACTTTAGTTTTGAAAGTATTCAGTATTAGCTTTTTGTTATTAAGCTATTCAATAAGAGAAAGGAATTATGCTTGCAGTTATGTGGCAGACGAGATCAGGTTTGAGTGAAATAAGAGAATATCATCAGCATAAAGTAAGAGAGAGAGGTGAGGGAGGTCAAGCGGTGATTTATTAATTAAAATAGAAAAAAAAGAAAAGAGATAGAATGGAACTCTGAGATACTCCTTAAAGAAGGGGGTGGAAGCAGAGATAATGTTCTGAAACTGAACAGTGAAGTACTCTTTGGAAAGGTAATTTTTAAACCAGAGAGCTGTATCTCTGTTAATTCCATTTTCATTTATGTGATATAACAGAGTGTTATGGTCAGCCAGATCAAAAGCTCTGGTAAGATCAATAAAGATGACTTCAGTGAGGAGGCCTTTGTCCACAGGCAGGAGGATGTTATCAGTAGGTGTCCGGAGTGCTGACGTAGTGCTCCTATCTGCCCAAATGTCATGCTGTTTTTGAGAACAGTAGATTATACTGGGAGATGTACTAGTTGAGTTGATTGTAAACTAATTTTTCAAGGAAAAGTGACAATTACCCAACACCAATTCCAAGTATGGAGAGAATGGAGATGGGATGGAAATCAGTGGCTTGGGATGGGTTAGTTTTTTTTTTTGGGTGGGGGGGTTAACAGAGGCTGTTTTCCAGATATCAGGCATGATTTTCTTTTATACATATTTTTATAGCATCTTCACAAAACATGTAAATGTCTAAAACCGTGCAAGATATGGCTTTGAAGTTTTTTTGCAGAAACTTCAGTTTTATTGGCCAGATATGCCAGAAATCCATGTTTTTGAGGCATGTTTTGAAACTGTAAGTCAAACAGGACATTTTACAATAAACAGCATATTTCTTCCTGAAACTATCACCTGACAAATGACACCATTTCCAATATCCTAGCACACATTTAAGTGAAAGATAAAAATGCAGTGCTGCTCACTCATTCTTTGCAATTCAGTTTTGCAATGTTTTATGCATTCTGGCAACATCTTATGTAGATTTTAGGTGTGGATCTCCTTTAGAAATTGTTTGTTTGTTAATACTCTGCCCACTTTGGGGATATACTACACTAATATGATTATAATATAATAGGATACTGGTGTTTTTACACTCCTCTTTTACATATCTTACTTGCATACATACTATAATGTCAGAAAAGGTTACCATACTTGTGTTAGCACAATAACTGTGCTATAACTTGCACAATTATTATGCCATGCTGACAAGCTATACAATGCTTTACAAATACACAGTTGGATTTTAATAATATTTTGTCTTGCACATCCCTTAAAACCTACTTTGCATTGCAGTATAGGATTATTCGGTTATGGCATCCGAAGTCTATCTGGACATTGTATTACTCCTTTGTAAATGCATGGAAGACATTACTGTACATTACAGCTCTATGCTTGATATCTGAGCCCCTGAGAAGCTGTGTTGTACTAAATTCCTTATACTACCTGAGGGGTAACACTGCAGTGCAGAATTTCAAGGCCTCAGAGAAAGCATACATAACCACTACATTCTTGAATGGCAGCATTACAGTTTGTTAAAGCACTGCAACAATACGCCACTCTGCTTCGCTAATGGACTGCAGACACTGGGAGCTAGAATAACAGGAGCGCTTGTCATATAATATGGCAGCAATCCTGTGACTTCCAAAAATGTATGGAAATTGCTTACATAAAGACTGTTTTGAAGGCAGCTTGAATTTCTCTGTAAGCCAGTTTAAGATTTACACATATGTGAAATAAAGAAACATCAATGTTCCTAGCTGATAGGAACCAAAAGAGCCTTCTTTCCTACCAAATGGATAAACTGCATTTTTGTAGCATCCTGCTTCTTCTTATATTCTAACAGAAGAGTCTTAACATCTACTTATAAGCTACTGTATTCTACTGTGACTTAGAAAAGCTGCTTAATACATGTACTACCTTTTCTTTAAAAATACTTGCTTACATTACCTATGGACCATACTCTCTCTGTCTTTAACTTGTGCCTCTTTTTTCTTGCACATGTGGTTTCTAGAAAAAATGCCTTGCCTCATTAAACTTTAACTCTACTGAGGGGCATACATGCTTCTATCATGGCTCTCATTTTCACACTTCCTACAGGCTACTTAAAAATAAAATGTCACTCTTTGCATGTCTTTCGGTGGAGACCAAGCACCAGTTTCTTTTCAATTTTTATCTTTGCCAAGTCCCCATGCTATTAATGTTTTCATGGGAGAGGGTGTCTCTGAAATTTTACACAGTAATATAATTCAATAAGATTTTTTCTAAGATACTTTCTTTATGTTTATTTGTTTCTGGCAGTATATAACCTTATCTTGGGTTCTTATGCATACATGCCTTAGTCTGCACGTCTTTAGTTGTTACAAAGCTGACTGTTCCTCTTATGCTTGCAAAGCCCTTCTAATTCTATTTGCCTTGCTATTTGTACTGATCCTTTTCCAGATCTTTGTGTCACTGACAAAGAAGTATATGCCGTCTAATCCTGCAATGCCAAAAGAACCAAACAGAACTCGCTCCAGAATAAATCTCATAATCATACCTTCCTCTGTTGGAGTGCCATCATCTTCTGTTTACAGTTACTCATTACCCACTTCTTTCCATTTAATTTCTAACTGTAAAGAAGCAACATCCAGGGATGTATTTAAGTCACCTGTGTATGAAAACCACATATTGAACCTCTCCATTCTCTATTAGTTTGCATTTCCAGTCAAACAAATCTGTTAGATTTAAAAGTTTCATAAGATTCACCAGCTGCAAATTTCTAGTATAATTAAGATAAAAACAGACAAAGCAAATTATTAAATAATTTGTATAAAATTAAGCAAAAATCAGCCTTTTATACCTGTGATACAGTGCAACTAATTAACAAATTAGTTTGTCAACAACAAAATTTGCTTATTAATTTATTAGCCCCAAAGGAACCTAACAAACCAACTAAGAGAGTATTCTGCAACCATAATGGAAAACCAAAGAAAATGATAAAGTCCATAGTGAGGGTTGCTATTGTAAATGGAATTCATTCTATATGTTCAATACATAGAATTCAATAAGTATAGTAAAATTACCGAATAAATATATGAATATAATGAATAAATAGCATAGGAATAAATTACAGGGAGATAATAAAACAAAAACTAGAGTAAGCAGACTTAATATATATATATATATATATATATATATATATATATATATATATATATATACATATATATATATATATATATATATATATATATATATATATATATATATATATATGTGAATGTGTGTGTGTGCATAGATAGATAGATAGATAGACTGATATGGATGTACTTTGAAATATTAATGTACACAAATTTCGGACAGCTACACATCAATCAAAAAAGACTGAAAGTCAAAAAAAACAAAACACTAATCAAATATATAACAACTCTGACATCACTCTACTGTGGGCAAAAAGCAAATTCACTGATCCCCACTGTTCACAGTCTCTAACAGACTTAATTGTGGCACAAGCAAGCAAATGAACTTTGACCACTTCTGGCAGCATAAAAAAAATGTTCAATACTATGGACGTTCAATTAAACAGAGTGCTTCCACACACACACACACACACACACACACACACATATATATATATATATATATATATATATATATATATATATATGTATGTATTACAGTATAGAAACTGTAAAATGCATGTGTGGAGAAAAACACATGCATGTATCATAACTTACATCCAACCAAAAAAAAAAATGTAGCACTCAGAAAGTACACACACACACACACACACACACACACACACACACATATATATATATATATATACATGTTTTGTCTGCATTATATTGAAATGTATTACATGGATGTGTGCATAGTAACCGACCATCTGCAGTCTTAGGCAGCATTATTAGCCCTTACTTTATTGTCTTTTTTTGTGTGATGTGATGCATATTTCATCTTTTTTCACCTGAGCTTTGTGATGTGTAAAGGTAAATTTCTCTATAGTTCTGAGTGGCAGTTAGTTGTAAACTGACACTCCTGGATATTTGTTTTTACTGTTCAAGTGACTCTATCTGATTCACTAACATTCCTTGCATTTCGTGGCTCCTTGTATACACTGTGTGACATCACAAGCAGCTGGGTAAGGATGTTTGCCCTTTCTCTAATTTTCTGTGATCTTGGAGTTAGTATAGTTAAGGTAGCAGATGTAGGGTGGTGTTATCCCACCTTGCAAAAAACACTTTTGACTTTCTATATTTGACCATGTTAGTCTCATTAACCCAGGGGGTATTTCAGTGACAACCCCAGGTGATATTCTTACTAACTAAAGAACATTTGCTGAAGAAGTATACATTTTGCTTCTCTTTTTGATGAGGTCTATGGTATCCTTTTTGTCTACCTGATCTTCCTGCTACTTCTGCAGTTGGGACCTGGGCTTGATTTTCTAAACCCCATATGCTACACTGTAGTTTCAATGTTGAAAAATAAATTCAGTCATGTAGTAAGGAGAAAAAAAACTCCGTCTTCTGATTTTCTTAAACCAGCTTGCTAACTGTTGAGCCACTGACACTGTTTTTGTCATCAAATAATCCCTTGTCAAGATGTGACTATTCATAACAAACTCCATAAAAAGCAGATTTATCATTATGCCCTTTAGAAGTAGTAGTAGTAGTAATGTTTTAGCTAGAGTCATATGAAAGTATTAGTGTGTTACCTAAAATCTTATGAAAGTACCAGTGGGTTAACTAGAACCTTATGAAAGTACCAGTGGGTTACCTAGAACCATATGAAAGTACTAGCGTGTTACCCAAAATCTTAAGAAAGTACCAGTGGGTTAACTAGAACCTTATGAAAGTACCAGTGGGTTACCTAGAACCATATGAAAGTACTAGTGTGTTACCTAAAATCTTATGAAAGTACCAGTGGGTTAACTAGAACCTTATGAAAGTACCAGTGGGTTACCTAGAACCATATGAAAGTACTAGTGTGTTACCTAAAATCTTATGAAAGTACCAGTGGGTTAACTAGAACCTTATGAAAGTACCAGTGGGTTACCTAGAACCATATGAAAGTACTAGTGTGTTACCTAAAATCTTATGAAAGTACCAGTGTGTTTACTAGAACCTTATGAAAGTACCAGTGGGTTACCTAGAACCATATGAAAGTACTAGTGTGTTACCTAAAATCTTATGAAAGTACCAGTGGGTTAACTAGTACCTTATGAAAGTACCAGTGGGTTACCTAGAACCTTATGAAAGTACTAGTGTGCTACATAGAATTTTATGAAAGTACCAGTGGGTTACCTAGAACCTTATGAATGTACTAGTGGGTTACCTAGAACCTTATGAAATTACTATTGTGTCATTTAAAATCTTATGAAAGTACTAGTGGGTTAACTAGAACCATATGAAAGTACTAGTGTGTTACCTAAAATCTTATGAAAGTACCAGTGGGTTAACTATAACCTTATGAAAGTACCAGTGGGTTACCTAGAACCTTATGAAAGTACTAGTATGTGACTTAAAATCTTATGAAAGTACTAGTGGGTTGACTAGAACCATATGAAAGTACTAGTGTGTTACCTAAAATCTTATGAAAGTACCAGTGGGTTAACTATAACCTTATGAAAGTACCAGTGGGTTACCTAGAACCTTATGAAAGTACTAGTATGTTACTTAAAATCTTATGAAAATACTAGTGGGTTGCCTAAAATCGTATGAAAGTACCAGTGGGTTACCTAGAGCCTTATGAAAGTACTAGTGGGTTAGCTAGAACCTTATGAAATTACTATTTTGCTACTTAAAATCTTATGAAAGTACTAGTGGGTTACCTAAAATCTTATGAAAGTACCAGGGGTTACTTAGAACCTTATGAAAGTACTATCTACCATAATGTTAAGATGTGCAGCTAACCCCGGTAGTCACCGCCTATCATATCAGGGTTATAGCTAGCAATAAAATGTTGATCTTTAATAAAACACATTAGTATCATAATTCAGAAGAATTTCTTGGGGATACATCTAAGGTAATTAATAAATTTAAGAATTTAATTTGGTAAAAATGACTATTCCTTAATAATCTCAGATGTACAAAGCCTGCATTGCAGCATTCCTTACTGTCTCGGCTGGAGACCAATGACACATTACACAGCTGACAGCCATTTGACATCTTACGCATCTTTTGCTTTTATCACTTTTGCTGTTTGTTTAAAACACACCTTATTTCTTTTTGAGAAAAATGACACTTTTCAAGTGCGACAGTCAAAAGAGCAAAATTTGCCCTCAAAATAGCAACAGTTTTTGTCTTTTATTGAGAGGATTTTATCAACAAGACACAAGTTATTTAGAATGTGCATTACACAGATGATTTGCTTTTTATATGGGATAAAAAAAAGAAAATGTACTATTCTTCTGTGACTTTTGAATAATAATCATTGGGGCATTAGATTTTTATAATGGTTTTGATTTGAAAGTTAACTTTGCATAATTTACTTTATCTTAAAAACCCTAGGAATGAATTGAAAATTTTCATTATTATAAAAAATCTGCAGTGAATATTTTTATTTGTTACTAAGACCCCACCCCCAAATTATTATTTTTTTAACGTTAGAGAAATACATTCACACTCATTGTAATACTGCCATTGGCAGGGGATTTTATGTAGTATTTAAAGAAGTTGCCTGTGGTTTGCTGAGTACAGATGATGAAGGAAAGATTTGAAAAAGGCTTTACTAATCGCAACAGCTGACAAAAAAGTATCACAAAAAATGTATTAATGTTAATAAATTGTGGGATGTATGTGATGTTCATCAAGGTGAGCAGATTTTTTTTTTTGCATTAAAAAATACCCTTTTATGATGCATTTAAATGATCATTTTCAAACATGGGCATCTTTGCTTACTGATTCATCAGTGGTCTGAGGGGAGTGAGAGAGAGAGAAAGAGAGAGAATATGTGTGTGTGTGGGTGTGTGTGTGCGTGTGTGTGTGTGTGTGTGTGTGTGTGTGTGTGTGTGTGTGTGTGTGTGTGTGTGTGTGTGTGTGTGTGTGTGTGCGGTGTCTCATGTATGTAAGTGTCTGTTTGTTGGGGGTGGCTGCTATACCTCTCAACTCCCTCAAGATTAATAAACAAAGCCTGTAATAGTGGCCTAGATGTCAGAGATACTCCTAGATGTTAGTCCAGGTTGCTTAAAAAGTTAACAGAACAACAGGTGTTGCATCAAACAGCATATTCTGAACAATAACAAGTATGAACTTCTAATGTATGGTACAACTGACTGACTGACTGTAATTACCTGAGACAGGGCAAATATAAAAAGCAAAATCAGGGATTTCTATTGAGAGGTATGGTGGTGTGTCATAGAGTGTGTGTATGTGTTTTTGGAATAGTGATTGAGGGGGGCCTGTGTCAATGTGATGTATGAGCCACCAGTGGTGATTAACACTAGTAGTGATTTACAGACATGCAAATTAGCCAGTAATAAAGTATTTCCTCATTGTGGCTAATCATGACTGAACTGAATTGCCCACATTCATGTAAACTTCCCCTTGTGGCTGCACCACTGCAGCAGTTTACATGAGCTCAGAGAAAGCACTCTGAATACCAGCCATTTTCCTGCTTCATTCTGCTGTTATCCCTCTAATGAGTAACTGAGTGCAGTTATATATGTAGGTATATTTTGGGGGCTTTCCTTTTATTCCCCAAGACGACAGTCTGATGAAGCATTGGGGAATTAAATATTTCTTCTAATCTGCAGTAGTACATTGTGTGTGTGTGTGTGTGTGTGTGTCTGTGTGTGTGTGTGTGTGTGTGTGTTTGTTTGGCTTACACTCTAACTGCAAATTTATATTTACAGCAAGTACTTCCTGGTTATCGCAATGCAAATACATTTAAAAGTATAGTACACAGCTGCAAATAAGAAGGAAATATAATTACTGTAGTAAAATAAAAGCCTCGAAACACTAGGAATGTGAAAGTGTAGAAGGAAAGAAAACGATGGAATGCTGCACAAATACACTGCTCCACTGGCACGTGCTCCAGAACTGACAAAGAAGGACAATGATGGACAGGAAGGCAGCATCATCATTGGAAATATTCAGCACCAACATCACAAGATATTCATTCACAGAAAGAGTGTTAAGGCAGAGAAACGCACCACTATAGTGCATAGTGGACTTTGAAGGAGTAAAACTTATTCCAATGAGATGACAAAAATGGGTAAGCAAAGCTTGGTTACATAATTTGCTCAGATTAATACAGCGGACAAATGGAGGCTGAGAAGTTCAAATCATAGATTATAGGAAGCAGCTTCTTAACTGTATTAAGTGCCAGACTAATTTATAAACTATGCAACTGACATCTATCAATTAAATGTGTTCTACCATGAGATATTTTAAATGACATCATAATTCAGTAATGACATCTTGCCCCATGGGAACTGCTAGCCTTACCCTTGTACAGATTTGTATGTCCATGAGAGTGAATACTGGGTGGGCGCATAACAGAGTATATGGAAAAACTGAAATAATTTCTGATTATATGGATAAAACTGACATGTAGGTTATATGTCATGCATGGAAATGGAGCTTGCTTACAGTTAACAGCACTTTTCTAGAATCAAAATCACTTTCTATGGATGCTTTGTGCCCTATTAAACATCTAGTTTATGCCCTTAGCTAGCTAACTAATCTTGGTTCATGATGTCTTCCTGTTAGTGTAACATTGCCTTGCAGCAATTGCAGCCAGTCAATCATTTCTGTGCACATAAATGTGGATATATTTTGAAGCTATTTATGTATTCTATTGTAGCAATCTGAGACAGGAAGTGAAAAGTAATGAATGATTATATGGATAAAACAGAAATGTCACAATGGACAAGTGACAAGACTGTCTGTATTTGTTGCAGCTAGAAGAAGAATAGCTGGGCTTAACTAGAAGTTATTAAATTCTTTGTTTTGCTTTCTTTTAAATCTAATTGATAAGACTGATTTGCAATACCTCTAGCAATCCCTGCTATGGCATATGTCTTGTAAACAAATACAATGTTATTAATTCGCTACAATATGAACCTCCTGTCAAATAATGAATGTATCTCAGTTATTCTGAAAGTAATATAAAATTGTTTAAATGTTACAACAAAACTGGACTGGACTTCCTAAAATGCCGATTTTCTAGAGTTTCTGTGATTTAAAAAGCTTGTTTCAGCTACATATTATACTTATTTTCCTGCCTGCACTTTAACAAAGTCATTTTTGTGTTTAAATTACCTGTTTAACTGTTATAGGCTACACACTCAAGTGTGATAGCTATTTCTGTGCATTTAAAGTGATTTTTTTATGGTATCTGCTTTATTTTCTGAAAAAAAAAAAACCCAAAAAATATATACTTGTTTTCCTGCCGTTCTCACCTAGTATAGTCCAGTTTTCAGGTTAGTGATGAATTCAGGGCTGTGTTAAAAATTTCTGTCTTTGCCCATACCTTACTTGGAGAGAAGGAAGTTTCTCTTTTCACTGTGAGAGAGGGAGCTTTGAGCAGCCTATCTGTCCCTGGAGGAGTGGTTTCAGCCCAGAAATTAGTAGTTTATTGGCCATTTGGGGCTAATTTCTATCTCTTTCATTTCCCTGCTATAAAACCTGCATTTCTGACATTTTTGTGCTAGTATACAGTTCAGCAAGCTCATGCCTGGTGCCCTGCAGAGTTCTACAGCAGCAGAGAGACAAAAGAGACTTTGGAGTGATTAAGTATCATTTTATGCATTTTCTTGCTGCCTTTAGCTAATTACACCTAAAACGCAGATTTTCTAGAGTTTCTGTGATTTAAAAAACTTGCTTCAGCTACATATTGTACTTATTTTAATGCCTGCACTTTAACAAAGTCATTTTTGTGTTTAAATTACCTGTTTAACTGTTGTAGGCTACGCACTCAAGTGTGATAGCAATTTCTGTGCATTTAAAGTGTTTATTTGATTGTATCTGCTTTATTTTCTGAAAAAAAAAAAAAAAAAAACTAAAATATATACTTGTTTTCCTACCTTTCTAAGCTAGCATAGTCCAGTTTTCAGGTTAGTGCTGAATTCAGGGCTGTGTTAAAAGTTTCTGTCTTTGCCCATACCTTACTTGGAGAGAAGGAAGTTTCTCTTTTCACTGTGAGAGAGGGAGCTTTGAGCAGCCTATCTGTCCCTGGAGGAGTGGTTTCAGCCCAGAAATTAGTAGTTTATTGGCCATTTGGGGCTAATTTCTATCTCTTTCATTTCCCTGCTATAAAACCTGCATTTCTGACATTTTTGTGCTAGTATACAGCTCAGCAAGCTCATGCCTGGTGCCCTGCAGAGTTCTACAGCAGCAGAGAGACAAAAGAGACTTTGGAGTGATTAAGTATCATTTTATACATTTTCTTGCTGCCTTTAGCTAATTACACCTAAAACGCAGATTTTCTAGAGTTTCTGTGATTTAAAAAGCTTGCTTCAGCTACATATTGTACTTATTTTAATGCCTGCACTTTAACAAAGTCATTTTTGTGTTTAAATTACCTGTTTAACTGTTGTAGGCTACGCACTCAAGTGTGATAGCAATTTCTGTGCATTTAAAGTGTTTATTTGATTGTATCTGCTTTATTTTCTGAAAAAAAAAACAAAAAACTAAAATATATACTTGTTTTCCTACCTTTCTAAGCTAGCATAGTCCAGTTTTCAGGTTAGTACTGAATTCAGGGCTGTGTTACAAGTTTCTGTGTTTGCCCATACCTTACTTGGATAGAAGAAAGTTTCTCTGTTCACTGTGAGAGAGGGAGCTTTGAGCAGCCTATCTGTCCCTGGAGGAGTGGTTTCAGCCCAGAAATTAGTAGATGTGAAGTTGTTAATCTCGCCGATTATTCTCACTGAAGCTCAAGGTTTATCAGTACCTCGAGACCAGCCCCTTATCCCACCATGCACTGCTAGAATTACCTCAGATCTAGTTTACCACAGCAAGAGAGATCTCGGTGATCCAGACAGCTTGGACCATTTTAGAAACAGAATTAACAGCAAGTTTTTAAAAAGTTTCCTTTTTGATATATTTATGTAGTGTGTGTTAGTTCCATTATTTTTAGATAGTTTAGACAGTTTAGATAGTTTAAATTGTTTTAAATTAGGGACTTGTTGGCTTTTTAGTTTGTATGGGCCTTTAGCCCCTTTTCTTACTATTAATCCCTTTAGTAGTTAAGTTTTCTCTGTGGGACTCTTAGTCCCATATTTGTATTATATTTTTATTTATATATATATATATATATATATATATATATATATATATATATATATATATATATATATATATATATATATTACTGTTGTAGATAGTGCCTGGGTTGGGCTTAGTTGTTTGTGAATCTATTTACTGTTTTTCTCTCAGTATGTCAGATAGGGAGAAATCCCATCCCAAATTGGGTTTTAAAAAATGCCCAGATTGTGGGCAGAAAATGTCCATCACTGACAGACATATTCAATGTGTCTACTGCTTGGGGGCCAAGCACCTCCAAGACACCTGTAGCATTTGTCACTCCTTCTCTTCAAGAGTACTCTTGGAGAGAAGGAGGAAACTTATAGACAGAGGATTGCTACAGCAATCTTTTTCAGAGGTTTTGAATAGCCATGAAGGTACTAGTCCGTCTTCCAAATTATCAAAATCCAAGTCTTCAGATAAGATATCCAAAAAGGCTAAAATTTCAGGAGGGTCATTGGTTCCACAGTCATCAGAACCAAGTGTACCTTTGATTCGGAGCCAGTTCTCAGTATTGGAGCTGGTCTCCAAAGTTCCTTCTTCACCTCTGCTCCAGTCAGCACCTTCGGTGCATTCAGCTAAGTCTTCAGTCAGCCTTTCAGATTTGGACATGGATCAGCTAGTGCAGAAGCTTTTACAGGCACCAAGACTTGCCAAATTGATTTCGTACCCGACCAGCTTCTCAGTACCGAAGACCATGGAACCGAACTTGTCTACTTTTCCTCCGAGCTGTACTGGACTCTCGGAGCCGAGTGAAGTCGAACCGATGGTGGTCGGACCCTTGGAGCCGGTATCCACTCCCGAGTTATCGCCTACATCTACTTGGATGTCCTCGGTGCCGACCGAGGTCTCTAGGAGCCGACGGTCTCCAGTCGGGTCCAGGGAGGATAGTCGCACCGACTTATCAGTGCCGACTCTCCCTCTTGGGGCTTCGGCTCTGATGAGCTTGGCTCCAACCTCAGGCTCAGAGCCCAGGGTTTCAGTGCAGGAGGATCGGACGGTACTCTTGAGTCTGTCCACTCCTCCTCGTTGGAGCCATGTTTCTTTTGATGCTATGAGGAGAGTTTTGTCTCCAAAGACAACATCAGCATCGGTTCAGCTTTCCCTCTCCCCTCAAGCTCCTGTGTCTACTTCTGCATCTACCGACCCCTCTAAGCGTAGAGACCCTGCACCTCAAGTACCCCCACAGGGTGTCCCCTGCTCTTCTGAGACCTCCCCAGACCCCCCTGCCCACTGAGGAGGTGTCAAGAAAGAGACTGTGCAAGAGGAGGCACTTAGACCCCCACAGGAGTCTTTGACATCTGACAGGGACTTAGATGAGTCAGAAGGGTCCGCTCGGTTTTCCTCTGAGGATATCTCTTTTGCAGAGATACTAGAGATCCTTAGTCAGAGGGGAGACTGGCAGTTCAAGACCCCTACTGAGGATGAGTCTGTGCTCTTGAAGGCTTTTGGGTCTCAACCTTACACTTCTTGGGTGTCTCCGCTTTACGACGAGCTCATGGATCTGATCTCTCATAGGGCGTTGGAGTCACCAGAGGCCATGGAACCTGTCCCTCGTAGACCCAATAAATTCATATCTGCCCCAGTCGATAAACCTTTTTTGACAAAAGGAGTGCCTGTTGATGTCATGGTGGTAGCTGCAGCCACCAAAAGGAAGTATCTGAGACATCCTCTTCTATCCATCCTCCTAACAAAGATTCTAGGGTCATGGATAGATATGGGAAGTGCATGTTTAGTTCAGTGACTTTTTCTCTGTGATCACTGAACTACTTGACCCATTTTACGAGACTACAGAGAGATCTTCTGAAAGAGCTAGGAGATGCTCTCCAAGGTACAGTAGCAGCAGGAGAGGCCGACAAAGTCAAAGCCCAGCTTGCTACCCTTAACTCAGTAGTGAACTCATCCATGCATCTCATATCCTATGCAGCTGATGGTTCGAGTAGAGCTGCTAGTTCTGGCACTGCTCTTCGCAGACAATCCTGGATGCGTCTCTGTTCCTTTGCGGAACCCTTCAAGCCTTCTTTTATTAATACCCCATTTTGATGGCTCATCACTGTTTGGGCCCAAAGTAAAGGAAACTTTAACCAGGTGTGAACAGGAAGGCAAGACTTTATCTGTCATTGGGGTCTGCTTTTCCACTCCTACTCGGCCCTACCCCAAGGGCCCTAGGGGAGGAAAGATGTGGTTCCAAAAAACTCAAGCAGCCTTTCACGACACACTTGGTGAAACCCCCTCTAGAGACAGAGGAGGGGTTATAACGGAAGACGCCGCCCCTGTGGCAGAGGGGGTCTGCAGCAACAGGGTGGCAGGGGTCAGTTCTCTGGTCAGTCCTACCAGCACTCCTGAAAGGGGGCCCGACTGTTTGGCTCTGGAGGCAGTCGGTGGTCACTTGTCTTTGTACCCAGAAGCCTGGATAAACATAACATCGGATACTTGGGTACAATGCATCATTTCCACAGGATACTTCATACCGTTCTTTACCCCTCCCATTCCTATCAAAAACATCCCAGATGTTCCACCCAATCTCAGGGAACAAGCAATCATAGAGGTCGACAGATTACTAGAAAAAAGAGTCATCCAACCAGTCCCAGCAGACCAAGTTGGATTCGGAACTTACATAAGATTCTTTTTGGTACCAAAGAAAACAGGGGACTGGAGACCTATCTTGGACCTCAACAGACTCAACAAGTTTGTAAAGAAAGAGAAGTTCCGAATGGTCACACTTCAGTCCATTCTTCCCTTTTTAGGGAAAGGTGATTGGATGTAGTCCATAGATCTCAAGGACGCATACTATCACATAAAGATGGACAGATGCTCCAGAGATCATCTGCGCTTCTGGCTGGGACCCAATCATTACCAGTTTCGAGCCCTGCCCTTTGGTCTCACTTCAGCCCCCAGAGTGTTCACCAAATGCATGGCAGTTGTCATGGCTCATCTGAGGCATCTAGGATTCCAGGTGTTTCCATACTTAGACGATTGGCTCCTCACCGCTACCACCAGGCATCAATTGACTCAGGCAACACAATTCACTCTGACACTCTGCCATCAATTAGGCATTACGATCAACTTTGAAAAGTCTGCCTTATCACCATCTCAGCATACCGTTTTTATAGGAGCAGAGTTAGATACCTCAACCACCACTCTATGTCTCCCTATTGAAAGAGTCTCTCTTCTTCGCCAAAACATCAGCTCACTGGTGTCAAAGAACAAAGCTACAGCAGCGGAGGTATTGAAAGTACTAGGTTTGATGGCGGCAGCAATCCTGGCTATACCACTCACAAGGATGCATATGCAAATCCTTCAATGGCTTCTCTTCACTCAGTGGTCTTACCAGAAGCTACCAATGCACCACATGATTCTTATCATGGATTCTTGCAGGAAAGACCTTTGGTGGTTGACGTCTCTTCATGTTACAGTAGGGAGACCCTTTGTTCTCCCCTCCCAGTAGCCACTGTGACCACAGACGCTTCTCTGATAGGGAGGGGGGGCATTTTCAGGGAAAGACTGCCCAAGGCAGATGGACAGATCAAGAATCACATCTGCACATCAATGTTCTAGAGCTGAGAGCAGTACTTCTGGCATTGCAGTACTTTCAGGACTCTCTCTCCCTAGGGACTATTGCAATTCAGACCAACAACATGTCAGTAGTCTGGTACTTGAACAAGCAGGGCGGAACCAAGTCTTACCCCCTTTGTTGAGAAGCCCTCAGGGTTTGACAATGGGCTGTGTTGTCCCAGCATTTTCTGTTAGCAATGCACATCCCATTGAAATCCAATGTCATAGCGGACAAGCTAAGCTGGGCAATATTACTCCCTCACGAGTGGTCTCTCAATCAACAGGTTGCGGAGTTGATTTTTCACAAATGGGGCCAGCCTTGCTGTGACCTTTTTGCCAGCCACATCAATTCAAAATGCAGAAGCTACTTTGCCCTGATACCACCTCCTGATCATCCCCCGAGAGATGCACTTTTACACGATTGGCCCCTGGGTCTCTTTTATGCATTTCAACCCTTCCCATTAATACCCAGATTTCTACAGAAAGCAAAATCGCTTGGAAGGAAGGTTATCCTCATAGCCCCCTACTGGCCTCGACAGATTTGGTTTCCATTTCTCCACCATCATCTGTTGGAGGATGTATGGATCCTGGACCCAGTTCTGGACCTTCTGATGCACCCGTCAGGGGACCTTCATCCTTCTGTACAGTCCCTGAAACTGACTGCTTGGCTAATCCACTTTCCCTAATTGCCAGGCTTCATTCAATTTCAGAAGATACAAGACAGATTCTCTTGTCCTCTCACAAGCCATCTACCAGGAAATTATATGGCAGCAAATGGAAAAGGTTCTCAATTTGGGCCAACGCGCAGAACATTGACCCTTTTTGAGCTCCGCTATCTTTGATTTTGGAATTTTTGACAAATATTTTTAAGGAAGGGGCAGTATCTGCTACAGTTCGAGTTCAGTTAGCTGCTATCTCAAATTTTCACCTTGGTCTTGATGGCTCAAATATTATGAGCCATAAATTATCCAAAACCTTCCTTAAAGGCGTTCTTCATATGAGACCTCCGATCAAAATTCCCTTTTCTCCCTGGAATTTAAACCTTATGCTGTCTCAGCTTATACTTCCTCCCTTTGAACCAGCTTTTTCTTGTGCTTTAAAATTCTTATCGTGGAAAACAATTTTTTTTGTGGCCATTACGTCTGCCTGCAGAGTGTCAGAACTTCAAGCATTATCCATGACCACCCTACATGATCTTCCATGCTGATAGAGTATCTCTCAGAACGAACCCCTCATTTTTTACCTAAAGTCTGTTCTGAGTCAAACATCAATCAGGTCATTGAACTACCAGCATTCTTCCCCAACCACTCTAACAACTTAGAATATATGCTGCACAAACTTGATGTTCACAGACAGCTCAGATTTTATCTTGACAGAACTAAGGATTTTAGGAAATCAGATCAACTTTTTGTATCCTTCTCAGAAGCAAGAAAAGGCAATCCAGTGGCTAAAAAGTACAGTTTTGTACCTACCATAAATGTAGATGTTCGAAGATCCACATTGCTGCAGTCCTAACACTTGGGTAGTCCGCTGTCCCTCGGTCGGCCCGAATATCAGAGTATAAGGCTGACGTCGGTCAAGGCGCATTTGACTGACATCAGAACGTCAGGGTACAAATGCGCATGACCGACGTCATATCCTCAGTCTTTTCTTGCCCCAGATGTCAGAAGACCCTAAAAAGAAAGGCCAAAACCCATAGACAACAACCAAACAATCAACCAACCTAACACTAAAACTATGTACAATATAAACAACATATACAATATACCTCAGATTGATAACCCAGCCCACACAACCGCCTCAAACTACAGAGGGGAAGGAGGGAGGGTAAATTGGACTGCAGCAATGTGGATCTTCGAACATCTACATTTATGGTAGGTACAAAACTGTACTATGTTCTTCATCTCACATTGCTGCAGTCCTAACACTTGGGTAGAATCCCAAAGCAGAGGTAAGGGAGGATGGCTAAACTATAATGAAGCAGGAGCTGCCAAAATGCCCTGCAAAACAGCAGTGGCAAAACCAGCCCTGGATTTAGAGTACAGTGGAAGGTGGTAATGCCTAGAGAAAGTATGCACTGAACTCCAAGTAGCTGCCTCCAAAATATCCTTAGTTGCCACCCCCCTCAAAAGCTGTTGAAGTGGCAGTAGCCCTAGTGGAATGAGGCCTAATCCCAGCTGGAATCTCTTTGCCATGATGGGAATAACAAAAAGCAATGCAAAACCCAATCCACTTAGAAATAGTTTGTTTTGATACGGGCTTGCCCTGAGAACACAAAGCAAAAGAAACTAATAACTGCTGAGATTGCCTGAACCCTTTAGTTCTGTCCAAATAATATCGCAACTGCCTGTGTACATCTAAAGTGTGCAAAATCTTTTCCCCTTTATTTTGGGGATTTGCATAAAAAGTAGGCAAATGAATAGTTTGGTTTAAAGCCACACTAGAAACCACTTTAGGCATAAAGGAAGGATTAGTACGTAAAGATACCCTATCCTTATGGAAAATTAAGAAAGGCTCAACTGCCATAAGGGCCTGCAATTCAGAAACCCTTCTTGCAGAGGTAATGGCCAACAAAAAAGCAGTCTTCCATGACAAATATTTCAACTCAGCAGTAGCTGCAGGCTCAAAAGGTTGTAGAGTGAGTTTCTCCAACACAAAATTGAGATCCCAAGCAGGAGTAGGAGCTCTTGGGGGTCTTATATTCTTTGCCCTCTAAGAAATTGCTTGAACAAAGGATGAGAAAACAATGGTGGGTCACAGTCGTAGTGAGCTGAAATTGCTGCAGCATGAATCTTGATAGAAGAGAAGGACAAACCCTTGTCCAATAACTCAGTAAGATATTGAAGAGCCACACTTAAATTAGGCTCAGAAACATCCAAATCCTTTGCTGCACTCCAAAACAAAAATCTCTTCCATTTATCTGCGTACACTTTCCTTGTACTAGGCCTTCTAGCTTCCAAAATCACATTCAAAACTTGTTGTGGAAGATGAGATCTTCTATGACTCAAAACAGAATATGCCAGGCTGTTAGGTGAAGAGAGTGAAGTTTGACATTGAGCAAATGACTGTCCTCCTGAGACAACAGGTGTGGAATCAAAGGCAAAGGCCATGGAGGCTTCCGTACTAGACTTCTCAGTAATGGGTACCAGTGCTGTCGAGGCCAATCTGGAGCTATCAAAATTATCCTTGGCTTGTCCTGTCTGACCTTCAGAAGTACCTTTGGGAGGAGAGGCAGAGGTGGAAAGGCATACACATGAAGATTTTTCCAACTGAAGGAAAGAGCATCCACTTTCCAAGCTGTGGGATGAAACCTCTTGTGCAAAACTTTGGCAGCTGGTGGTTTAGTGGAGAAGCGAACAGATCTATGTCTGGAGTTCCCCAAGACACTGTCAATTTCTGAAATACATGAAGATCCAGTTTCCACTCGTGGGGATCCATGATTTGTCTGCTTAACACATCTGCTAAGGAGTTCTGTGCTCCCGGCAGAAACCTTGCCTGAAGATTTAGTTGTAAACTGAGAGCAGTCTCCCACAAAATCATTGCTTGTCTGCATAGAGGATAAGAATGTGTTCCCCCTTGCTTGTTGATGTACCACATGACAGTTGTGTTGTCTGTTAGAATCAACACCTGCCCTGGAAGAAGTAAATCCTTGAAAGCTATTAATGCAAACTGGACTGCTAACATCTCCTTCAAATTGATATGTAGATGCTGTAGTCTGACAGGCCACTTGTCTTGTATCCACTTTCCATTTAGATGAGCTCCCCAAGCTTTGTCTGAGGCATCTGTCGTTAAAACCTGACTCGCCTCTGGCCGGGTCACAGAGAGTCCCTTGTTTAGGTGACATTCCTGAGCCCACCACAAAAATTCCTTTTGAATGCAAGGTATTATTTGAATGACAGTGTCCAGATCCTGGCAGTGCTGTGTCCATACATTTTGAGATACCATTGCAACTTCCTCATATGCAGTTTGGCATTGGGAAGCACCAGAATACAAGATGCCATGAACCCTAAGGCTTGAAGGACTGTCCTTGCAGTCAGCCCGGACTGAAGAGATAGTTGATGGAAGTAAAGGGAAAGATTCTTTTGTTTGTCCGGGGTTAAAAGGCCATCTGGGATGCTGTATTCAGTCTTACACCCAGAAAGCACATGTCTTGAGAGGGTACTAGACTGGACTTTATTTCGTTCACAGAATACCCCAGGCATCTTAGCACTGCTATGACATAATCTAAATGATGAAGAAGCTCGTCCCTTCCTTGAGCCAGAATCAGGCAATCGTCCAAATAAGGATAGATTTGTATTCCTTTTAGCCTGAAGAAAGCTATCACTGGAGCCAGAACTTTCGTGAATACTCTGGGTGCAGTAGATAAGCCAAAGGGCAATGCAGAGAACTGATAGTGAGAAGTCCCAGTCCGAAAACGCAGATACTTCCTGCAACTTAGTCTGATAGGAACATGGAGGTAAGCCTCCTTGAGATCCAAAGTTACCATCCAGTGATCCTTGCCCAGTAGAGGTAAAAGCTGTTGTAACGTCAACATTTTGAACTTGGGAATGTCCAGATAAGTGTTGAGGATAGATAAATCCAAAATTGGTCTCCACGTGTTTCCCTTTTTTGGTACTAGGAACAGGCGAGAATAAAATCCCAGGCCCCTTTCTGGCATAGGAACCGGCTGTATGGCCCCTATTTGGAGTAACAGAGAAATTTGCTTGTGAGCCTCTATTCTTTGTAGAGGAGGAATGTCTGGCATGCCTTTGAAAGGAGGCAAGGTATGGAAATAAAACCTGTAACCGTGGTGTATGATATCCAATACCCATCTGTCTTGGGTAATTATACTCCAATTTTCTTTGAAAAGTGCCAACCTTCCTCCCAAAGGTGCTGCCAGGCGAGAAGGTTCTGGCAGCTGAAAAGGTAGGTCATTGGGTCTGTTTACGAAAGGACTGACCCCTGCCCTCACCTGAAGATTGTGCAGGAGAACTCCCTGTTCTAGGCCTGAAAGAGCCCTGACCTCTGCCCCTGCCACGTCTAGATCTACCCCTAGACTGGGAATCATAAGAAGGATCGTCCACCCCTTAGTAGGCCAATTTCTACTAAACTTTGGAGGCTGAACCTGCAAAAATCTTTAACAGTCTGCATAGACTTAGCCTTGTCTTCCATTTTCTTTAAAACTGCTTCAACAGGAGAACCAAACAAGACATCAGATTGTAAAGGAGCATCCAAAATCCTTGTTTTAACATGGTCAGATAAATTTTGATCCCTCAGCCAGGCATGCCTGCGAAGAACTGACCCAGTGGCAGCCACCCTAGATGAGGCCTGTACAGCATCAAAACCACATTGCAAAGAATGCTTACCCACCTGTTCAGAAACATGCACTAAATCTTGTAACTCTTTACAATCAATACCTTCCGCCAGAGCATCAACCTTAGACTTCAATTGTGAAAGGAGATAATTCTGATATTTCAACATGTGAAACTGGCAATTCAAAGCTCTCATGGCTAGAGTGGAAGAAGTATAAACTTTCTTTCCCCATCTATCCAAGGCCCTGGCCTCTTTATCTGCAGGAACCAGATTCTTGACAACAGAAGCCTTAACATCCTTAGGCCCCTGGCTAACAGTTTCTGGGTCTGCCCTAGGACTCTTAAAAAGATACTTATGAGCTTCAGGCACCCTGTAATACCTATCTGGTTTAACAGGCGCAGGAGGCAAAGAATCAGGATTAAGAGAAGCCTCTGCAAACACATCTTCCACCACATTCAGAACAGGAGGTATAGCCAAAGGCCTATGCTGGGGTAAAAACAAAAATTCCCTAAGCCTTTTCCTGGAATCAGAGAAGTCCTGACCTTCCCATTTAAAATGCTCTCTCATGGAATGAAGAGTCTCTGAAAAAGAAAAATCCTCAGGAGGGGAAGCAGAAGGAGTAGAATCATCCACATCAGAATCAGAATAAGGAGAATACTCCTGCAAGTCTTCAGCCGAAGACTCAGACACATCCGAAGCCTGCTCATAATCCCCCAACACTGGTTCCATCCTAGGCCTCTTATCAGGAGGGGGCACAGAGCCTCTAATTAAAGTAATTAAATCTTCTGCCATTTTAAGCATGTGCTTCTTGGGCACAGAACCTGAAGAACTAGGAGTGACACCCACAGAAGCTAAACTAGACCTGCCTCTAGGAGAAGCCTTGGAAACAGAAAGAGAGGGCCTAGACACCTTAGGAAGGGAGGGGAGTACAGTTACCTGAGAAGCCCCTGCAGCCTGACCTGCCTCCTGGGAGGCCACATCCTGTAAAATCAAAGTTTCTCCCTGGGGCTCCAGAGAGGCCTCTGTCGGAACCACCGGTTCCACTGACGTCCCTAAAGAACCGGCGTCCGGTTCGGACGACTCCTCTAACCTAGGTTTGACTGCCTTGTCTTTGCGCTTCTTTGAGGAAGCCGGCGTCGGAGCATCCGACGGCATATTGTAATTGCACCGCTTCCCAAAGACCAACCTGGCACAATCTAACCTTCGCTTAATAGTGCGTTTATTGAACCTAGCACAAAAGCGACACCCAACAACGCCGTGCTCAGGTCCCAAACAAGGTATACACAAATTATGGTAATCCCTATGCGGTATCTGTTTCCCACAAGAAATACAGTTATTCACTTTTCTGACATCCGGTAAACCACTGAGGCAAGAAAAACAAAATATTCCCCAACGGGTACTTAACCAACTCTGACTTCGGTCTGAAACTCCGAATTGAAAAATTTCAGAACGCCGAACGGCACTTGCAACACTGCTTCTGCATCGGACCATGCGGCAAAAAAGACTGAGGATATGACGTCGGTCATGCGCATTTGTACCCTGACGTTCTGATGTCAGTCAAATGCGCCTTGACCGACGTCAGCCTTATACTCTGATATTCGGGCCGACCGAGGGACAGCGGACTACCCAAGTGTTAGGACTGCAGCAATGTGAGATGAAGAACATCAACCTTATCTAAATGGTTATCCGATTATATATCCTTTGTTTATGAAAATGTGAACATGCCTTTAATGCACAAACCAAAAGCTCATTCTACCAGAGCTGTCTCTACCTCTTCTGCCTTTCAAGCTAAATTGCCCCTTGACGATATTTGCACTGCAGCCACTTGGTCTAACCCTCATACCTTTATCTCACATTACAAAGTAGATAAGGCTTCTAGGGACAGGTCTTCCTTTGGTTCTACGGTACTGAAGAACATACTCCCATGAGCCACCCAGGGTTGAGGGTGCTAGGGATGCTACCCATCAGTGAGAATAATCGGCAAGATTAACAACTTCACATATAGAAGTTATGTACTTACCATAATGTTCCATGTGAGTTGTTTATCTCGTCTTTATTCTCATGTCCCTCCCTCCTTCCCCCTCCTGGCATACTGTTGACTTAGAGGTTAGTGCTATCCTGGTTATTCAATATTTCTCTTTCCCTTTGGGTACTCTTCTTCGTAGATATATATAAGAGAGTATGTATAGGTTGTATATATGTATGTTGTGACTTTCGGCTTTTCCTGGTTAGGGGTCGCCACAGCGGAACTCCGGTCTGCTAATGATTGGCAGTTGATTTTTACGTAACGAGTTGCCAGCCCTGACGCACAACCTTCAACGAAGGTATGCCCATTCATGCATGTCTCCACGCAGAAGATGCTCTAACTGAGAGTCGAACTGGACAGCATCTTACTGTGAGGCGACAACTCTACCGCAGCACCACCACCGCGGATCTCATATATATATATATATATATATATATATATATGTGTATATATATATATATATATATATATATATATGTATATATATATGTATTGACTATTATTCACAGCGAACAAGATCTGAGGTAATTCTAGCAGTGCATGGTGGGATAAGGGGCTGGTCTCGAGCTACTGCAAACCTTGAGCTTGCTATCAGTCGTGTCGGAGCCCAGGATCGGCTCCAACCCATCAGTGAGAATAAAGGTGAGATAAACAACTCACATGGAACATTATAGTAAGTACATAACTTCTATTGGCCATTTTGGGCTAATTTTTATCTCTTTCATTTCCCTGCTGTCAAATCCGCATTTGCGCGGTTTTGCCCACCGGGCAGCATTGGTTAGTTGGAGTACAACTATTTCCGGCTCCACAAAGTCTACTCTTCAATTTTCCCTTGAAACTAGACAAACTTTCAACTTAAGCACTCAAGCCATTCATTTCTCATCCCCGAATTTGCTCAAAACTCATAGCAAGCACTAATAAACCTTAGCATTAGACCGCCCTATACTGTAGAGAAGGACAAGGCTCTCTATTCGACCTTACCAGCCAATCAGTAAAACAGTTCACTGTACCTATCCAGGCATGTCCAAAGGGCAATTTCAGATGTAATATCCAGTCCAACTGGTGAATCTGGGCATTTTGAGGCATACAATTGCTTCATGTACACAGACAACCCTCTCCTCCTTCCACCAAACACTAATACATGAGAGAGATGCAATTATACAGCCAAACTGGAGGTCAAGCTCTCTCAACCCAAGACAGGACCAGGCAGTCAAGAGGAAAAGGGAATTACTTGCATCACACCACCAGTCTCACATAGACCTATGGAACTAGCACCAGCAAAAAACACACATAAATACACAAAAACGTACTCGGAGGCTCTAAATAAAAATCTGCAAATGCAACAGAGACCTCCAAAGTAGACATCTAAGCAACCTCCACCCCCCAACACAAACCATGAAACACATACTTCACAAAACCAGTGTGCCATGCAATCACAGCCCTTAAGACAAAATAACATACCCAACACACTAGTAATACATGACTCTATAGTCAGGCACACTGTCGTCCCACTCACTAGGCTGAACAAGGAGAAGGTTACTGTTAGCTGCCTGTCGGGTGCCAGAATCCGCCACATAACACAAGCACTCAGGTCACTCCAGAAAAAGTACAAATATGACTCTGTCATTGTCCATGTTGGTGTGAATGACCTGAGCCGTACCTCCCTGGACTACATGAAAAGAGACATAGAGGAGCTCTCTGATCACTTAGTCCAGGCTGGTATGACCCCGACCCTGAGTAGCATCCTGCTCTCACCAAGAATGATACCACGGTATAGAGGAAAAAACTATCAATTTCAACAATTGGCTAAGCTTCTGGTGTCATTCAAAGGGGATCCAGTGTCTGCCAGCCTGGGATGACATGCTCGACAAGCCACTCTGCTTCGCTAGAGACAGCTTGCACCTGTTACCCTTAGGCATTAGAATACTGGCCAAGGCTCTTGCCACCCCCATAGTGCCTTTTTTAGGCAAAGTTCAAAAGACAAACCCACAGCTGTAAATAGCACAAGAAACAAAAAAAGTTACCAAGGCTATAGATGAGGGAAAGGTGGTCCACACAGCCTACCTAGACCTCGCAAAGGCCTTCAACACCATTCCCCACTCAGGTATTATAGAAAAACTCACCAGCCTGAACATAAACCCCTACGTCACAAGATGGGTTGCCAACTGGCTCACGGACAGAGCCCACATGGTAAGAATTGCGGAAGCTAGGTCTGACTCTAAACCGGTTACAAGTGGCATTCTCCAGGGCTCAGTCCTAGGACCCCTCCTGTTCGGCATATACTTCTCAGAGGTACAGGCAAGCACAGGAGGACTATGGTTGACCAAGTTCGCAGACGACTGCAAACTAGGGGCTATAACTGACTCTCCGGCTGACACAAACATCCTCTAAAATGGTCTCACTGAGACAGATACCTGATGTCAAAACCATGGCCTCAAGCTAAATGCCAAAAAGTGCATAGTCATCCCCTTTGTAAAAAAAATAAAGTACCCACAAACTACCACATAAGTGGTAGCCCCCTAAATACGGAAGATGTAATAAGGGATCTGGGGACCCAAGCAGATAGTAACCTCTTCTTTGATAACCACATTGCCAAATTGGTTAGAAAATCCTTCTATGTGGCCCACCTAATCACAAAAGGGTTTGAATCCAGATTGAAAGAGGTCATTGGGCCCCTCTACGCATCATTCATCAGACCCATCATAGAGTAGAATGCCCCATTTGGGATGAACTTTACAAGACACCTGCAACAAATGGAAAGACCACAGAAGTACCTCACCAAGAGGATCACTGGCCTCAAGCAGATGCCCAATGCAGCTTGACTGAAGAAACTCCACCTGTACTCGGTTGCTTATCGCCTACTCAGAGATGATCTCTGCCTGACATACAAGGCCATATCCAACCCAGAATTGATGGACATGCTCCACATAAAGAAAACCATATCCCCTCAAGCCACACGCTCCAGGGATCTAAACCTCACCACAACAATAAATAGGACATGCTGGAGAGATAGATTCCTGTCCCAGAAACGTCCCACACTCTGAAACAAGATTCCAATCTGCATTAGGCAGAGCTCCTCACTAACCCTCTTCAAGAGAAACCTTGATGAGTGAATGGGAAAGTTTACCCCAGGGATCACTTCAATGGCTCTGCTGGACAGAGGCACAGGGAACTAATCTAAGTGGGCAGCGAAAGCCAACACATTCCAGCTAGGCATATAAATGCCTTCGAGCAGATAGCCTAGTACCTACCTATGAACCTATGAACCTGTAATAGTTTATGGCCCTTACTCTAATGTGTTAAAATGTAAAATAGATAAACTAGCTAATAGCTGCAGATATTTAAGGATAGAAAAATTAGCCTATCAAGACTAAGGTTTGGAAGAAGTTGTTTCCCCTTTTAATAGAGGAGTTATTAAATATTTTTTTTTCCTCCAGGCAGGCACACTGCTTTACAGAAAGTCATGTATTTTGATTTTAAAAAATGTGTTAAAATGTTCTGCTTCCTGAGCAAGTGCTTGGGTACAAAGACCCCTGTGTTTCTGTAGATGAACTGTTGCCAGGTTTAGAATTACATACAAAATACATGAGGACAGGGCTTCTGTTTCTAGTGTGTTCTTTATTTAGCTGGATGCTGTACTAACATGTCCAGCAGTATTTTTCCTGTATTACTAGAATGTTTCATATTTCTGTTTTCCACCAGTCGTGTTGGTGGAGTGAGGTGATGCAGCTGACCAAAGTAAACGCTGCACGCGTACATTTAGAAAATGAGCAGGAAAACATTCAGCTTTGACAGGATAAATCATTAATTTGTTAATATCCTTTTATATCACAGTGAGATAGCTGGCACTTCATAAGGACACAGGTCTTAATAAGCACTCATTTTATAGATGAGTACATTGACACACAGGTTATACTTTATACATGTTAATGCAGCTTACGTACAGTTAAGAGCACTTCTCAAGAACCAACCACACTTTCTATCAATACTTTGTGCCATACTTAATATCTAGTGTATGCCCTCACCAGCTAATTAATCCTGTTTCATGATGTCCTCCTGTTAGTGTAACATTGTCTTGCAGTAACTGTAACCTGTCAGTCTTTCCTGTGGGCATACATATGGATATATCTTGGAAGCATTTATGTATTTTATTGTAGCCATCTGAGACAGGAAGTGAAAAGTAATGACTGATCAGGTATGCCTATTAAAAAAGAAGACACCAACACTGAAATGTGGCATGGGTAACTGGAAGAAGGATTTTAAAAGGGTGATTGTTCAGTGCTGACAACCAAAGTCCAACTGAAGTAAATACGATTTATATAATACTTTCCTTGGACACATTTGTTTGATGCCCAGAAACAAAGGAATCAGAAAGACAGCCACCTATATCTGCTTCTGTAGCTCATCTGCAAAGGAAAGTATAGGCTTTACACTTACACAAATGGAGACAAGTTAACTAAGGAAGATGGAAGTTTATAGGTGAATGAATGGAAGGGACTCCCACTTTCTTGTTACCTACCATTGTTACACAATTCAACCAATTAACAAATACATAAATAATCACACAGAGATAAATACAATTAGTGAGAGAGAGAGAGAGAGTGTGTGTGTGTGTGTGTGTGTGTGTGTGTGTGTGTGTGTGTGTGTGTGTGTGTGTGTGTGTGTGTGTGTGTGTGTGTGTGTGTGTATCTGTGCAAGGTGCAGATACATCAGGGAAGAGTTCTCTCTCCATTGACAACTCATATTTTCCTGGCTTGTCTGGACAGTTCCTGAGGTTGTGCAACAGACTTCAGATGTATAATGACTTTGGCATATTACAAATGTAGAGAGCAACAAATATTTTGCAAGCATTATAATGCACAAATCTGATGCAATAAGCAGAAACACATGGATAATGTAGTTCTACCACAGACGAGAAGAACATTCCAGTTTAAAAGATAGTTGTAAACACCAGCTATAATCTCAGCATTTTTCTCTGCAGGGCTTAGTTATACAGATGCACATTGGGCACATTTTAAATGATGCAGACATTCAGATGTAAGTTGCTTTCACAACTGCTTAAGTTTATTCACACTAACAGCATACTGTTCACTCTAACATTAAGCACAGCATTTGAGTATTGGATAGGATTCTATGTTGATGGGATTTGCAATATCATTTGACATGCCACAAAATTGCGCACAGTGACACTAGTGCCATTAGTATCAACTGACAACAACCTAGTCCTGTAACCAAGATGTTCTGTGTTTATACCACTCTTCCAGTGATAAAGCCATGACGAATAGCTATGGACATGGACTCATAAACGTTTCTTAAGCAGCTTTCTACACTGTTATGCTCTAGTTTCATTCTAGAGCATAAAGAATGGCCACCATAGTATAGCAGTTCTTTAAAGCTGTAACACATTTCACGCTGCCACAACTTTTAAAGCTGTTAAGAGATTTAGACATACAATCTGCTCCTAGCCACTGTCTATGGGGCACCAATGTTTTACATGTTTCAACCTGTAAAATACTCTGCAATCCTACATTTTTTTTATATTTTTCTCTCTAACTTATACTGCATTGGAGATCACAAAGAAACATTTGGCAATAGTAAGTGTGTTACAACTTTTAGACCTGTAAAACAGTGTTCCTATGGTTTTCAGTTTTCTGTAACTGGTAGTATATTGACAAGTTAAAACTCTAGGTAACACAAAGAATTATGTTTATGTATCTTAAATCATAACTGTACATTTATATGTAACACACACACAACCACTGTAACCAAGGATAAAACCATAAATCTAAAACCGAAAAACCTTGGTGACAATGGCTCAATAGTCCAAAAATTGATCCAGTGAAATATAAAATAAACTCAAAACACAATGGAGACTTGAATTTTACCTCTGTGTCCAAACTTTTATTCACCATGGAACTTCATCATCTTATACAAAAACTCACTTATTCTGTATAAATGCAGAAACTAGTAATCACAAGATTATGAATATAGAAACAGGTGAAATGCGTACTTATGCAGGTCACAAACCCCATGCATCTTCCATGTAAAGTGTTTAACTTCACACACTTATTGTGGCATTATACTCTGCTTCAAGCCACTGCAACTCAGAGAAAAGGCAAACACTCAGCTGTTGAAAAAATAATAAAAAGTAATACCCGCTAGTCTAAAAAATAGCAATAATGATAATATTTGCTTTCCACCTTTCTTGGCAATTTATATTTGGAATACTTTACTTCCAAAACAGTGTGCTCAAGAATTTGTGATACTTCTGGTGCCAAAGTAAATATGACACCCGGAAGAAATACAAGCCAGTGATTGGTTGAGTACTGCAATTCTACTCACAGAATTAATCATTCACAAAACCATAAAGGTTACCTTTATGGAGTAAACAAAGCCATTGGTTATGACCCTAAAAATATTATTTTTCATTTAAAAATAGAATATGTGAATCAGATTTCAAGTTATAAAGTACTGAAGGCACCCTAAAATAATAAACAGATTAAAATATTATGTAGCAAATATTGACTTAATGCAACTCTCTTGACTGGCAACTGTAAAGCTTTCCTGTAGGTTCTTGGGTTCCTTTAGTAAACTCTTCTGCCTTCTTTAATTGCTTGATAATTAATCACCAGACTTTTTGACTGGGATTTATGTGTATTTTGAGAAAAGTTATCTCTATCATTAAAACTAAGAAGAGCGAGAGATTTAGATGTATGTATTTCACAGTAAACAGAGTTTCGAACTATAGATAACACTGAGAAATTAAAAGACAAAAAGTGATAGTTGAGTATACTATGGCTCCCCATTATCAACAAAATGTAGAGAAAAATAGCTACATAGTCAAAAGCAGACATATCCTGCAAATCTGTTTCTGGGTTTGAAGGGTAAAACAGTTTACATTTCTGTATGGGTATATTCAGTAATCTTTGCCGTCCCCTCGCCCACACTGTCTCCTGCATCATAATATTGTTCTTGATTGGATGAAAGGATTTTTTTTTCATAAAACATCATACAATAAATATCTTTGGGGGGTACAACTGTTCACTTGAGGTTTTACCACAGAGTACTTAAACCTCAAAAGATTGATACATTTTCACCTCAGGGAATGTTATATACATGGAAGGAGGAGATAAGAAAGTTTAGCATCTACAAAAAAAGAAGGCAGAGAGGGAACTTTACTGCTTGAGCTGTAGGGGGTGTCTGTTCCAGAGCAGGGTGATGTAGCGTGAGATCTCTTGTTCTAGTGTTGGTTGCACTATTTGACACACTTAGATAAAGGATGTCTTGGATAAACAGATTCCTGAGGACATGAAAAGCAAGACACAGGTCTCTCATCCAGAGTTTACAGGACACTGACTACAGGTAAAAAGATTCAAGCCTTTCTCAGCAGCTAAGAGTTTTGAGGCCTATGATTTTTTTTTTTGGTAGAAACCTCTGCGGTCCTTGAAGTTTTTTGATACATCTAGTGAGATACATGACAAACGGTACATTATATTCTATAACAGGTCTAACCACAGCAAAGTAGAGGGTAACAATAATTCCTCTGGTTTTGGAAGAAGTGCCATTAATTATTAGAAAGACTTCCTGACTATAATCACTACATGGTATTAAAAGGACAGAGAGAGATCTACAGAGGTACAACACAAAAAGAACCAGTCCTAGGATACAAATCCAAAAACCACTCTGGAACAGTATATTAGCGCTTTCATCCACTTTTAATTCTGTGAACGTCTTAAGAAAAAACATTTACAAATGACCCTACCCTAACTTCCTTTTATATCCTAATCTGTTGTCAAACAGGAAATGACTTCAAACAATTAACAATTAATTAAATAAACATTAGGTGTGTCAGTCTGTATAAAATACACATTCTTTAAATAAAATAGTTGTAGTAAAAACTTGTTTAAACAATATTATCTATTAACTAATAAGCATTTTAAATTTATGGATTCATTTAATCCAGGTGCACTGTCTGCACCTAAAAATAACTGCCACGGTGCTTCTTTGCATTCTAGTATGTTGTTAAGATCACCTTCAAAAGAAACCTTTTCTACCTTTTCCAAGACAAAAAAATCAAATCTTTTAAAATCTAGACATACTGATGCATGTCTAGCCAATGAATTTGTTTTGTCTTTCTTTTTGATAGCCAGATTGTGTTCATATATCCTGCGTTTCAAACTTCTTATGGTCTTTCCTATATAATAATTGTCACATGACATACAAATAGCAATGTAAACAACATATTCACTATTGTAATTGTAGTAGTCTTTGGCCCAAGAAGTTTGGTTGGAATGACTTAAAGTTATAAAAGAAGTGTTACTGATGAACCTACATTGCTTGCAATTCCTGCAAGCATAAGTACCTTTCTTATTGCAACCTGTTCTTGTACAAATATTAACCTTGATGTTTCCTGATTCTAGCATTGACTTGATGTTAGTAACTCTTTTATAAGTAAATCTAGGTCTCAGTCCAATTGATGCCACTAATGTTTTGTTTCCAAGTATTATTTTTCAATTATTCTCTATAATGTGTTTGGTGTGCCATATTTCATTCACTATGGGTATAGGAAAAGCACTCGTATATTTAAAAACACCAGTCTCCAATGTGTTTGATGTACTGTCAATAACTGGACCTACCATGGTGTCAGTTGAATACAAAATGGGTGAAGCCAACCCCCTTCTTAGTACCATTACTTCACTTTCTATCTTCTTTAGCCATTCCAAGGTATAACCTCTAGAAAGAAAAAGTGACCTTAAAAACAGAACTTCCTTTTTGAAAGTGTCATTGTCAGAAGTTAATCTACTAAGCCTAATGATCTGTCCTTTTATGACTCCTTTTTTCATATGCTGTGGGTGGAAACTATCCTTGCGTAAATATTGATTAGTTAATACTGGTTTCCTATAGATACTATTCATAAACTTGTTTCTCTCCTTATCTATACTCAAATGTAAATCTAAATAGTTGATAGATTCACCAAAACCACTGATTTTGAATTCCAAAAAATCAGTAGTAGAATTTAAGTCACTAACCAAATCCACAAATTCCTCATAAGTACCAGTCCATAAAAAGAACAAATCATCAATATATCTATAGTAGGTTTGTACTTTTTATAACTAGGATGTTGATTTAAAAACTTCAGTTCCCAGTTAGCCATGACTAAGTTTGCAAATGCAGGTGCTACTCTTGCCCGCATGGCTACTCCAGAGATTTGTTTATATAAAGACTTGTTAAATTTGAAAAAAATTATTGTTCAAAACCAAGTCCATCAAACAACAAATGGTATTCACTTTTCCACCACTGAAATCAGTGTGGTTAGTGAGATATTCTCTGAGATATTCAACACCCCTTTCTTGATCTATTGAAGTATATAACGACTTGACATCCAAAGTGCCAAAGTAAATTTGACTTTCAGTGATGTCAAGTTCTCTTAAAATTTCTAGTAAGTGCCATGAATCTCTTAGATAATGTTTAGATTTCTGGACAACAGGATTAAGAACATAATCTAACCAAATAAATATGTTTTCTGTTTTGGAATGTTTAGCTGAAATTATTGGCCTGAATGGGGGATTTTTTTGGTCCTTCTGTATTTTTGGGATACCAAAGAAGGATGCCATTTTTGGATGTTCAACCAATAAATAGTTGTAATTTTTGTTGTCAATTTCACCTTGGCTGAACATATTAAACAATGTGACATCCACCTTTTTGTAACTATGGTTAACTTCTCCTAAGTTAACCTTTTTATATGTATCTAGATTTTCTAACATCACTTCTAAAGAACTTTCATAATCCTTTGTGTTCATAATGACAATTTTCCCACCTTTGTCTTCTTTCATAGTTCTAATGTCAAAGTTTTTGCTCAAGCTATGTAATGCATTGTACTCTTCTTTGGCAAGATTCTCTTTATAGTCACGATGACTAATTTTTCTGAATTCTCTTTCGCAAATACTTTGAAAGACCTGAAGGGTAGTTTGAAGGGGAGGGTTAAAAGTGCTAGGTTTACTCAGCTTGTCATCTAAGGTTTTGTTAGTAGTGGTCTGTTTTAAAACATCCTGCATGATGTAACTTAAGTTTAACTTCCTCAAATACAGTCTAAAGTCTACTAACAATTTTCCTATATTCATACTACAGGCAGGAATGAATGAAAAGCCTTTCTTTAAAACATTTTCTAATTCACAGGAAAAAGAAATATTAGATACATTAATAATATCAAGGCAATAGTTTTGTACACCTTTTTGGTTTACCATTTCTTCCTGTTTTTCCTTTTCCCTTTCCCCTTTCCCTTGTACTGAGTGGAATTGTACAACTTCGAAGTCTGTTTGTTCTCTAATTTGCCCATGTGAAAAGGGCCTTTGTTGTGTTTTGTACCAGCAGTTTCCAATGAAACTGCCTGGGCATAACTGGCCCTATTGTCATTATTTGTTTTATTTTGGTCCAAATATGGACCTGCACTTTATGTTGCTGTCATGTTGTTGTTGTCCATTTCCGAATTTGGCAAAATGTTATTACACATCACCTTTTCTTGAATATTCATGTTACTGTCAACTACTTGTGCCAATGTTTTATTGTTTCCAGGACCACAATTGTTTGTTCTTATTTTTTCCGATGTCCCCTCCTGAACAATGTAAGCCTGGTTAGATTTGTATGCCAAAATGTCTCTTTTGAGTTTAGATTGCTTTCTAGATATGATCGTAGCCCTGTGCCTGTCGGCCGTTTTACCACAGAGTACTTAAACCTCAAAAGATTGATACATTTTCACCTCAGGGAATGTTATATACATGGAAGGAGGAGATAAGAAAGTTTAGCCTCTACAAAAAAAGAAGGCAGAGAGGGAACTTTACTGCTTGAGCTGTAGGGGGTGTCTGTTCCAGAGCAGGGTGATGTAGCGTGAGATCTCTTGTTCTAGTGTTGGTTGCACTATTTGACACACTGAGATAAAGGATGTCTTGGATAAACGGATTCCTGAGGACATGAAAAGCAAGGCACAGGTCTCCCATCCAGAGTCTACAGGACACTGACTACAGGTAAAAGGATTCAAGCCTTTCTCAGCAGCTAAGATTTTTGAGGCCTATGATTTTTTTTGGTAGAAACATCTGCGGTCTTTGAATTTTTTTTATTCGTCTAGTGAGATACATGACAAACGGTACATTATATTCTATAATGGGTATAACCAGAGCAAAGTAGAGGGTAACAATAATTCCTCTGGTTTTGGAAGAAGTGCCATTAATAATTAGAAAGACTTCCTGACTATAATGACTACATGGTATTAAAAGGACAGAGAGACATCTACAGAGGTGCCCAGGTCTCTGAAGACAGACTTATTGCCATTCCTAAGTTTGAAAGAAAACTGCATCACTTGGTGATTTGACAACTTTACCCAACTTATAATCATCAGTGAAATTACTCAGCCTGAGTTCCTTGCTGTCCATATTGAGATCAGAAAAACGAATGCCAGAAGGGGGGTGGTCCTATCCAGATCCTTGTAGATTGCCACTGTTCAGTCTTCCCTTAACTGAGGAGGCACTGATGACCCTCACAACATGCATTCAGTCCAAGTGCCAGTTTGCAATCCATCCTACCACACAGGGATCTATGGTTTAGGTTATTTCCCATCTTGGGGTGTGGTATCAAATGCTTTTGTTAGATCCATGTAGGCAGCATGATCAGTGGTGACCATTGTCCATGGCTTGCATGACCTCTTCACACAAGTTCACAATACTGAGGAGGCATGAACTGCTCTTAACAAATCTGAATTGTTACAGGTCAGGCTTGATTAAATTCTTAACATTCTGCTTTATGAGGTCAGTGATGTTACATTTCATAGCTTTGAAGACATGACTAGTAAGGTTAATGGATCTGTTGTTGCTTGAGTCAGTGGATGGGCCCCCCTTCTGAAGTGTACCATTGTTCGGGAACATAGCCTGTTTGACACTATTTGTAAGATAACCTGGTACATTGTTGGGAGCCACTGAAGAAACATTTTTGTCTTGCAAAGCATTTTAAGGATATGGTCTTTTGTGAAAGTTGGAGTAAGTGAATCAAGTGTGCTTATGGTGGGGATGATAGTTTCAGGGGAGAAATTTGCAGACTTGTTAGTCAATATATTGGCAATATTTGTACGATTTGAAAAGGATGTGCCATTATAGATACGTTCTGAGCGGTGAATCGTTCTTTAGTTTTCTAATGTAGCTGAAGAAGCACTTATAATTATCATTAACCTGAAGTTAGCCACATTTATGGGAGGCTTTCCTGATCTTAATAGCTACTGTTAGTTTCTTGGTGAGGTCTTTTATATTCTCATTGTGATGAGGAGTTCTGACCTTGCAAGGTAGTCTGAGTTTTTTCCTTTTGTTGTAAAGTTTATTTATTTATTTACTGTGTATGCAGGAGACAAGGTGGAGAGGCAGAAGAACAAAGCTACTTGGTTTGGGATCCAGACTTTATTACCCAAGGGGAAGAACAGACAAGAAATGGTATAGGAACTGTAGGAACAGTTAGGGATTACATCAGAATTAGTGGTAGACTCATGTCAATCGGACTACACTACAAAGTTAGGGCAATAACTGTAATCTCAGGCTATGCTCCACAGCAGGGCTGTTATAGTTAGGAAAAGAGTGCATTCAGGCAACAGTTAAATGACCTGCTAGATAAAGCAGGATAACATGAGTTGATGGTGATAAAGGGAGACCTGAATGGGCATGTCAGGACAAACAGAATAGGACATGAACACTGACTGAGTCCACATAGGTGTGGCAACAGGAATAAAGATGGAGAGGCAAGTGTGGATTTCTGCCTGGGAATAGCTTGATGGTGACCAACACATAGTTCTGCAAGACAGTCACATGATCACATACAAGAGCAGTTGACATGCAATTCTGGTAGACTTCTTCCTAGTAAGAGAAGGGCACTGGGGCAGAATCAGCAATTGCAAAGTCATCCCAGTGAAAGAGTTGGCAAACAGTATAATTCACTGGTGGCCACAATCAGCTGCAAGCTGTGGCAGACAAGGCACTAAGGTCAACAGAGACTAGGCTGAGTATGTATAAGTTGACTGAAGTGAAAGCACAAGAGTCCGAACAATACTCAGGGCTCTATTACCTATGGAAGAAGCAGGAATGGGTAGATTTGAAGAACAATGGAAGTGTCTCAAAACAGGATTTGTGAAGACTATAGAGTACATACACCGCTATGCCAGGTCTGGAAGTAAGGTACTAAGGAAAGCTTGTGATGGAATGCAGAAGTCCAGTAAGTCATCAAAGTAAGAAGGAATGCAGGAAAAATTGGGAAACGGAAAAGAAGGACCAGGCTAATAATGACTACTGGTTGGTTAGCAGAGACTAAGAAGACAGTCACAGTAACAAAGAACATGACATCAGAGGCACTCTACTGGCTTGTAGAAACTGACCTCTACCAGGTTACAAGACAAAGACAAAAGGATAATGAATATAGTCATAAGACACCATCATACCTCTCACCTATCCAGAGTTTTGCCTCATGTTTTTGGTCAGTTCTTCATAAAATTTTGTGGTTTCTGGCTAATCAGTGAGGAGGATTGGACTTTCTAAATAATAACATTCATTTGTGTCTCAGACTTCATATCTTTCAGAAAATGCATGCTATCACTCTAGCAACTTTCTATGTTTATAAGAGTGAGATTTAAAATCTGTCCCTATTTTTGGACCTCTGTTCCCCCTATTATTTTTGGATTTGTTCAGATTTCTTGTGCTAAGAGCTTGAGAGGTATAGACAACATTTGTAAGTCATCCAAGCAACAACCTGCTCACGAGTCTGCAGGACATCAAAGGCAGAAGGAAGGAGTACTTTTAGCAGCTTCCAAATAAAGAAAACCCCAAACTATCCCATACACAGCTTACAACAAAAGAGGAAGAAGAACTGCACCAGCATTAATTAAGTCAGGGAAAACAGCAGGCACAGATAAGATTGCAGCACATATGATCAACTTGTTGTGTGAGTTAAGGGAAAAATGGCTCCTGAGGGTACTCATAGCAGGATGGAGAGAAAGGATGAGTGGAGAATAAGCATACTAATGCCAGTGCACAAGAAAAAGGGAACATCCCCAACTGTGGGCAGTATAGAGTTAACACACTGTTGTCATTCTGCATGGAAGTGCTAGAGAGGGAGACTGGTAAACAAATCTGCAGAATAATTGAGAAGAAATGGAAGATGTGCAGTTTAAATTCAGATCAGAATGCAGCATAACCAAGCTGATGTATGCAGTGGCATCGAGGTCCAAGGAGGTCATTGTTCCATAGTATTCAGTTATTATCAGACCTATCATTGAGTATAGTGCCCCCTTTGGTATGTATCCAACCAGGCACAAACAACAGTGGGAACATCCACAGAAATTCCTTACTAAAAGAATACAGGGCATAAGTAACATTCCTTCACAGACTGCGTCAAAGCCCTATTCCTGTATTCTGTCTCTTATAGTGGTTAAAGGGAGATCTACGCCTGGTATACAAGGAGTTGTCAGATCTCACCTCGATGGATCTCTCCTATAGCCACAAAACAAACAGCAACAGAATTACCCATTCTAAAGACTCCAACCTTGCCTGTGATATAAATAGGACTTGCTGAACAGATGGGTATACATCCCAGACACCACCCCTTCTCTGGAACAGGCTACCCATCAATGTGAAGCAGAGTTCTTCCCTAACCGAGTTCAAGTGTAACTTGAATTGGATGGGGAACAGGAATTTCATCCCTGGTTTGGCACCTATGTCTCTAATGGACAAAGGCAGACTGTAAATGTTTCAATCTCCCAAGCACCTGCTCACACTTTCCAAGGGTATCAGAACTAGTGAGACATTTGGGATGCATGTCCAGGCTTAAAACAACCCTAGTTGTATTTAGCCCAATACACACCTTGGTACCTATAAGAAGCTACAGTTGAGGAAATAGTCCAACTAAGCATTCCTAGACTTGGAGAATGCATATGACAAGGTTTCAAGAAAGCTAACTTGAGTAGGCCTGTTATGTTTCAAAATCCCAGAAGCATTGGCAGAATTAGTGCAAGCTATGTAAAAGATCCCAATGACACACATATGAACTGTGTTTAAATTCACAGAAAGGTTCCATGTGGGAGTGGGTTCACATCAAGGTTCACCTCTGATTCCACTGCTCCTCATACTCCTGATGGACTACGTTAGTCAAAATGTTGGACAGGAGAGATCAGCAAAGCTGCTGTATGCAGATGATGTGGTATAACAAGCAGACTCTAAAGAGGAACTTCCATAAATAATGGAGGAATGGATACAAAACTGAAGGCATATGGGATAAAATGAGTACTGACAAGAGGGTCTATATTAAATCAGCGAACACTGATTTATCGACCCCATGTAAGCAAAACCTTACAATCCCAAACACTTAGAACAGCGATTTTCTTTCCCAGGGAAAAAAAATCGCTGTTCCAAAAAAGAAAAAAAAAACAAACTTTAAAACATTACATAAAGTGGGGGGCTTCGCCACCCACACCCCAGCGATGTGGGGGGCTATGCCCCCCACACTCCCCCTACTTAAATATACAAACTCCGAGATTGCACTACAGTGACAAAAACGGCAAAATAAAAAAGGTGGCCAAGCGATTTCTTTCTCAGGGAAAGAATTTGCTTATATGCCGTTTTGGTATTTTGCCGTTTCGTGCTTTCAAGTTAGATCAAGATGCATTCAAAAGAATGTGTCTTCGATCATATAATAGGGAACCTGACAAGACAGTTGTTATGGCAACAAATGGTGGAAATCAGAAGAAGCTGAAAACTGAGACAGAAAGGAAAATAATGCAACAAGTTAACAGCTTCAAGTAATTGCAAGGGGTAGCTGAGGATTAAGGAAATCTGATTGAGGAGGTCAAGGGTAGAATCAGAGATGCGGCAGCTAATTGACAGTGTGTCAGAGGTGGTGTGTGACAGAAGTCATTGAAAAGTAAGGTGTGCAAGACAGTGGTGCAACCAGTACAACTGTATGGTACAGAAACCTGGGTAGTGAAGGAAGAGCAGCTGAGGAAAGCCAGCTGTGAAGGAAATGAAGTGACTGTGATGTTTGGCAGAATCAACATTGTGGGACAGATGAAGAAATGATGACATCAGAGAAGAGACTAAATTAGCTCCAACTGTAGAGAAGGCCAAAGAGAACAGATTACGGTGGTTTGGGCATGTGTTCAAAAGCTGAAGAATATTTGGCGATGAGGATTTTGGAGATACAGGAAGAAGGCAAGAGGAAATGTGGATGTCCATCAAAGACATGAATGGATTACATGAGAGAAGACCTGCAACAGGCAAGCCGATTCTTGAAGAAGGAAGAAGAGTGGCAAGGCACCCTGACCCCATGTAGCAAAATGTGAAACGGGGGCTTCATGATGATGACCATCAGAGAAGTTTATTTATTTATTTGCTGGATCCTCAAGGGGACAGTCCTATTCATGCATTAATCTTTATGAGGATAAATGTCCTTCACAAAGGCTGCTTCCTATCTCAGTTCCATTTTGGGAGAAGCATAGAATTTGGAAGTCACTAAGGAGAGTGATGGCGGTAATAAGTGTAGAGTATATTCTGAGGGTAAATTTTACCAGCTGGGTGATTAGACAACTGAGGGACCAAGCAGGGGCATGGAGCAGGCCAGAGCCACATTTGTGTGAAGTACATCCAAGACATTCCCACCTCTGGTGGAGTTATGGATGATTTGCTCTAGGGAATTTTACTTCATCCCATCTAAGAAACATTGTGCAAACCTGATGTCAGACGTACAAGTACTCCAGTCCTATGGAGGGGTAGTTGAAGTCTCCAAGAATTAGAGATCCATGGATGTTTTCTATAAATGTCAGGAACTTATCACAGTCTTGTGTGTCCATGGAAGGGGATGGGTAAAAAGCTATAAGATGAAAGTCTGTCTTACCCAGCATCACCTGGGGTTCAGTGAACTCACCAGGATGGTAGCCGGCGATCACCTTGGAAGGAATGAAATCCTGTGGGCTTGAAGGTGTGATAGACATACTACCCAGGCACAGAAGGAGTGCTTTCATTACAGCTGAACCATGTGTCTCATGTACTATAAAACATGGGCTTATTCCAAATACAGAAATGCCTCCAAATCAGACAGTTTGTTATTAAGACCCCCTGGCAATGAGAAGGGTCACCCTGCTGTTGTCTAATTTATTATTTGATATACTTGTCAGGTTGGGATGTTCAGTAGATGAACTCCGCCTAAAATGCATAACATGGGTAGCAAGCATTAAGCCTTGGAATAAGAGGTGCATAGCTTACTTTGCAAAGTGAACAAGACTGCCAGTTATGTTATCCCATGGAAACACATACCGGAGCATCCTGGAATGACACAGGCTGCTTAGTAAATTATTGAAACCAGTTACCATTTCTTTGAATCTAGGTATCATTTTCACTGAGGGGAGGATAATACTCAAGACCATAGTCTTATCTATGGTGGAACCATGTGTAGCAAGTCCCTTTGGATATCTTTCAAGGGCTTTCACAACAGGTTGTTTACTCCAGCATGGACTATGACTATACTTACTAGAGGAGAGTGTTTTAAGGGCCCTTGAAATAAGAGCAATCCTGGCTCCATAGTCAGCTGAGCTTCTGAACATGGAATCAGTGTACCTAACAATGGAGTCACCAATTACTTGGATGTTTCCAGAAGTTGATTTATTCTTGTTAGGTTCAGGGGTGTTTTGTTGTTTGTTATGTGTTGATGAGGGGTACAAGTATTAGGTATATTTGGGGGTTTCATCGATGCTTACTCTTACAAGTTCTAGGAGACTTAGGTAATGATTTCTCAATGGCATCAGTGTCTGACTGTCTTGCGCTAATAGTAGGAGGACGCTGGATTTATATAAATGGAGTTAAACAGTATGCTGCTCACTGCATGCATAGAATTCCAAGACGACTGCCTCCAAATCAGCTCTCACAAGTGGAATCAATTTGGGCTAGCAAGAGTTCATTTTCAATGAGCACATCACAGTTACTACACTGCCTTAAGCTACCAAATGTTAAAAGGTTGGCAATAGGAGGAATGGAAGACTGCTGTCTACTCATGCTGGCCTGTGCTATTACAGGGATGGGAGGGAGATAACACAGTCCAAGTGAGTCAGTAGATGATAGCACGATGCAAACCTGCAAAGGCGATACCAAGTCTGTGCGTGTTGAAGGCGAGTGCCATACGTAAGTAAGCTGGCATAAAGCAGTTAGTCATATATAAAGAATTTCATTACATGGCAGATATGTCAAACATTTTAAATAACATTTCTAAACGAATTAGTTCCTTATATATATGGAATTGCTTTATAGCATGCTTTCAGATAGATATTTCATTGGATTATATTATTTGCAGGCCAAACCTCAGATAAAAGGAACTGACGACAGTTATATTTTTCCGAATGCCCGTTTTATGAGAACAATAATAAAACTCATTGTAGTTTCTTTTAGAGTAAGTACTAGATAAACTCTGACCAAATATATTTTAAAGAAAAAAACACTATATACTTGTAGGAATTCTGCAGATTCCAGTGAAACATAGCAACCTTTAACAAATGAAATAACTAAGGCACTACCAAGCTCTATAATTAGTTGAACACTATGTTATGTACAGAGTTTTGTAACAGTTCCTTTGATTTTCTGAGACTTTAGGCTCTTACAATTAAACATTTTGAAAGGCAGAACTGCCCTGGCTCTTGGCTCTTGATATATCCTTATAAAGCTTACAATTCTGCTTGCACTTCCTCCCTTCAGACATACTTCCTGTAGGCTAGCCTTTTTTACATTTTGAACAAAGAAAGCTTAACACCATGCAGGTTAACTTTAAAGGCAAAAATTGCCCTGATAAAATTTGCTTTGTACTGTTCACAAGGAAAAGTTTTAAAGCATTAGAAGACAGCACCAATTAAATTCCAGGGTCACACATGACTGAACCCTGTGCAAAAGTGCAGTTTTCAGCCATTTGATTTTTCAGTTGCTTCATATCAATGGAAAAGCACTCACTGACAGAGCAAATACACTGCTGAGTTCCAGTCCCAGAGGGTACAGTTTCCACAGTGGAAGTGAAAGCTGAGAAGTAGAGATATTTAAATCTTGCTTTCCTTTAACTTTTGCCAAATAAAATATAGTCCGGCAGGATAGGATGAAAATAGTACTTTTTTATCAGGATTGCTCGATAGAAAGAAATTATTTGGAACTTTTTCCTAATTTTACAACTAAAAGTCCTACATATCTATAGGTGAAATCATTCCATATTATTTGGCTAACAGATAACATATCAATGGGAATGATTCTGAGCAGCTTCAGTTTGATTTACTGTAACATGTATGGAAACATTGTGTTGCAGCAACCATAGGAAATAATCTATAGAATTCCTTCCAAATTCATGTTAGGCAGAGCACCTCACTGACTCTCTTCAAGAAGAATCTTGATGAGTGGATGGGGGATTGTAGGTTTGTCCCGGGGATTACTTCCGTGTCACTATTAGACAGAGGCACAGTAAACTAAACTTTAAAACGGGCACAGTATACTCAAATCAAGGGGTGGCGTAAGCCAAACACAATCGGGCTAGGCTTATAAATGCCCCAGGGCAGATAGCCTAGTATGAACCTATGAACCTAATTATGTGCTGTGCATAGCAGGACCTGATTACACCAATATCATGCCCACTGCATGTCAGGGTGCCATTTTGGTGTGAATTCTGACTTCAACACACTTGTGAAAGCATGCGCACGAAGACTCTGTTAGTTGCTTGAAACATTACAAGATGTCATGTTGTGCCATTCCTGGTCTCCATGCGTAATGATACAGGAGTGGTAAGTTGGTTTTCCCATTCTCTGAGGAAGACTGCATAACAAATGGCTACTTGAGCCTTCCCAACCGACTTTCCAAACTGCAACTACAGCCTGCGTTACTGGTTGCCATTGACTGATGTCCTTTACTTGGACTGCACATTGGATTATGTCCAGAATTTTCTGGATGTCTTAGCACCCGATCTGATATTCTTTTTCTCAGCATATCCACAGTGGTTAGATTACTCTGCGCATGTGCACCCACAAATGTGTGTGCGTGTGTGTATGTATATGCTTGTGTTATAAGACATTTTGTATCAGTGCAGCCTGCCTGAGCTCCTTCTTTCCTCTCCACTGACACACACACACACACACACACACACACACACACACACACACACACACACACACACACACACACACACACACACACACACACACACACACACACACACACACACACACACACACACACACACACACACACACACATACACACACACACACACACACACACATTCGTGCAGTACAGTTATCTTGTACTGTGTAAATATCCTTGTTTTCACAACAGACTCCACATCTGTTGACATCTTGGCAACTATCTTCTATCCATTCTTATGCAAGAAAGTACCGTGGAGGAAATTGTAATAATACTTGCTCTTTCATTTTTCTGGTTCTTTATGTCTCTCACAGAGCAGATCGTGTGTGTGTGTGTGTGTGTGTGTGTGTGTGTGTGTGTGTGTGTGTGTGTGTGTGTGTGTGTGTGTGTGTGTGTGTGTGTGTGTGTGTGTGTGTGTGTGTGTGTATTTCATACCTGTCAATTTCTTAGAGCAAGAAATCTGAGCAAAGCCATGAATATTGGGTGGCATTATACTCAACAATGGGTCTTATAACGGCCATACAAAGTGGTACTATGACTTCTGGACCTGGATGCCAAGCCCTTACTTATAAGTTGAGTGAAACAGAATGACTATCTTACTAATTTGGCCACATGTTGGTCAAAGACCAGATTACTGTCTGCATATGTTCCCAGATTCCTGACTACCAGGTCAACTCTTAGATGTGTCTTATCGATGGAGTAATTAGCCTGGGAGGCAGTTTTCCCGAAAGACACTATAAGGCATTGCATTGCCTGGCAATGAGTTTTAATCCATGACTTTAGCACCAGTCATTTTTCTGTGTTAGACCCTGTTGTAAGTTGTTTGTGTCATAATAACTTCCAATTTGCAGTTGTCTGTGAACTTTTTCAGTCAATGGCCATTGACATTAGCCTTTACACCCAAGACATAGAAGCCATACAAGAGAGATCCAAGCATAAAGCCCTGAGGTACCCCACTGGTGACTGGTCTCTTAGTAGAGCTGGTTTCACCAATTCTGACTTTGTGGGTTCTGTTGGTGAAGCAGTTGACAATCCAGCAAGTTATGTAGGGGTTTATCCCCATTTAAGTGAGTTTGTTAACTATACCTTAGTGAGGTATTATATCAAACTCCTTAGCCAGGTTCTCAAAAAGTCTACCAGGTTTAGTATGCATAATCATCCTTGACAAACCAAACTTGGTTTGGTCCAGTGTCTGAAAGTTCCCTATGTTGTTGTTGATCATTTCCATGATAACTCATTCCATGGCTTTGCATATTAGAGTAGTCTGACTAATAGTTCTGTAGGTTCTGGGATCTGCTGATGGCCCATACTTGTGATGTGCTATAACCAATGTAGGTACAATAACAGGTTTTGCATTAGCATGAATTTTCTGAAGGGTACGAAGTTTGAAATTCAAATGTCTGTCATTATTTTTTTACTTAAATTGTTAATGATTTATCAGAGATTTGCTGGAAAACCACAACTTTATGAAAAACAGACCAAAAATATGAGGCAAAAATCTGAACATTTGTTAAAATCTGTACAGTTGAGATGTATGGTCCAGGATTTCTGTGAACAATTCTGCACAGGTGTGAACTCGGGTTTGGGAGGGGCATTGAATTCTGACAAATTATAGTTTAACATTCTGTAGTTTGCTTTGGAATAGTTCCTGTCTGTTACAGTCTTTGCTGGGATTACTGAGTTTCTCTTTAATTTGAAAGAGACAGCCCTGTAGTCTGGCCTCACCAGTGAGGATGTGACTTTGCCATATTGGTGAATACCAGGTCCAGTATGTTTGAACCTCTGGTGGGTGTGCACATTTTCTTGTCAAGGGTATTTGTCTTAATAAAGTGTATAGAGGGGTAGTTAAAGTCTCCCATGAATAGGTTTAAAGGTAAGAGTCGTCAGTAGGTCTAGACATGAGCTATGGGATTCTAGAGACATACAAGTTGACCTACAGCTTGCTAGGATAAGGTATGACACTTTACGCTTGGATAAACTCAGTGGCATTGTCCTGTTAACCAACCTAGAGTTATGCTTGTTGTTAATGTAGATTGAGACTTTTCCAACTTTTATCCTGACTGTGCAGCTGATGGCCGAAATGTGTGGAAGGCACTGAAGCCTTGCACTGCTGGAGTACACTCTATGTATTTAAATCATGTTTCAGCAACAGAACACATGTCTATATTCTCCAGAGTTAGAAGAGCTTGCAGGGTGTTAAGTTTCTTGTTTAGGCTCCAAGCATTGAGCAATAGCACCTTTAGGCTACTTTGGGCTTTATTTGCTATGTTGGCAGGTTTGTCAATTTGGCATTGCCTAAAAAAAAGTCACTAAGGGGGTGGATAAAGGTTTAACCAATATTCAAAGGCCAAGGAGAGACAGATGCAGACCATCTTTTGCAATGTAAAGCAGTTTGTTAACCATGTCATCCTGACAATTATTAAATCCCCCTGGAAAGAGGGACAGTCCTGTCCATGAATTAGATGACCCAAGGATCTGAGAGGGCCTGTCTACTCAGCCATCTTGCGGGGGGGGGGGTGCTGCCTCTGGTTAGCAACTTGGGTGACATCTATGTTTCCCAGCTATAGAGTTCAAACCTCTAGAGCAAATCTCCCTATGGCCCAGGGATTGGCATGTGCACTTCTCACTCTTAGGGCAAGTCTGCCTATGGCTCAGGGATTGGCATGCACACTCTCCAGTCTTAGGGCAAGTCTGCCTATGGCCCAGGGATTTGCATGTGCACTCCCCACTCTTAGGACAAATCTGCCTATGGTCCAGGGATTTGCATGTGCACTTCTCACTCTTAGGGCAAGTCTGCCTATGGTCCAAGGATTGGCATGTACACTCTCCACACTTAGCAGTAGTAGCAAAGATCCTGTGATTGTATTGTGAGGATTGGCAGTGGTATCTTCTAAGTCTCGTACCACCTGGCTATCGCATCTCTTGGGGAATAAATGGGATGATGTAGACTTCTAGCCAGGGAACCAATGGGCCAGAGGGCTCTCATCATGGCTGAAGAGTACTTGGCTCTCAGCCCAAGTGTAGATACTTATTCAGTAATACCCAAGATTCATACTATTGAACAAATTTTAGTAAGTAATTGACTAGAATCTTTTAAATTGAAAGGTAATTTAACTACATACTATTACAAACAAAATTGCAATAAAAGGTTTATATCTATATCTTTATCCCTATATGAAAAGCTATATCTATGTATGAATATATTAATGTAAATTGCAGTCAGTTGTTATGGTCTACCAGGTGGTTTATCTAAACTTCTATATATTATAGGAGAATAGTAAAACAGGGGACCTAAATTAATTTTCTTGCCTATGTATTTTATGAATACAGTAAAAACAGAGGACCTTGCTCCATCTTATGAAAAATGAGAAAGCATGGTACATATGGCAGCCATTTTTAGTTATTCGACTGCCTGTAAATTATCACTTTAACTACACGTCTGACTATAATATCAATGAAGTGCAGAGGTGTAGCTAGGGTGGGGCAAATGGGCCAGCCTCCCTATGCTCAAGGTGTCAGGAGACACAATAGGCATTTTTGTTTAATTTTTTAAATTGCCCTAGTCCAAGCAGTATAGATGGGGGGATTTAACATCAGATAATTTACATTTTATTTTGCTGTCATGTAGAACATGAGAGTAATTAAGGATCTGGATCTGGTTCCTCAGGAGAAAAGGAAAAAAAAGAGCGCCGGACTGGACAATGGACATTTTTTTTACTGTCATGCAGAACAATAGGGCATGAGAAGGTAGGGTGTTAAAATCCAGGGTTTCTCCTCCTATGCAGACGCACAGAGTCAGAGAAGGGCCTTTGGACCTTTTTTTTTGTTTGCCCTCATGCAAATTGTTTGCGGTAGGAAGTTAGGACTTGGCAGTTCTCCTCCTAAGTAGAAGCACCAGGTTGGAGAAGAGACTTTTAAAGAGCTGAGACAGCAGGGAGGGACAGGGATTTGGACCACTACATCAGAGAATGGCCTAGGGCGCCACAAGAACCAACTAAGCTTCTACTGAAATGTGCCATACAAGTATCACAATGTTTTTGGATATTAATAAGTATAATAGTATGGCCTTTATCAGATATTTCAGTTCCTATATTTTTATTACAACTTGTTTATTAAACTGCATTTCTTCTGATCCGAACAGTACACATTTTGATATTGTTCAGAACACTTCTAATACACTGTCTTCATATTCATAAAAACTATGTGTCAAATTATTTGAGAAAGAAGGGATGAAATCAGCTTTCTTATCTGGAATAAATTCATTCAAACATACTGTGCTCATGTAGCGCAGGTATAAAGCATTCACCAAGAAAAGAACATTTGAAAACAGGAATGTTGCAACATAAAACAGTTAATTACTATTTATAATGATCCTCACAACTTAATGTCAGGTTTATGCCAATTAGGCATATGAGTAAAGTTGTATATGAGTAAAACAGGTATTCAGAAAGGAGTAATACTATGTGAACTTCTGCTTAGCAGCTATTAACGTCCACCGAGTCTTTACATTTTACATTCGCCATCTGATTTATTACAATACTGAAGGAGTGATTTATGTGGCACTATGTGTAATGCAAGGATTTTTATGCTGGTCAAACTACCAAGTTATTCAAGCAAAGGATTGCAGAAAATGTTAACATTACCAGATGACAAAAAAATAAGTCAGTGCCTTATATGGACATAGCTTGATGCACGGTAATGACATTTTTTTATTTTATCGGCACTGATCATAATAACTCAGTAGTCAGAAACAATTCTGGAAAAGGACCTTTTAAACTAGGATGACTGACACTTTTTAAATATATATACATATATAAAATGTATTTTTAAGTTTTCTTTATTATTTCTATTTATTTTAAGCAAATATAGTCTGGTTATACATTTCTTATTTCATTGTTTTATTTTCAAATTTATATTTTGACTTAACTGGTTGGATGAATGCATAATCATATAAGGGTAGTCATTTTTAAAAATATGTCGATGGTTGTTGCACTTTATAAGCTAACATAAGCTCATGGAGGTGACACTGCTTCTTTTTATTGTTAATCTGCAATAACAATGTTTTGTATTACATCAGTGGATTGCTGCATTGTCTTGTTTGGAAAACAACAGAAAAAAAGAGAGGATTACCCCCCATTTCCTTGTAAATCCCATGGATAGTTGTGACTGTCTGCAGGGTTGCTCCAAGAGTTGAGAGAGAGAGTGAGGACAAACACATTAAATATTTGAACTGGCAATACCTACCAAAGTTGGCTCTAATAATTTTTGTTACCCCCTTCAGTTTTTCTTGTGGATGATTCCTTTTACCTCCTCTTTCAGAAATACATTCCATTGTTCCTCATTCCATTCCAAAAAAAAGTTTATTTTTAAAAACTGATTGAAGGAATGAAACTTGTCATGCCAGGCAGCTTGTAGATACAAAAATATTTATGCAGGAAATGAGGAAAAAGAAGTTATGTCTTACCATAACATTCCATCTGTGATGTTGATCCTCTTTCAGTCATTACGCATGGGGTATCGGTTCCGACCTCGGAACCGAGCCGGACATTTTCCAAGCTCGCATCAGCCACAAACTCTCGAGCTAAACTCTTACCCATAATTCCCCTCTCCCTGTTACCTCAGATTGAGTTTGCAAGTCAAAAGAAGGTAGAGGCTACCTCTGTTCAACTGACCTATCTGAATCGGAAGGTGAGATCCACTATAAGCCTCAGGAGGGGGATGGAGGGAGGGTTGTAATGACTGAATGAGGATCAACATCACAGATGGAATGTTATGGTAAGACATAACTTCTTTATCTGATGATGTTAATCCTCGTTCATTCCTTTTGCATAGGACAGAGTCCCCAGCTACCTTATTTCTTGGGTGGCCTTCATGGAAGGATGTTCCTAAGAACCATAGAGTCAAATGATGCTCTTTCCCTGGAAGCCAGATCTAATTTGTAATGGCTGATAAAGGTACGTGGTCTAGCCCATGTAGCAGCTGTGCAAATGTCATGTAAAGAAGCTCTAGCATGGAAAGCAGCTGGGGTTGCTACTGACCGAGTAGAATGAGCCTTGACAGTGGTAGTTAACTGAACATTATGCTTGCTGTAAATAAAGGTCACGCAGTCTTTCAACCACTTAGCCAACGTAACCTTGGAAACAGCACATCCTAATCTAGGTCCAGAAAAAGCCAAAACAGCTGATCTGACTTGCGAGAAACTTTAATTCTGTCCAAGTAGAAATTAAGTTGTCTGTGAATGTCTAGGGTATGTAGGCACTACTCTCCTGTGTTTGAATGATCGGGAAAGAAAACTTGCAATTCAATGGTTTGGTTAAAGGACATGTTAGAAATCACTTTGGGCAAAAAGGTAGGATTAGTTCTCAATGACTCTCTGTCCTTATGAAAGGTCAGATACGGCTTCTTGATGCACAAGGCTTGAAGTTTGGAGATACGTCTGGCAGAAGTAATGGCAATTAAGAATAAGGTCTTCCAGAACAAGTATTTGAAGTCGCAAGAAGAAGCTGGTTCAAAGTGTGACGTTGTCAAAACTTGTAAAACTAAAGCAAAATCCCATGGTTGAGTGGGTTCTCTAAAGGAGGTTTTAGATGAAAAACACCTTTTATGAAGGTCCTGCATAATTTGTGAGACATGAGAGAAGAATCCTGGACCCCATTGTGGAAATTAGAAATAGCGGCCAAGTGAACTCTGATCGTGGAAGCAGAAAGACCAGACTGGAATAAATCAGACATATATTCCAGCACTATGGGCATTGGTGCTGAGAAAGGATCTATCTGTTTTTCGTTTAGCCAGATAGTAAACCACTTCCACTTGCTGAAGTATGTATTTCTGGTAGACGGCTTATGAGATGCAATGAGGATGTCACGTACAGGTAAGGACAGATCATTCTGCCTGGCAATCACTGGAAGTGGAGGAGCCAAGCTGTGAGCTTTAGACTGTTTAGGTTGGGGTGAATCAAGTTCTGCGGATGGGAGATCAAGTCTGGAGTTGGATCAAGAGTCCACGGTTGATCTAGCAGGTGAGGCCACAGGAAGGGGAACCAAATCTGACGAGGCCAAAATGGCACTATGAGGATTAATTTGCTCTTCAACTGGCGGGCTTTCTTCAGGACCTGGGGAATGAGAGGAAGAGGAGGAAATGCATAATGTAGACCCGAGGGTCAATCATGGACTAGAGCGTCCTTGGGTGACTGTCCCCGAGGGGGAACCAGGGTGAAAAAATTGCTGCATCTGTAGTTGGTTGGAGAAGCAAAGAGGTCGCAGCAAGGAAGACTCCAGCAGTTGAAAATCTCCGCCACTATTAAGGGATTCAGGGACCACTCGTGAGATTGAAGAATGCATCTGCTGAGTCTGTCTGCTATCATGTTGGAACTCCCAGGAATGTGCATTGCTAGAAGAAAACGGTTGGTAGCCATCACCCATTGCCATAATCTCGTGGCCTCCCGGCAAAGAGGATAAGACTTTGTTCTGCCTTGCTTGATGATGTACCAGACCACCGCCATGTTGTCTGATTGAATCACAATGGTCCCAGATGGCAACAGGGGATGAAATGCCTGCAACGCCAGGAGCGCAGCCCTTAACTCCATAACATTTATATGCAGATGGGCCTACATTTCGGACCACATACCTTGGACAATCTTTCCCTGAAATAGCCCCACCCCATCAGGGAGACGTCCGTGATCACTGTGGCCGTGGGCTGTTGGGGGGAGAAGGTACGGGACCATTGAAGCGGATTCCGTGACAACAACCAATTTAAGTCCTGCTTGCACCTGTGAGTTATCCAAATCTCGGCTGAAGGAGGGAGCTGAAAAGGGTACCACTGAGTGAGTAGTAACCACTGTAGAAGCCTCATGTGAAACCTGGCCAGTGGAACAATTGTAATGGAGGCTGCCATGGAACCCAACAGCTGTAGAACCGAGTGAGCTGAGGATTTCTCCTTTGACAGGACTTGAATCAATTGTTGTCTCAAACTTTGAATTCTGTGCTCCGGAATGGATGCTCTGCAGTTCTTTGTGTTCTGGAGGACCCCTATGAACTCTGTAGATTGAGATGGGGTGAGATTGGATTTTTGCCAATTTATGGTTATGCCTAGCCTTTCTGCAGTGTGAAGAGAGAAAGCCAGGGCTTTTTCTAATAGATGACTTGTGGAGGCGATGATGAGCCAGTCATCTAAGTATGGAAAAACCTGGAATCCCTGTAGTCGTAGGAAATCTGTGACGATGGCCATGCACTTTGTGAACACTCTGGGGGCTGTAGAGAGTCTGAAGGGCAATACTTGGAACTGATAATGACTAGTTCCTGCATGGAAGTGAAGGAATCTCCTTGACTGTTTGTACACTTTTATGTGATAGCACCCATCTTGAAGATCTATAGAGCACATCCAATCGTCTTTTTCCAAAAGTGGGAGGATAGACTGTATAGTGACCATCCAGAATTTCTGTACCTTTATGAATTTGTTTAACACACTGAGATCCCAAACTGGTCTCCAGTCCCCGGTCTTTTTTGGCACCAAAAATAGTCTTGAGTAGAATCCGGATCCTATGTGGTCTGGTGGGACTGTTTGGATGACTCTTTTGCTTAGCAGCTTTGCAATCTCTAATGCTGCCTGTACCCTTTGACTGGGTGGCATGTCGGGTAATTTCCTTAAGGTGGCGGGATAAAGATCGAGTAGGATATGGTAACCTCTGGTTATTATCTTTTGTACACAAGAATCGGTGGTGATGGTTAGCCAGGCAGAAGGGTACAAAGAGAAATGACTTTCAACCACTTCCAGATGAAAGCAGTTGGGCTGCCCCTCAGGAGCGCTGGTAGGGTTGGCCAGTGAAAGAATCCCTGGAACCCTGGTTATGCGGACCTCTTCTGCCCCGAAAGGGGCATCTTCCCTGAGAATATCCCCCTCTGCCTCTAGGGGAAAAATCAGCTTGTGTGTCACGGAAGGAGCCCTGAGATTTTTTTGTGCCATATCTTCCCATTCTTTTGGTTTCTGGAGAAAGCCCATTGAGGGGAAGAGTAACGGACACTCATGGCAGAAAGGGTCTTACTGTCCTGATTACATCTAGCCAGTGTGCTTTTAACTTTGGGACCAAAACAACGAAGAGGCTTCAATTGGAGTGTTGATAAAGGAAGCCTTGAAGGGTTCCGCGAAATCACACAAGCACATCCAGGCAAGTCATCTCAGAACAACGTCTGCATCTGCTGCTCTAGCAGCTCCTTCTGATGCGTGAGAAATGAGATGCATGGAGGAGTTAGAAATAGATTCAATGGTGGCTAACTGAGAGGCCACTTTGTCATGGACCTCATCAAGACACAGCACCAGCCAAAGTTTCAGAGAGCTCAGAGATTAAGTCGCTTTGAAGCCTGGTAAAATGTGCCATATAGTTCAGAGCCCTGATTGCAAAGGTCCCTGATGCAAAGGTATCCACTTCTGTCCAGAGCCTAAGACTCTCTTTTGGGTGGATGAACAGTCTGGCTTTCTTCGTCCACCAGGTCCTTTTTAGTTGCAGCTGCCACCACCAAGTCATCTACCGGAAGATCTTTGGACCAATGGGGGTCGGTCTCAGGAGGGGACACAATTTTGTCTGGCCTCAGGGGAATGGCCTCAACTGTGTCAGGATCCTTTCATGCTCACTGCACAATGAGCCAGACCAGTTCGTCAGCAGGTGGAGTAACCCAGGAGGTAGGGGGCCAGGCACGAAAGGCCTGTAGGAACACAGACTCTTCAGAGGTCAGGTTAGAGGGCTGCCAATCACCTCTCTGTTTCAGGATTTCTAGGATATCTCCAAAGGATACCTCAGAGGATGACCTAGAGGATGCTTCCCCATCATCCAAGTCTGTGTCTTCTGTGAGGGACTTCTCAGTGGAGTCCATGTATTTCCTCTTACACAAACACTTTTGATGAACTTCCTCAGAGGGAGAAACTTGGGAAAACAGCTCAATAGGGGCCTCCTGTGGGGTTAAGTGCTGAGGCTCTCGTGCCCGGTGTTCTTGTGTAAAAAGCAGAGGCACTGACAGTATAGAAACGTCAGCCGATGCAATAGTCTTCTCCCAACTCAAGAGTCCCTGGACGGCTGTGAAAAGCCGAAGAAGGGGAGCCACAGTTAGCATCCTGGGTAGTGGCAAGAGAATCCTGCCACAAAGGCAACTGAGGCTCCTTAGGGAGATCCAAAAGGGGAACTGCAGGGGAAGACTGTGCTATAGTAAGGGGCTTCCAAGACAGTGACGGGGGCTCTGATGAAGAATGGTCACCTCCTGAGGAGGTACAGGTCCTGAGAGGAAGAATACCTCTAGCCAGAAGTAACTGATTCACAAGACACAGCACATTGTATTCAGAGAGGCTTTTATTGGATCTCACAGACATAGCTGAAGGAAAATCAGGTCTATCCAAAGTCAGAACAAGTTTGGTGCCAACAACGGTGGGGGTTTGTACCGCAAAAAGAGGAGATGGCATAGCCTGAACAACAGTAGTATGCCCCGAGGGAACCATTGGTGCCAAAGGTAATGTCTGCACCGACAAGGCCGGTTCTAAAGTGGTAACTGACGGTGTTGAGAGAGTCTGCAACAGAAAGGGAATGGTCAGTGCCGAGCGAGTAGTCGGTGTCAAATCGATGGTCTGAACTGAGATGTAGACCGGCGTCGACACACCTATCAGCGTTGACAAAAACTGCATGGACTGTACTGCCGGTGCAGATGAAGGAGTCTAAACCGAGGAGCCCCTCAATTCTGACACTGTATGAGGCACACTACTCGGTGCCGAAAAAGTAGATGGTGCTGATGGACTCAGAACCGAATGACTAGGCTCCGAAATCATCAGTGCCGAAGAGGCCAAATCCGTTGTGGAAAGCTTAGGTTTTTTACATCTCAGTTCCATAGGGCCTCCAGCTGGAGAGGATGGAAGAGATTTAGATTTTTTTATAATCATCACTCCTTTTCTTGTGGGAGCTTGGAGAGGATGAGACCTCTGTCCCACAAGTAGCCTCTGAAAAGGAAGATTTAAGTAGCCCCTTTAAAATCAACGTATTCTTTCTTTCAATGACAGTCCTATTAATGAATTCTTACAAATCCCGCAAGGCAGGTCAACTGTTAAATGAGGCACACCCAAACAATAAATACATAAAGAATGTGCATCAGAGACAGGCAATTTATGGCCACATTCCACACATCTTTTAAAACCTGGACTGCCTTTTTTATCTGTCATAGTAAAGAAAGGGAAAGAAGGGTTACCAAAAAGGAATTACCCGAAGGTAAGGCCCAGAAAGATTTACCAACGATGGTACAGGGAAAGAAATACCTTGTCGGTAAGAGAAAGAAAAAAAAAAACAAAATAAGAGCACAAGGAGTAGTCGCTAGGTGCGATAAGGTAAGAGATAACTAAATAACTACTTTTTTTCCTCAAAAATTTTAGTAAAATTTTTGAAAAGATCAAAAATGTGTACTTAGCTCAAGAAAAGTAGCCTGACACAACCTAACTGTGACATGGCAAACAAAATATGAGGTAACAGGGAGAGGTTAATTATGGGCAAGTGTTTAGCTCAAGAGTTTGTGGCTGACGCAAGGTTGGAAAATGGCCGGCTCCCCATGCATAAGGAATGAATGAGGATTAACATCATCAGATCTGTTTTTATGACATGGAACAGCATTGCCTTCTGCAAACCCTCCTTAGTATCTCACTTTTTTCACCCAGTGGTAGCATTGTTATTTCACAGCAAGAGGTTCTCCTGTTCGATTCACAGCTGGAGTGCCTTCTGTGTGGAGTCTGCATGTCCTCCCCGCGGTTGAGTGGCCTCCGAAAGACATGCGTAAAATGGGTGTGTCTTCGCTGAAGGTTGGGCATCGAGCTGGCAATTCGGCACCATAAAAATCTACCGCCAATCATTAGCGGTCCGGAGTTCCGCTGTGGCGACCCCTAACCAGGAAAAGCTGAAAAGACAAACAACCAAAGCAGCATTTCATTTGAACTTCAATAGATTCCATGAAAGGTCTCATTTAAACATTTGTTCTTCCACCTGTATGAATCTGTTGATAATGGAGTGTTTTGCATTTTGAAGCTGCATTTTTACTTGATTAATTCCATTATTTTAACACATACTTTATTAACCTCAGCTGGAATTTTTCTGTCTTAATTGTGTGGTATTCAGTACAAAATTTTATCCATTCTAGAAAGAATGTTCTTGTCTTTTATATTTTCAAAATTAGTTAAATTTCATCAGTGTCTTTGTATTTTTAAAACTTAGTATGTTGAAACAAGTATTCATTCTTCATGTCAGTAAACATTTAAACTCTGTAAGTATATTTTTCTCTTTACTAGAACAAAAGGCCAATAGTTGGGACTAAAGAACTAAATAAATCATTACTTGGCCAAATAAATCAATATACTTTTGCTTCTTTCCACCATAAAGTTTAAGAGCATCTTGGCTTTTTCAGACCCTCTATGATGTGTAACAGCTGTGACTTTATTCAGTACCTGGGATGCTACTTCATTAAAGAAGCTATGGTAGTTAGCAAAAGAAAAAAAAATCCAAAGTGCATTAAGACACCATGCCTCTACTAACATTCAAAAGCTAAGAAAATCATGTTCTGGTTCAGCTCCTGCCACCATAAATAAAATTCTATACTTTAATAACAACAAATAAATATGAATAAATAAATAAATATCAGTCTAAAAAGAAAAAGGATGTCCTTTTATATTGTTGGGAAATTATAAATTAAAATTAATGTAAAAATACAGCAGAGCTTTCACTTTAGTAAGATGCCTTTTCAATGTTTTAAAACACACAAGCCTAAAAATGTTGCTGGTTTTGTTTCTCATTCTAATGTGCTGGTTGTGTTTGTGAATTTACAAGTAACATTAGCTATGTTTTTTAACGTTAAAACATTGAAAAAACTAATTTGTATTGTAAAAGTTCTGTTCTGTTTTACTTTTATTCTCATCAAAATGCTTCTCAATGATGCACTGGGACAGCCCTTTTCTGTATTATATTGTTATGTTTGATTTGGTCATTTTTTTCTCTGTGTTGACTCAGATTGCTCCCAATATTAATTCAATATACTTCTAGGACATTAAAAGATCAACAATGAGGTTTTATGTTTAGTGGATCACTCAGACCTAATTTGTTGCTCTCTAGTACTGTGCTGACATGCACAGCCATCAGCTGAGTAATTCAAGCTGTGCTTGTTTGGTGGCATCCTTTCTTCTACTCCTACTCCTGTCACCAGCCATCTTGCTTTTATCATATATATAGCTGCAACATACTCAGCCACCAAACCTAATAATTTTCTGTTTATTATTTACTTATTAAAGCTGCATCTTTTTAGTCACCCTATTACTACATATGAAACTCAGAAATTATGGATTGCTGTCCTTTGCAACCCACTTCCCTTTTCTAAAATAAAATATTTTCTGAACAAACACAGACCGTCACTCATCTATGCAAAAGAAGAACACTCGCTCTTTTCTCGGATTTAAATATGAACTGGTTAGGCACCTACAGGTTTCAAGTTTACAAATTGCATTTCTTTATGAAGTGTATACATATAGTACATTTTGCAACTAGACTTGGCCCTTCAAGTAATAACAGTACCCTACTAGATATTATCACAAATATATAAGAAAAATGTCTCTCTCTTGTTATCTTTCCTCATATTCAAAAAATAAAACCACCACCAGTAATAATCCCATCTTGCAAAAAACGTTCTCGAATCAATGGAAGGTACCCTACTTACAGCAGCTGAAAACACTGACTGGATCCCATTTACTCTGAACTTAAATTTATAGCACCCTCTCCTTTCTTTATTGTACTCACATGTGTACAATATAGACTATTTTCTATAAAAAGGGAAAAAATTAGGGGTAGTTAATGTCCTTCCTTAAATAATACAATCCTAAAACTCAAAGGTATAAGATGTTACATGGGAATCAGACCAAATAAATACAAAACAAACTAATTACAACTCAAGTCATGTAGAATAATGTTGCCAAAATGTCTACTTTAACCCTCAATTGCAACTATACCTTAGCCAGCCAAAGACGTTTTAGAATGAAATAAAAAAAATTACCAATAATTTCTCTAAAAACTATAGTTCTGTATCTGATACTAAATGACAAATAATGGATTCCATAAAATACTTAATATCCCCAATTTCCACAAAAATTGCATCCCCTTTTCAAAATTTAGTCTTAAATAAATTAATCCTGTATTACACCAACTATTAAAGTACATTCCTTTCTACTTTAAAGTAAGACACTAAATAGACATTTAAAGACTACTTAAACTGACTTCACAAACTTATACAAATATATCATATTTATTTATTATTTGTTATTCAATAAACCCCTTATGCACAAATACAACTTAAGCCTTGCTTCTAGAATTCTACCACACTACTTTAAATATCGCTCATCGTACCCTTGCCCAAAATTAATTCTCACTCCTTCTCATCTGACTTTAGATCTATAACAAACTTCTGTCCACTAAGCAAAATCTAAAAAAAAAAAAAATTATTAACAAATCTAAACATCAGTAACTACTCTTGCACCATTTTACACTGCCAGCATGGATTTTGCTTAAAATGCATTAGAATTACCCCTCAATTCCCTTCTTCAATGAAGATTACTGCAATATGTCAAAAGACTTCTTAGATATGCCTTATGTACAGACTTAGCACATGCTTTCAAAACAGCACATCATAATTATTGTTCAAGAAAATCCTTCCCATCTCTGGCTTTTCCACATTAACAGTTTCATGATTCAGAATTTGCTTCCATAACAGGAGCTTCCAAGTCCTTTCTTGAGGTAACACATAATTTATCTATTCTTTCTCCTATGGTTTGCTACAGAGATTTGCGGTAGGTCTTTTACTCCTTTCCATATTCTCTGACAATCTACTGCAAGTCCTTTCTGAAGTTAGCTGTCTTCTATATGTTAATGATATCCACATTAGTATAGCTCACAAAGACACACAAGAGCCAAACACTACAGTTCACAATGACTCCAGTCATCAGTGCAGTTTGGTTCACTTTCAAAAATCTATCAATCAACTGGAAATAAAAATTCCTCAGTAATGGTATTTAGTCTCCCCAATGCCTTACTTACATCTTAGCTACATTAAATCAAAGACATTTCAGCATCTGTTTTGATCAGGACCTTGACTTCTATTATCACAGAAATAAAACAGTGAAGTGTTATTCCAGCTTATACACACCTATAAGTTAACCAGTATGTTTATGTTAGATACTAGAAAAAGTAAACAGACCAGCAGTATATACCCTAACATTAATAACACACAAATTCTAATATAACACCACCCTGCTTCAAACCACACTGAAAATAATGTCTTTAGAGTTACACTTTATCACCATCCCGAGACCACCATTGCCTTTCAATCTTCAAAGTTAACTGGCTTCCTGTCACATCCGGAGCTACTCTACTAATGAACTGCCATTTAATCTTTGCTTCTCTTCTCACTCCTCCCACCTTTACAAAAACAGAAGAAAAAAAAACTTCCACATAAAACTTCCCTCATATTTTCTTTGCAAGAATGATGAAGAAGCACCTTTACTGACAACATGAAATCTTAATCTGTCTATATGTAAAAGCTTTTTCAAACATGCCATTCACATCTTGCACCTCACTACCATAATCAAAAAGAAGCTATAACCGATGACCACCTTTTAGGCCATCATTAAAAGAAAACCTTTTAAAAATGTATAAATGCATGTGTCTGTGATAATAGCTAATACTGGTTTATGGATAAATACTAGGCTATCAGTTTTTGGACTATTACAAGCCTAACTATTAACCACAGGTCAGAATCAAACCTTGTACCTTGTACCCGTGACTCCAGCTGTAAATTGCAACTATCACTTCAATTTAAATGTCCTATCTGTAGCTAAAGAATATGTTTTGTGTAACAATGAAAATTCTTCATTTGCATAAACTCTTTCTGGTCATATGATTCCAAAGTATATCTTGCATGTACACTGGTGTGGCTCTGAGGCGTATGTTTTCACTATCTGTCTTTGCCACGTCTCTCAAGTCATGGCTGAAAAGAGGTCTTTGACTAGCTCACTATTATACTTAACAAATGTAATAAATGAAGAAAACAAGCAAATAAATAAACTGTGGAATCCAGTCATTATGAATTGGAATAAGAGATTCCTTTCCAGGCACAGTTCTATTCTCTGTGTACACAAATATGGTGTGCCAGTACACAGAGGGTGCATAACTTCTTAAGCCTGCAGATGATTTCTCACTGACAGACAATGCATACATACAGCACAAACTAATTAGTGAACCGAAGACAGATATAACTCCTACAAACCAGACAATTTGAAGTAGAGCTGCACATAATCAGTAGAAAACAAAAAGTCTCTTGTTAAGCACACTATAAAGCCTCTAGAGGTTACTGCCATAATGCTATCAGAAAACTCAGGGTCTGTTGTACAAAACTCCAAGCACACTGGGTGATTGTGGAGCACAAACTTTCTTTTAAGGTCCATATTAATACCACTGTCAATGTGACTAACTGAAAATAGGTGCACTGTGTATGGTTACACATTTTTTAATGGTGGAAACAAACAAACCATTCACTGACTTGGGCAATGACAGTATACTGTCCATGTGAAACTTTACTAATAATATAACTAAATACAAAGTGCCAGATTTGCAACTACCCTTCAATCATCTAAAGAGTTGTTAACAACAACAAAAAAAACAGATGGGTTTCAAAAATTAGCATCTTCATGATATTCACACAAAAATGCTCCATAAAATCTTCTGCCGATATCTATCCAGTCTAATAACTAAACACAAATCAAATAGGGAATGAAGGTCTTCGAACTACAACTACTGAACATTCCAGAACCCAGTTCCAGAATAAGAGCCAGAACTCCCATTCACATTATGGTAAATTGGAATAAGTTTTCTCCCACCTTAACAGTTTAGAGAAAACTGGCACAGGCAATGCAATGCTATAACTCTATATCTTAAATATAAATATAGATGCAATAAATCTGGCTAGTTGCTCTGATAGATGCAATGAATATGGCTAGCTGCTCTGAAAGATGTAATAAATCTGGTTAGCTACTCTTTGTATACACTAATAGCAGTTTTGCAGTACATGATGACTAGTCCATTGTATAGGTTTCATCAATCACAATTACAGTCGAAGGAAACATCTTATCTTTGTTCCCTTACAGACCAAGCTGTTTTTGTACTGAACAATTCACTCAACACTTTTTACAGGCAATATGTCTTTTGCTCTGCTGTCATTTTCTGCTATGTAAGTCTTATCCAGCTTGATTTTAGGCAAAACGCTTCTGCTGATGCTCTTTATGTTTAAGCACTATTCTAGCAAGAAATATATACTTAGTGCTATGGGTCCAGTGGTATAAAGGAATTAATCCCTAACTATGCCATAGACAAATGGGCTCAATTAACAGCCTCAGCTCCCCACAAGGGGAGGTGGCATTGAGTGAATGGGGAAGTGCTGTGTCTCCTCTAGTGGTGGTGACTGCATGTCTATTGTGTTCCTGAGAAGCCCAAAGGTCTACACACTGTGTGAGGGTGTGGATACAGATAAGGTGAAGGGCTACCACTGACGTGGGGGCTTAACCTCAGAATTTCCACTGCATGTCTCTTGTGAGTATGAGAGTTAAGACAGGCATGTCACCATAGAGTTGGGACATTGGTCTCATAGGACTGTAGCTAGGAAGCAAGCATGGACCCAGCAGTATGGAAGCAGGGCATAACAGCTGCCACCTGCACCATAATGAGCTTTCCTTGGGAAGCTGAGCCTAATACCTAATGGCCAAAGGGTAATGGACAGGCCAGCAGGCAGTCTGGGGAGGAGAACTGATGGGTACTTATTGTCAGTCAGCCACAGATCGGAAAAATATGCAATCATGTTACTAGTAAGTCATATTTTTATAATGTTAGTAGATTGTAATGTCACATATAAGTAGTGGGCAAGATGCCTTGAACATTATCCATATATAAAATGCATCTTCATTTCTTGTTTAAATAGTCACTGTCTAATTTCTTTTGAACAAACCTCTCATTGGATTACTGTGAAAATGAGCTTTATCCAGCTGATGCAACCCATTTAATAATCAATCAGATATCCCTTTCCAAAGCAACTTTAAGCAACTGTTTTTGCCATTCATGATGTAAAGTCATAAAAATATTGTTAGAGCCTGACAAGTAACCCAGATTTAATGAATTTACTGCAATTAAGCTGTTTTTGAGTTTAAAGCCTTTACGCAATATATTACAATTGTCTATTTTGTTTCAGTCATTGACACTTTTACAGCCTAATTGTGTTGTTTATACAACTATGCTGATTCAGCAAGTCTAATTTCAGGTGAAGTGCTTGTTATAAAGCTTAAAATGCCATTTTCTGTCTCATTTTAGTGTCTGGGATTTTATTTTCAGTGCATATTAATAAAATGTATGATACTTAAGTGAGAAATTTTTTTTTCTTTTTCAGGCCATGACCTTAATCACAAGGTATTGCAAGAATGCACTTTATATAAAAAGTTTAGAGTAGCTAACAAACCAGCTTATTTTAGAAGTGAAGAGACATAAACACTGGGAGAATACCACTGGATAGAAGGGGAGAACATAACTCTACACAGATAGTGACCAGAGGTCAGTATTGAACCCCGGGCTATGAATCTCTGAAGCAGAAGTCAGCAGAAGTCATCTTAGTCAATGAACCATCATGCTGCTCTGAATTTTAACAAGACATCCAAGATACACCTCTTTAGGTGCTTGACAATTCTTCAGGCACAGTTGTGAACTGTTCCCATTGTAGACCATTAAGTAACCTCAGCTACTTAGCTTCATAGATAGGTAAGTACTAGACAGTCAGTCTGCAGATCACTTTATGCCTAGGTAAAAACCCTATTCAAAATTTCACTCTAGCCTGAAAGAGGGCAAGACAAAAAATACCAGTAGAGAATTTGAGGCTGCCAATCCAATTATGTAGGTTTACCTTGAAGGTGGCAAGGGTGCTACTCTGCTTAAAATCTAGTTGAAGGTTTTTCCAGAGGTAAGGGATACATTTGGATAGCAATCTTGCCAACTTGTCTTGTTTAGCTGTTGGTGAAGGTTTACTTCCTTTAACCATGTATTTGATGTAGCATTAGTTCTGTAAAGGAACGGGAGATCAAAAAGTGCTGGATATTTCATGGCACAAAAGACTAGGCGTAGAGCTCCACAGAGGAGTTTGAAAGAGACTGAGTACAGAGAAATGGCTGTCAGTCTCTTCTGATAACTAAGTATCTCTGAGTTCTCTCAAGTTGCGTGATATGTTTAGATAAATACATTGCAAAAGGTACATTATATTCAACAATGGGTCTGATAAGATATGAGTAAAGGAGACTTAAGGCTTATTTGGATTTAGTGGAGATGCCTTTGGAAATTACATGGCGTAGATAAAAGTCTTTCTGAACTATTGTGGGGATGTGGTGGTTAATTGATAAGGAATTATCAACAAGAGTACTCAGATCACTTAGCGCACTGCCTGATTGGAAGGGTGCATCTCCTATTTAGTGAAACTATTTTGTTTATCAAAATGAACTATGCTGATTTTTTTTTTTTTTTACATTTAATTTGAGACAATTTTCCTTGCACCGGTTGTTAATATGGTCTAACCCATGATGGAACAATTAAGAGTCAATTGAAGACTGAATATCAACAATCAATCTGCAAACTTTAGTTAACCATAGGCCAGAAGTGTGGGCCTAAAGGTCTGAGAAATATATGCCAAACATGAGAGGGCCCAAAACTGAAACTTGTGGTATACCACTGTTAACTGTTTTACTTTCAGAAGTCGCACCTTCTACTCTAACCACGTGGGTTCTGTTAGGCAACCAGTTAGCTATTCATTGCACAGTATAAGGATTTATATTCATGTTTAAAAGTTTATTAATAATGCTTGCATGGGCAACAGTGTCAAATGCCTTGGCCAGGTCTAGATATGCTTGTAAGCACTGCATAACCACTATCCACTGCTACGGTTACTTTTCAGAGAAATTAATGAGGCTAAAGAAGCAGGGCCTTCCTTTTTTTAAAGCCAAACTGATGAGGGTCCAGGGTTGAGAAAAGTTCAATGCCCAGATTAATGAAATCTGAGATAATACAGTCCATAGCTTTGTATATGAGGCTAGTGAGACTAGCGGGTGAATAGTTACAGGGTCAGTGGTTAGGTCATCCTTGTGTAATGGCATTACAATAGCAATTTTCCAAACTTCAGAACTGTAACCAATGGAGAGGATTAGATTAATAAATTTAAGTAGGGGTTAAGAAAAGCCATATTTGGCACTGTTAATCAAGCAATCTGATATGTTGTCAGAGCCCATGGAAGAGGTATTCTTAGTTTTTGAGAGGGCTGAGAGAACTTGTTCCACAATAATTAAAGGGGGTTGTTGGGATTGTGAAAGCTGTGGCATAGCTATAACTGGGGGTTGAGTAAAATTTGCACTAAATTTGTCAGCTGGGATATTAGCTATTTTCTTTGGATCAGAGAGTGTAGTATTACTGTGGACTACCTGTGAACACTGTTGAGTGTTAGTTCACAACTTCATGACATAGTTAAAGAAAGGTTTGCAGTTATTTTATGATTGAAGGTATGATTCCCGATATAAAGACAATTCAAAATTTGAAAACCTGTATCTTATGCAATTTTCTGTTTCTAAATGTATAATCTCCTTAATTGGCCTTATGCAAAAAATGAACAATATCAGCTTGGCACATTCATCAACACTCTCTCTATATAGTCCACTTCTATTATCAACATCTGGAGAACTTCACAAAACCTTACGAAAGTGATCCTGACAAGGCATATCAGTTACAGGACATAACTGATGCTAGGCTCATTCAGCTTTATCTCCAAACACAGTAAGTGGAAGAGCAGGTTAGACAGCTTAGGGTAGGGCTAATGAATGCCAGTTCCTCCAAACATACATAATGAAATCTATCTTCTTCAGTCTATGGTACAATGCACATGCTAGATCTGTGCGGCTTTCTAAATGTTTTCCAGCTGTTAGTATGCTTCCTCCAGATGTAACTATTACATTTCTGTCTTACAAGAGATACTCCAAGTCGCCCAGCATTCTCATTTAACACACTGTTGGCAAAGACTATATCCTGTTTTAGGGCATGATGAGCAGTTTACACTTTAGATATGAGCACTAACTGCTTAAACCCAAATACTTACACATTCACTTCTCCTTGGTTTCCATGTCATCAATTAGAACTATTCTTAGAAGACGGAAAGTGTCAGATCTTCTATTCTTCAGGAATGGCTTAATGAACCTTCTGGCAAATGCTGTCCTGTTAAGGTAGAAGGCAACATGAAAGAAAACGATCAACCAACATTCTAGCCCCCTCCACTGATACAGAGGGAAAAATCTCAGACTATGACCTACTCAACCTAGGTTTGATTAGTCACACAGTTGTTTGCTGGTGCAGGTGTGGGAAGGATGAGTACATCAGTCCTGAGGTTGAGGGGGGTAGATTGGGGTCATCCAATGTATAATCAATTAGGAGACAGGTATCAGTGCCCTGTTGTGAGTATTTAGTCGCCAAGCTGCATATTAGGCAGCCATTATCTCACATACTTTAAAGTGTGCGGTAGCAAAGTGAAAGGACTATTGGCTCCCACAATGATGTGGGTCACACATCCCATACCTAGAGGAGAAGGAATTTGCTGGGTTGTTGGTCAGGGCACAAATAATCCCCTTAGCCACCTGGTTGACAGCATCCTTATGGCATTTCCTGTTTACTGACAATGATATGGGTACAAGTACTGGCACAAGTCTGACTGAAGAAGACCCGATGGTTGGCAGGTGCAAGGGCAAACAGCATTTTATTTGGGATAAGGCATTTCCTTGGTTCCGTCTCAATAAAGTGTCCTCAGCTGAAGCTACAGATACTAGAGGATAGCATTATACTTTACTTTGTGGGGTGACTTTACTGTTTCCACAAGCATTGCTCTGTTACACCCTACCATGGTAACTTGCTATATACAGTAACTCTTATGCTGCTCAGCAACTGAATATTCAATGCTTGTAAGGAAACTTATTGGTAGTATTAGGTTAGTGGGACATTATGTCTATAAATTAATTTTTGTTTCATTTTTTTTTGTTTTGGGGCGTGTGCAAATCAGATTAACTAAACCTTTTCTATATGAATCACAGAAATCATAGTAATCCTAGAAAGTTCAAGGGTAGTGAGTCTCGCAACCATTACACTTTGCCAGTTCCCAGACTAGACTCTATTTCCCTTCTCAAGGAGGGATAGGCCGATTAAGGCTAGGGTGAATTTAGGAATACTCATCCAATTATGCAGGTCCCATTTGAAGGAAGATATTGTATCATGCTGCTTTATATGCAGGTGGAATATATTTCAGAGGTCAGGGAGATGATGAGTAATGTCTCTCCACTTTGTTTTATTGACCTGCAGAAACAGGTTTAGATTTACTGTTCTTCTATTTGGGTAACTATGTGATCTGTATAGGTACAAGAGATCTTGAAGTACTGGGTCTCTAACAGCTTGGAAGGTAAGGCAAGGCAAATATGTCCTCAGAGGAGAGTACAGGATACAAAATGAGGGACAGTGCATCTAACATTTTCTAGCAGGTAATGGACTTTAAGCCTGTGATTCCTTTTGTTATGAACCTCTGGGGTCTATCTAATTGATATATATATATATATATATATATATATATATATATATATATATATATATATATATATATATATATATATATATATATATATATATATATATATATATATATATTGTGATTTACATCTGAATGTGACTATTGTGTTTTATAAGTCATCTGATCAGTGCTAAATAAAGAGGTACAATAACATGTTTAGAGGATATTTCCTTGATGATCAGCTGTGCCAAGTAGAAACATTTCTTGACATCTATTGTTACATGGTGATCAAAGGAGAGAAAATTATTGGTAGATGTTGCTACATTGGAGTATTGTGAGTGTTAAATGCTAGGAGATGGATTATCTGGGTCTATATTAAGTGATCGAAGCTTTAGTTAGTCGAGTAACTAAAGCTCGATCACTAAATATCGAAAATGCAGAACCGCAAATGGCAGTTTCCATGCAGGGAAACAATGCCATAGTCCCAATAAAAAAACAAAAACATTAAACACAAATGAAGTGGGGAGCTGTGTCCCCCCCACCCCCCAACTAAATATACCAACTCCGAGATCGCACCACATTGTAGAAAGGGCAAAATCTGGGTAACGGCCAAACAAATTGTTTCCCTGCATGGAAATTGCCAGTCATGGTTTTGCGTTTTCAACATTTAGTGATCGAGCTTTAGTTACTCGACTAACTAAAGCTTTGATCACATAATATAGACCCAGTTTATCTGCCACATGATACAATTTGCATTTTTTAGCATTTAATTTAAGACCATTTTCAACACACCAGGCATTACAGGTGTAAGTTCCTGCAAGATGGCTTCTGTGTTGGGGGGATTTAAGAAATGACTCCTAACTTGCAGTCATCCACAAAGCTGATTAGCCATTAGTCTTAATTTTTAGCCTGTAAGTCATCAGAATAAATACGAAACAAAATGGTCAGTGGTCTAAGCCTTGCAGAATACCACATGTTATCTTCATGTTTTATGACATTGTCCCTGTCAGTCTAACTGAGTTGTTTCTGCCTTTTAGCAAATGTGTTTTTTGCCTGACTAAATAGAGGTCTATTTGTAATGCATGTAGTTTTTGTAATTATGCTAGCTTAGATGAGAATGATGTTAAATGCTGTGGACAAATCAAGGTGGGATGTGTGTACAGTGGGACCACTGTTGACAGCTTGTGTTACGTTTTTTAAAGATGTTTATCAGGTTCATTAGGCAGATCTACATTTTGCAGAAACAAAGTGCTGAGGATCTAACCTAATGGGGTTTTAATGTCACTGTTAATTATGTTCCATGGCCTTACAAATGAAACTAGTCAGGTAGATGGCCCTGTAGTTTCTGAGACAGTTAGTAGGGCCACCTTTATGGAGTGTATCAACAGTGCTCTACACCATAAGTCTGGGACTGAGAAGAGCTTATGGAGACATTCCACCAGGACATGTTTAGCACTGTTTAACAAGCAGCAGGTGTGCTATCTGATTCCATGGAGGAAGTTTTCTTAATCTTGGACAGCACTTCTAGTGCATGGTCTTTAATGATGAAGAGAGGCTTGACAGGTATGGGGATCCTAGGATAGTCATCCCAGAAGTGAACATTTCACTACAATGTATTTGCTAGGTTATGGGCACTACTCACCAGGTCCAATGTTTTACTATTTAGTATGAGCTCTGAATGTTGTTGAGACTTGCATCATAGTTTTCGAACATAACTAAAGAAGGACTTTTAATTATCCTTCACTTCAGATGCCAACTTGATTTCATCGGCAGCATTACTAGATAGTATTTGTTTTTTTAATTCTTATTCAAATTCCTAATATTTTCTTTGGGATGGGGGTCTTTAGATTAGTTGTATACTCTAATGAGTTTTTTCCCCTTTTATAGTACATTTATTTATGTTGGTGGACCTCAAGGGTGGTTTGTTTTTAAAATTCCAATTGTATTTGGATCTACATGGGACTGCCATTTCTATATATTTATTTATGTGGGTGCAAAACTCCATTGGAAATCTCTTTCTGATATTTGGTGTCATGTTGTTATATATGAATATCAATACTTCATCACATATCTTGAGGAAATCTGTGCTCTCAAAGTTTTTCAATTCTGATATTTTTCAGGATTTTTAGATTGTTTGAAAGGAAAGATTACTAGCTTATGGTCCAACTTAATCAGAGGAGGAGATACCATTGAAGTTGTGCATGGTAACGATACATTTGTAAGCACTTGTTCAAGAATATTTTCTCTTCTACATGGGCTAGTAATAATCTGCTCAACTGAGTTTTTATTTTTAGTTCTAAAAAAACATCTGTGCATATTCTACATTGGCAGAGTACGTACTTCAATTAATTGATTGGTAGTTAAAGAGTGCTAATATGGTGGAGTTCTTATTTATGGGAGTTCATCTATAGGATCATAGGAAGTTACTAGGCTATTGGCCCTGAGACCCTTATAAGCCTAGCCAAGAATTTAGTCCATGTTCCAACAAGTCAGCACCCTATGCCACTGTCCAGCAGGGACACGGATGGAATCCCAGGGGTGCATTTTCTGTTCCCCATCCAGTTATCCAGGTTGCGCTTAAAAAGATTTAATGAGGTACTCTGATTTACATGGAGAGAGAGTCTACTCCACAAAAGGAGGCATCTCTGGGTCACAATTTTGTCCCGCCAACAAGTCCTATTTATGTCAGAGACTAGGTAGAGGTCGTGCGTGTGGGTTACTCGAGTGGAGCGTGGCTTTCAGATATGCAACAGTTCCATCAGGGTGGGATCGGAGATTGCTTTGTATGCCAGACAGAGGTCACCTCTGAGGAGTCTATAGGAGAATGAGTAAAGGGACAGGGCTTTTAGCATATTTGTGTAGGGTAGATGTTTGAGGCCATGGATTCTCTGGGAGAGGATCCTCTGTGGTCTCTCCAGCTGCTGCATGTGCTTTGTGAGATACATGCCAAAAGGGGCATTGTACTCAATAATGGGTCTTATAAGGTAAGAATACAGGGTTGTTATGACCACCTTGTCCCAGGATGAGTTACCCTTACTAATGAGGTGGGCCATGTAGAAAGCTTTCCGTACAATGGAGGCAGTATGGTGGTCAAAAGTCAGTTTGCTATCAACATGGGTGCCCAAGTCCCTCACTACTAAGTGCATGCTTAGTACCTTATTATCAATGTGATAATTTGTGGGGACATCACTCTCCCCAAAAAGGATGATGATTCATTTTTTGGCATTCAGTTTGAGGCCATGTTTCTGGCACCAGTCATTTGTTTGGGTGAGACCCTTTTGTAGGACACATCACTAGGGGGAACTGATGACAGCACCCAGCTTGCAGTCATCTGCAAACTTGGTCAGCCATAGCCCACTAGATTTAGCCTGCACCTCCGAGAAGTATATCCCAAACAGCAGAGACCCCAAGACTGATCCCTAGGGTACATAGCTTGTTACTACTGCTTGAGGTGGCTGCCCCTATTTTGACTAGATGGGTTCTATCAGTGAGCTAGTTTGCTACCCATGTGGTAACATATGGATTGATGCCTAGTTGAGAGATTTATCTATTATACCTGAGTGGGGAATGGTATCAAAGGCTTTGGCCAGGTCAAGGGTAGGCAGTGTGGACTGTCCTTCCCTCGTCTATGGCCTTGGTGACTGTCTCAAAGAAGTCAACCAAATTTAACAGTTATGACCTCCCCTTGACAAAACCAAACTGTGTGGGATTAAGTGTCTGGAGGTTGCCAATGTCCTTGTTAATGAGGTCCATTATCCACTCCATAGCCTTGCAGATCAGGCTAGTTAGGCTGATGGGTCTATAATTTCCTGGATCAGTGGACGCTCCACCTTTGTGCAAAGGGATGACAGTAGCTGTCCTCCACATGGCTAGGATGAAGCTGGTACTCAGGCTTTGGTTGAATAGGGTACCTAACAGTGCTGCAATTTCCTGCTTGATTTCATATAGGATGCAGCCTGGGATGTTATTGGGTCCCATGGAGGCTGTATTTTTTGCCTTTGAGAGGGCAGTGATTTTTTGCTTCCCTAGAGATAAGGGGAGGGGGACAGGTACTAGGAATACCCTGTTTTACTGATTGGGGGGGGGCAGAGGAGTGAAGTTTTCACTAAACTTATCTGCCAGCAAGTTGGCTACATCTACAGCATTTGTGTATGGGTGTCCTTGACCACCAGTTCTGAGCAGATCTGGGTGCTTCCCTTGAGACTCTGGACATATGTGAAGAAAGCTTTATGATTGTCTTTAGTAGAATTGGCCAGTTTGAACTCGAAGTTTGCTTTGGAGGATTTCACTAGTGCTCTTATTTGCTTGCTCAGGCTAAGGAGATATTGCTTCCAATTAGGCACCTGCTCCTTCTTGGTCCTGGACAGCAAGTTTTTCCTTTTATTATAGAGTTTATTTATTGTAGATATCCACCAGACAGGTTTACTCTTCCTTGCGGAGGACAATTTTGTCCTGTGGGGTTTTCCTGATTCCATGCATCTATATAAATGCTCATATAGTACTTTGGTGTAGGTTTGGACATATGTGCCAGTTCCTATGGAGGGTAAGGGGGCTGTGAAGCTCCTTATACCTTTCCACAGGAGGATGTTTATGATGTTTAGGAACCCAGTATTAACTGCTGGGGGTCAGGGAAGGTGTCCTGTAATAGGTAATAAATTGACATTTGATTTTGTTTAGTGCAATTTGGAGTGCAATACATTCCATCTATGGTCCCTGACAAATATGGACCTGCCATCGAGTCTAAAGGTATTGTAGGCACTAAACTCAAGTATGGTGGGAGTGCTTTCTGGGCATTTAAACCATGTGTCAGTGATTGCACTTATATGTATGATTTACAAATACAGGTGAGCCTCAAGGTTAGGCAGATTGCTGTTTAGACTTCTTGCAGTGAGTAGAGACACCTTAATTTGTCCCTGTTTTTATATTGATATGTTTGCAGTGTCTGAATGTTCCTAAACTGGACATTACCTAAAAATGGACTTTAGTCAGTACAAGTAAGCCTTTGAATGAGAACTGCAGATCAACATCCCTTACAAGCAAGTAAGACTGACAATCATCTCATTCAGTACTGATACATGCAGGACTCCTGTAGAATGGCAACAATGATTTAGACAATTGTTGAAGCCAGTCATAGTTTCTTTGTACCTAGGCATCATTCATGGAGAGAAGAGGATTCTTATCAGTATCATTTGTGATGTGCATAGAGAGAGCAAGCATCTGCATCTTTTTCAGGGTATTTCACCTTAAATAATTCACTGCCATATACACAACTACCACTGTATTTTTATGGTGTAAGGGTCCTCAGGGCCCTTGAGGCATCTGAGATCATGGCAAATCTGTGGAGTCACCAATCACCAAAATATTTTTGCTTTTGGATTGGTCTGGTGTACTTGGTTTGAGGCCCTTTATCTCATGGTAACTCTCTGTTAAAGGTGAGATATTATGTGATGCAAATTTTGTTTTGTTTTTTACAGACTTAATCCTTATGGATCCAGAAAGCTTAAGTTAGGATTTCTTTACAACATCAGCATATGAATTTACATTCTGTGTCAGGGCTGGGAGCTCAGCATGTGGTGTGACAGCACGGTGCTCATAGTCTGTGTTTTTCTTTGAGAGACGTCTCCATAGCTGTTAAATATTTAGGACTCTCACAACAACATTAGCTATTTTTAGTAGGAGTTCATTATCTGTGAGCATAAGACAGTTGCTGCAAAGCTTTAGAATATCTAATACCATGATGCTGTCTACTGACTGGAGGCAAGTTAGCTGACCTTCCATTTTCTCCAGTGTAAAACAGGGATGGCTCATGCTATTGGGCTGCAGGACTGCAGCCCCCCAGCTGTAAAAAATAAATAAAATAAAATAAAACCAGCTGTAAAAAAGAAAGAAAACAAATGCAAGCCCTGGAACTTTGCGCATGCACACTTGCGGCGAGTCCTGGAACTTCGCACATGGGCATTCCCGGCATTTCCCGATATCCTGACTGCTGGTGAGCCAGTCTGGAGCATGCACACAGAATCCAGACTGCTGGTGAGACAGTCCGAATTAGGAAGACAGCATTCAACAGCAGAGATCCCAGAAGTCTATGCAGTTACAACTGCATAGACTGGAAGGGGATCGGGCTGCAACATCTGCAGGCTGGGTATTAGCTTGCTCTCATGGGAAGGACATTGCTCTCACAGATGAACACTGCAGCAATGGGTTTTATTGCAGGAAGGAATTTTCATGCAGGAATGCAACGGACTTTGGCTCAGATAGGGTGTGTAGGTGTGTGTGTGAAATGCCCCAGTTAAACATACCTGGTGACTAGACAGAACTCAGGAAATATACCTGGTGGCTAGACTCAAACCTCATACCTTGGGAGCAGGTAGCAAGAGCTTGAATTCCTTACCCACCCCCACTTGTGAAATTTTTGCCTCGTATTTTTGTTCTTGTGAAATTTGTGGTTTTCTGGATTTTTAATTCAATAAATAATAACAATCAACAAGTCAAGAAAATATAAATACCTCACAATGGTTAGCTGCACAAAACCAAACCGTCAACAGGTAAAAAATAAGCAAGGTGCAGTTCCACGGCTGATCTTCTTCTTCTTTCGGCTTTTCCCGGTTAGGGGTCTCCACAGCGGAACTCCGGTACGCTACTGATTGGCAGTAGATTTTTTTACGGGTGCCAAGGTGCCAGTTTGGCGCCCAACCTTCAACGAAGGCACGCCCATTCTACGCATGTCTTTCAAACGCCACTCGAATGCAGGGAGGACATGCAGACTCCACACAGAAGGCGCTCCAGCCGAGAATCGAACGGGAGAACCTCTTGCTGTGAGGCAACAACGCCATTACTGCACCACTGTGGCTTTGCAGTTCCATGGCTGACAAAAGACAAAATTCCAGATCCAATGTATTCAAAAAGTTTAATAAAAAAGATGAGCGCTTTCACAATTCAAACAATTGCTTCTTCAGATCACAAAAAGACCAAAAAAACACAGGTTTAAATACTCCCTCAATTAATAATAATTAGTCGTGTGATATGTAAAACAGTAATAAATGTGCTCAGGAAGTGAGCTATTTAAAACGACAACCACAGTAAAAAACATCCTTCATAAAAAACATATGTATAAACAAGATACATAAAAAAGATGCATAAAAACTGTTAAACATTTTACAATACTCTAAATGACCTGAAAAATCTAGATTTTGTATATATTATGTTAACTAATGTAGTATAAATATTACATAAAATTACTTTCTCAAACCCCTGTTCTTTAATTCTGGTTTCAGGGGAACTACATCATTTAGACCGGAGCCTTTATGCACTCTGAGTCTAAGAATCCATCTAGTTTCATTGCGTTCAGTGTTATTAATAATATCACCTAATATCATATCAGTCCTGGTAACCTCCAATACCTGAAAGGCAAATTTATGCTGATCCCCTTCCTGTGCTACATGTTTAGCAAGTGCACTGTACTCTAATATTTTACTAATACAATATAAATGGTCTCTTATCCGTTCACGGAGACGTCTGTTGGTCTTGCCAACATAAAATGTTCTACATGTCATACACTTAGCTAAATATACTAGATTTTTGGTGTTACAATCTGCTTTTACATTAAGCATGAACTTATGTCCAGAGTCAGGATGTATAAAGCTCGGATCTTCATTTATACTAGTACAAAAATTACAAGCACCACATCTCTTAGTGCCTGTCAGTATATGGTTCATATCTTGACCTTCATGTTTAGGGTAACATAACTGTTTTCTTAAAGATTTTTTATTCCTGTAAACAAAAGAAGACTTAGTTCCAAGAATTCTAGCTGTATTTTCATCAGTTTGCAAAACATGCCAATGTTTACTAACTATATTCTTAAAAACATTGACTTCACTACTGTATGTTAAATTAAAATAAAATTTTCTGTCTCTAGATCTGTGTTTTGAAACATTTCTTCTCTGGGGTGAGGAAAAATAAGGTTTACCAAGATTCTTCCTCTCCTTCCTAATTACTTCACTCGTTTTATGAACCTCAGTACTATCATAACCCCTATGTTCAAAATCTTTAATGAGTTTAACCAAGCTCTCTTCAAAATCTGTATCATTAACTGTTAATCTTGAGGCACGTAACATCTGTCCCTTCATAACATTGGGGAATATATGTCCCGGATGCATACTATCTCTATGCAGGTAAGAAGGTACATAACATTCTTTCCTAGAAACATTTGTGGAAATACTGCCATCTTCTTTATCCCACTGTATTTGTACATCCAAATAATGTGAAAACTCAGAAGAGTATTCAAAAGTAAACCCCAGGAAACTGACTCTTGTGTTCACATAATCAAGGAACTCTAAGAGTTCTGCCTTAGTTCCTTTCCATAAAAGGAAAAGATCATCTACAAAATGACAAAATAATGCTATATTCTTCCCTATTAGGCATTAAATATATTGAGATTCCCATTCTGCCATTACAAGGTTGGAGTAGTTATTGGCACAAGGAGTGCCCATAGCTATGCCAGCCAATTGCAAATAATAATGGTGCTCAAAAAAAAACACATTGTGTTCTAGAGTCATTTCCAGAAAAAAACATACAAGGTCAAGGTGTTGTACACTGTATTCACTATTTCTTAAAACAAATGCTTTCATCATTTCTATTCCTACTGAATTGGGAATCATGGTGACTAGAGGTAAAACATCCATAGAAACAAAAAAATCTAAATCACAAAACTCTGTAGAATTCAAGTACATATAAAGCTGTTCAAGAAATTGTTTACTGTCTTTTAATACTAAGTCATACTTGTCCAGTATAGGTCTCAATTGTTTTTCAATATAGATGGAAAAAGATTCTGTTAACCAATCAGTGCCCAAAACAATAGGTCTAAATTTAGGGGTTTGTGGGTCCTTGTGTAATTTAGGTAACCCATGTAAATATGGAACAAGTGGTTGTTCAATAATAAAATACTGAAACATTTCCTTGGAAATGATACCCATCTGCATTGTTTCCATAAGTGCTCTCTGCACTCCTGATTTCATTGCTTCTATTGCAACCACATCATTTTTCTTGTAGGTGTTAGAATCACTCAACATATCTCTGATAGTATCAAAACAGTAGGCCCTATTCATAATAACTATTGACCCCCCTTTATCGGTTGGGCGAATAACTATAGTATTATCATTATGAAAATTACTAAGAGCCAATTTTTCATCAATAGATAGATTCACAAACTTATTACATTTTCTGTTACCACAAAAATAGTTATAGACATCTTCTTCACACAATTTGAGAAAAATGTCAGAAGCAGGATTGGTTGCAGGTATAAAAGTGCTAGGCTTTTTAAAAAGACAAGTAGCATTACTAAATTCTTGATCTTTAAAAATGACTTTCAAAGACAGATTACGTATAAACAGTCTAAAGTGTAATAAAGTTTCAGGTAAATCAGCCATTTGGGCAGGAATGAATGACAAACCTCTGTTCAGTACCTTATATTCAAGATCCGTAAGGATCCGATCCGAAATGTTCCATAATAAGTTACATTGTTCATGTTCCACATCCTTTTCAGGGTATAATTGCTGTCTTGGAAATGTTGCTTCCTTTTTACCCCATTTCCCTTTGAAGTACTCTCAATTGACTTCGCGCTGTGCCTCTTGAAAGGGAGAGGTAGACTGCAAAAAACTTGGTCGTTTACCACAGATCCCGCTTTACTTCTAACAACAGGCTCCAATTCTCGAGCTCTATCTACAGTTGCTGTACTGGAATGGCAAGGGCCTCATCTGCAAGTGGCATACTTTACACCGAATGTGTTGGAGCATTTGAATAGAAGGCAAGATTTCCTTCTGATGTTCCATTGTAGGTGTAGCTGTAGTAACAAGATTCTCATTCAACTTATTCACCCTGGGTGTGTTACGCATCACTGCTGGTTCTTTGGGCCAAGTAAAAACCCAATTGTTGCTGAAATCACGGATGTCACACTGAAGTTTTTTCTTTTTAGTTGTAAGTAAATGCTGTTCATAAGCAGATACTCGATCAATGAGTTCACTGCAACATACATCAGCAAAAACATCACCAGACTCTTTGTATAACTCTGTGCTAATTGAAATTTATTAACCAAGGAATGCTCAATGGGTGTAAAAAAGTCTATCAGAAGCTGTATATATCTGAAACTGGTGTCTAAATTAATCTGCTGCCATTTTGCAAGCAGCTCAGTATAAGTGTCACCATAGGTGGGCATATTAAATACCCGTAGCCCTCTTGGTATTACCTTCAGTGATATGCATGCTTCAAAATGAAGCCTCTGACACTGGAGTCTCTTCAATTGGTAAAGATCATTCTCCATCTGCTTCATTATACTCCAAACCTTCATTTTTTCACCTTGTCTCATTTTCAGAAGGAACATCTGTTTGTAAATCAGTATCCAATAAAGGATTATTGTCCAAGCACATAAAATTAATGAGTCTCTCACCAGTAGGTCCCATAGGTAACGTATTCACAGATACATTTCCTTCAGCCATGTCCTTGTGAGGTACAAAATAGCCACAAGTCAAGCAAATATAAATACCTCACAATGGTTAGCTGCACAAAACCAAACAGTCAACAGGTAAAAAAACAAGCAAAGTGCAGTTCCACGGCTGATAAAAGACAAAATTTCAGATCCAATGTAGTCAAAAAGTTTAATAAAAAAGATTAGTGCTTTCACAATTTAAACAATTGCTTCTTCAGATCACAAAAAGACCAAAAAAACTACAGGTTTAAATACTCCATCAATACTCCACAATTAACAATAATTAGCCATGTGATATGTAAAACTATAGTAAATGTGCTCAGGAAGAGAGCTATTTAAAAGATTTTGTGGAACCACAATAAAACAGCCCTGGCTAAAGAACTATACCTATAACTGTCCAGATTTTAGAATAAATAGATTTTGGCTTCTACAACCTGAAAGGTCCTTATAAAAGTTGTGGTTTTCTGGCAAATCATTTAGGAATGAAGTCACTAAATAATGATAGGCACTGAGTTTTAGACTTCATATTCTTCAGAAAAATGCATGCTAAAGCAAGACATGTTGTTCTGTCAACTGTCTAAGTTTATATAAAAGCAATTTTTAGTGCTGTTTGTATGTTCCCCTAATATATTTGGCCTTATCCAGATTTCCTGCATTAAGAGGATGAGAGGTACTCACAAATAAATCACTTTATAGAATTAGGTATATCCAAACCTGTCAACTGTCCCTGATTTTGGCTCAAAATGTTGCTCTCCCCTAATAATCCCTCTGCAAAATGGCAAATTGGAAGAAAATGTGGAGGGTTTACAATTAATAAATAATTGTAATGATCAGAGTTATAGATGACTTTTAATCTCAGAAATGCATGTAGATTCTCTTATTTTGTCAGATGCTCAAGTTAGTAGTACTACTATTAAAAAGTGTCCCTTCTTTGACAGGTTCTCAGCTGCATTGTGTGGCTATTTATATCTTTGCATCACATTTAGGTCCGTTTTTCATAAAATTGTGTTTTTCTGGCAAATTAGTGGCAAATAATTAAAGACTGAAGTTAGAAAATAATAACAGACATTTGAGTTTCAGATTTCATACCCTTCAGAAAATTGATACTAATGCAAGACCTACTATTCTAAGTTTATAAGAGCAATATTTAAAAATTGTCCTTATTTTTGGGTCTTTGTCCCACTTCAGTTTATGGTTTTGTCCAGATTTCTTGCTCTGAGGCTGAGAGGTATGACAAATGTGTCAGGGCCATCACCATCAGCCAGAGACATTTTAATTTGTGACATACTTGTTGCACCCCACTCCCCCACGTAGTGACTCTGGATGTGTCCAAGCAAAGCAAGGAGCAGTTATGCAGTGTAAGTGTGCAGAGTATCCCCCCATCCAAGGTAGACACAAGTACGACAGTGGGTTTTCATCTGTCCTTGATTTTGCAGAATGTTCTGGTTTTCTGTCATATTTTTATACTGTTGATTTATGCTTCTTCTTATTCAGAAAATGCATGTTGTTGCAGTGCCTGTTGGTCTGAGTTTAAGTAGCAATGCTGTAATGACCATCAGGTAAGCTTGTCTGAGACTGTAAGATGCAAGTAAGCTTTAATAAGCATACTGTTAAAGAATTACCAACATTGAAAGCCTTTTTGTTCTTGCCATGTAGACAATATTTACATAACTAGATAACGTATAAGCCTTAGGTATTGAAATGCATATGACACTAGTTTTAATAAAGGACAGGATTACAGTATTTTCAGAAGCTCATTATATTTGTTGGAAACTTGCAGTCATCTTTGCAGGCTTTACCCATAAACTAAATAGAATGCCAATCTGTTATGTTGGTCCATAACCTGTGCAGTAACCCTTTAAGCAATTTATCTTGAGCTTGTTTCTTGTTTGCTGTTCATTTTTTACTTTGATCATGTTTTCCCCATGAAACAAGTAGATAGTTGTCAGGCAGCAGGTCTTTTTTGGATAAGAAACTTTTTTACAAGTTGGGGCATCACAGAGATTGGTACTTTCAGCAAGTTACTTGCTACTTATATAAAGCTGAATATAAATTATAATTAGAACTGCAGTACAAGGAGAAGTGGTTTGAGTTGAGTGCTGTTTGTTTTTTTATACCTGATTCTGACTGGCATTCCAGTAATGTATTTATAAAGTAATTTTTTTTATGGCTCGCAACCTTTTTGTTTCCATCTAGCTATTAAGCAAGCTGTCATATAGCCAATGCACTGACAATTTGTTTTCTTCTACAGTTCATTTTGTCTTGATTGGACTCTCATAAGGACGGTTTGGCAGTGGTACCCAGGGCAGCGTATTTAATTAAAGTCCCAGTTTTTGCATTTTTTAGCATAGCTCCATTCCTATTTGGCCATACCCATTCAGCTGTCTCCTGCAGCCCCCCTTTGATTTGAAGTTACCAGCCGTCACTTGATTTGACTTACATAAAGTTGTAGAGCTTAAATCAAGATTTGGTGTCTATTGAGCTAGTTAAAGGTTAAAGGGGTAGATAGTGTAGTTCTTTTTGAATATTTATTTAGGTAAATATGTAACTTGATTTTAAATGCTACTGTGATAACCGTAGCCTGGGAACTTTGTGTAATAGTGATGTTAAGCTTATTTCTAGCAGCTGTGAACTAAGCTACACAACATAGCAACTAGCATTATTACAATACACAAAAACAACAATAACAACATAGGGCAAGGTGACTACAGAGTAAAATGTAAAAAAAAAAACATCAAAGAATACACAAAATGGGAAATTCTTTAATACTGCAAACTCTGGTGTATTAAAGAGATTATTGGTTTGTGTAATTCCTAGCTGCTTTTTAACCAACATTAAACTGATAGGGGTTTCCTCAAAGTGAATTTAATTAGAAAATGATTCATCAGTCAGGTTTAGTTGAATCCAAATTCTGTCAAATTGAAGGCAGTCTTTTGAGTGACATCAAAAAATGTGGAGATAAGAAAGTTATCCTTACCCATAAGGTTATACAATCAGAGTTAGTACATATGGAGTAGCAGTGGTATGAGGAATGCAGTTGGGCTCGACTCCTGGGAAAAAACATATCCTTTTATTTTATTGTAAAACTTAACACTGCCTTTTATTTTACTGTAAAACTTAACACTGCCTTTCTTAACTTTTTTGTGTTTATATTTGTGTGTGTCTTTCCATGTGTGTGTGTGCGTGTGTGTGTAAATCACCAATGACATTTCACTGTTTGTAGATTTACTACAGTTACTTTGCATTATATCCAGAATATACTCACTATACTCACAGCCTTTCCTTTTTATTTCTTTTTATATCTTCATGGTCATTTGTCTGATGGTGATGTGTTTGGGAAATAAAAGATGGAGTACCAGTTCATCAAAGGCATACTAGGATGGAGTGAAGGGGAGCAGATACCTTGGTTGCAAGGTGTTTGGGGGCACAATCCCCAGATACCATTCAGACAACAGTGCAGTATCATTTCCACATCAGCATTCACAAATTAATTCAAACACTGTTTTTGCAGCCTGGACTGAAGCATTTCAGCACTTTGTGTTGGGAACAGGGATAAGCTGTAACAAAGACTTTGCTACAGTTTTAAAAAGAAATAGAAAGAGGACACTTTTGGTCCCCATGTACGATAAACGATTCTTTTCTTTTTTTTTTTTTGTAAAGTTGAGGGGGTGGCAGCTTGACGGATGGCACAGAGTGTCACAATAGCTAGCTACAGCTCTGCAGGTCATGGCTGAAAAGGGACCTGGAGACAATCCCACTTACTGGGTTAACAAATGAAAAAAAAAGACAGGACTCTAGATTCAGACATAAAACAATAAATAATACGTCTTTGCAAAAAGTTAAAAAAGCTCAGCATACATAAAACAGCATCCTTTCTAGCCTACTCAAAAGTACACATAAACATGAAATTCTGACTTTATGCAGACATGCAAGGCATAACATACTTCACTCTATTTTTTTCTAAAACTAATAATACAGCAGAGTAGCTAAAGCTAAATATACTGCAAAGAATTATGACTGGGCTTCTTCAGCCATAACCAACTAGTTATGTGTTTTGAACATAGATGCCAAAATTTCTGAAGATCGTTGTTTTGAAAACATTATGATTGGAGTTCTTTATATTGTTACAAGGGAGGGGTTGTGTTACATCACTATTATACTACTGTTGTGGCTGGGTAGGGAAGTGCGTTTGATCACAATTATTGAGTTTCTGTTGCTAGAGATCATTGTGCCGATCACTGTATTACTGCTGTTGTTATTCCTGAGAAAGAGGTTGTGCTACATCACTGTTACACCATTTCTGTTGCTGCAAAGGGGTTGTGCTACATCACTGTTACACCATTTCTGTTGCTGCAAAGGGGTTTGTGTTCCATCACTTTTACACTGTTTTTGTTTCTGGGGATGGTGTTGTGTACCTTCACTGTCATGTTGTTGCTTTTGCTGTGAGTGTGTGGAATGTGCTGTGTTACATGAGCTCTGTACTGTTGTTACTGAGGAGTATTATTGCTGTATTACATTACTGTTATACTACTGTTGTTGCTGGGGAGGGACTGTATTACATCAGTGTTATATTGATGTGTTCCATTACTGTTATGTCATTGTTTTTTGCTAGAGAAGGTCTTGTGTCTGTTGAAATGTTTTGGCACAACACAGATTTCTGGTGGCTTGAGATCATATTATCACTTGTAAATATGACTTTCTGACTTACTTCAAAAATTGTTCTCCATCTCGGTTTATCTGATCTCCCTGTAAAATTTATTTGCAGTTTATTTATTTATTTGCAGTTGGTTTACCAGGATAGTCCATTGGGTCAAGAGAACCCGTTTTCAATGGAGTCCTGGGGAGAAAAGCTCCACAAAGCAATACAAGTACAAACAGTGTCATGATAAATACAATAGTACAAGATATAAAACATATGAGTTGAGTCTTTAGGAAACAGCAAAAAATACTCAAAATATTTAAAAAATAAATATAAACTTGAACTTAGGAGTTCAAACAATACTATTTAGAGAGGAGTGATGTTGCTTTACACATTCATAGTGGTTAATTTGAGGAACAAGCTTATAAGGTAAAATCAGGTAACATGAGTGTGAAGGAAGATGTGAATATCATATTTTATGAGGGGTGGGAGCAGGAGCATTCTCCTTTGGCCTTTTATGAGGGGTGGGAGCAAGACCATTCCCACTGGGACCTTAGATACATATGAAGGGATTTTTTAAACATGTTATGATTGAGAGTAGTGCGAATCGATGGTGGGAGTGAGTTCCAGAGCTAGGTTAAAGGATAGTAAGTTTTTGCCAGGTGGACGAGTTGGTTTGTGTACTTCTAACAGGTTTTGATTGTTAGACCTTAAAGCCCTATTGGGTAGGTGCATCCGGAAGGCGGAGGACAGGGAGGGACAGAGAGATGGGTTGAGTATGAGCTTGTGGGCTAGAGTTAACTGAGTGTAGTTGAGTTGATTAGGTAACTCAAGCCAGTTTAGTTTTTGGAGAGAGGTGCAGTGGTGGGTGGAGGACCTGTGGCCATTTGCGAATTTAGATGGTTTGTTATAGCATGAAGAAAGTTGTTTTTAGTTTTAGAGGACTGAAGATTGGTTAGCAGAGGAGCTCCATAGAGAAGGGAGGGATAAGAAAGGAAGAGGAGAGAGCTTTAGAGGAACGGTAAGGAATTGATTTTGACGATAGAGCATGCCTAGTTTTTGATGGGTTTTTTGATATTTAGTTGTAGATGGAGTTGAAGTTAAACTGGTTATCAATTTGGACACCAAGTAGCTTGGTTTCAGACACCAGTTCCAAGGATGAGTTATTTTTGCTAGTAATGGAGAATGTATTAGTATGAAAAGGGTAGTTTTGAGGGGTAAATACCATTAGTTTTGTTTTGGAGGCATTGAGAGCTAGGTGGTTTATTTTCATCCAGTGTTCAGTAATTGAAAAAGCTTCTTGTGTAAGTTTTGGAGCATAGAGGAGATGTATCAGAGCAGATAATGGTAGAATCATCTGCATATTCGATGATGTTGGCGAATGGAATGGATTTGTGCAAGTCATTTATAAATATGTTGAAAAGAAGGGGACCTAGAATGCAGCCTTGGGGAACTCCGTAGGGTACTAAGAAAGGAGGAAGTGGCTTTTTCCATTTTACAGCTTGGAATCTGTTTGATAAATAGCTAGAGAACCAGTTTACGGATGAGGAGAGAGGTGAAGTTGTGAAAGTTTAGTTAAGAGTAGGTTGTGTGAGATAGTATCAAGGCTTTAGAGAGGTCAAGTAGTAGGGTGGGACAATTTGGCCAGAGTCACGTGCTTTATTAACAGTCTCAAGATAGGAGAGTAGGGCTGTCATAGTGCTATGATTTGGTCTGAACCCGTGTTGAGTAGGGGTTAGAAGGTTATTATCTAAGAGATGTGGTAAGAGTTGGAGTTGGACACATTTTCTAGGAGTTTAGAAATGGGGGACAGGATAGCAATGGGACGGAAATTGTTGACGTTACAGTTGTTTCCTCCTTTATGCAGAGGAATGATGAAGGCCTGTTTCCAGAGTTGGGGCACTGTACATTCATGGATGGAACGGTTAATTAGAATGCTTATAGGATAGGCAATTGCTTCAGCAGCTATACTTAGGAAGTAAGAGGAATGTTATCAGGTGCATTTGTACATGGCTTCAATTTCTGTATGAGTTTCTTTATAGTAGAAGTGGGTATTGGTTTTAGTGAAAATAGAGCTGAGTGTGGAGAAAGAGAGTTGGAGGTAGGTAAGGATGATGAAGAAGTTGGGGTAGGAGAAGAATTGGAGGATTGATTGTGAGTAGATGGTAAGGAGGAGGAGTGATAGTGAAAGGTGGAGAGTTTGCAGGAGAGGGTGGGGTGAGTTTGATGGTGAGGTGGGACTAAGGAAGGAGGAAGTCAGCTTGCTAATAGATTCAATGAAGAAGGAGTTGAATTGAGTAGCTAAGTCTAAATCAGGGACATTTGGGTCTGGGGTAGGGGTGTGTGGTTTACTGGGATTGAGGAGGGTAGAAATTCCTTTCCAAAACTTTTGAGGATTAGTTTTATTATTGTTTTGGAGTGTAAAAGTATTTTAGTCTATCAGAGATAATAAACTTCTTTACTTTATTTCGAAGTGTTTTGTACTCAATATGGTGTTCAGGTGTTTTGTTTTTCTGATATAGTCCCCAGGCTTTGTCTCTGAGGCTATGGTAGATAGTGTGTTTTTGGTAAGCCAGGGGCAGAGTTATTTTTATTCTCTTTGTCTGCAGGGAGCTTGGGAGTCTAGTATTTCTAAGAATGTTGAGTTGAAGTGAGCAACTGCATCATCTAAGGCTAGTGTCCGAGATTGTTCCAGTTTACTGCTTTTAGAGAATTTAAAAAGTTTGTTGAGTTAAAGTTTTTGTGGTTACTAATGTAATTGTGAGTATGGTGTATGATACAGGGAAGTCTGTGAGTGAAGGTGGGCATGTGATCACCTGAAGAGTACCACTGTCTGAGAAATTGTGGGGATTTGACACTAGAATCCAATCTAGAATGCTGCCACTGGAGAGTTTTTGATGGGTGTAACAGAGTTGATAAGCTGGGAGAAATTGTATAGATTGATATTAAGGGGGGTAGTTGGTGACTGGATGGAGGCCCAGTTAATATTTACATCTCCTAAGATTATGGTTTCATTGCTGATGTTGTTAGAGAGCCAGGAGAGGATATCTTCAAGTGTGGAGATATTTTCTCCTGGGGGGATGTAAAGGGATACTACACATATGTTTTTATGTTTGTTAACTTGTAGGAGAGTTATGAGTAATTCAGCGTTGTTAAATTGTGGGATAGGTTTGTTGTAGGGAGTAATTAGTAAGGAAGATGTATATAGGAGGGCTACTCCACCTCCTTTCTTGTGAGATCTGTCTTTTCTAAGAATAGAGTAGTTAGCTGGAACTATTTCAGAGTCTTTATAGAGGGTTTTAGCCATGTTTCTGAGATAGCTAGGATGTCAGGTTTATTGTGCGTGAGCCAGGCATGGAGGGTTGCGACTTTGTTAACTATGCTTTGGGAGTTTATGGCAGTAAGTAATGTAGGTTTGTGTGTGGAGGGCCTGGGTTAGGATGGATATCACCTGATAAAAGACTGGTAATCAGATGAAAGATAGGGTTGGAAAGGTCATGTAGTACTTTAATAAGAGGATTTTGTGTTAATGTGGTTGAAAAGGGTTTCTTGGTCGCTATGGGAATGATGTATTTCTGAGTGGTGAGCAATTTGTATGAGAAGAATAGGAGATGTTTTATAGGGTAAAGATGTGGTGAAATAGAAGAGTGTGAATGTGTTAGAGGGAACTAAGATGGTTAGTTATGTGATAGAATTGTGTGTTGTGGGGTACAGGGTTGGGTGAGGTAGTGAAGATATGAAAGTTTAAGGAGTAGTAATAGTAAGATAGAGATGGATGAAGGTCTCAAGAGCATGTTGATTTTGGTTGTTTTGTTGTATAGTATTGTAATGGTTCTGAATAAGTTTATAGGGTGTAATTATGCAAGGTTAGTATGGTAAAAGTTGTGGAAATGGTGGGGAGGAGGTATGTGGGGTGGAGAAGCTGAAGTAGGTGTAGTGGAGCAGGAAGGTTCAAGTAGTAGAGTGAGAGTTTAGAGTTGTGGGTGAAAGATGTGGAAAAGTAGAGGGTGTGGTTAGAGAATGTAATAGGGTGGGGTAGGGCGGTCTAGGTTGTAGGAGGTTGATTGGTGTGTAGTGAAAGAGGGTGTGGTTATAGGAGGGATATAGGTAGATGTGCTGGTGGAATTTGGGGGCAGGGTAGGGGAGGAGAGAGTGAGCCGGGCTAACGGAGCGAAGAACCAGAAGAGGATTGAGAGCCAATCAGTGGAGCAAGGATTACAGAAGAGTAAGTTGAAGCAGGGTAAGTAGGGCTTCTGGATGTAGTATATATGTATGTATATAGTAGGTATAGAAGGGTAGTAAGATATAGGAGAGAGAGAGAGAAGTAAGAATAAAAACCGAGAAAAGCAAAGAGTGAGTAAAGCAAAAGGCAGAAACAGAGGGATGGGACGCCCTCTAGTGGCAAAATGCAGAATGCACTGGCCCACTAGGGAAGTTTATGGACTAAAATAGGGTGGAATTAAGGAAGAACTAGAGTAACGCAGGGAGTTAGAAGCGAGTGAGAATGGAGGGGGAGAGTTAAGAGGGGTTTAGGCTGCTGGCTGCCCTGGCAGGGAGTTAGCACAGGCTACAAGCAGGAGTTACAGATTACTTAATTTAGCAGCAGATACACATACTTCTTCAAGTTCCTCTGGGAGATTCCTGGTCCAACTTTCAAAAAAAGGGGTCGAGGCAGTAGAGCAATATACTGCTTGAATATCAAATGGATGAAGTAGGTGACTTTGGTTAAGGTGTTTGTGTCCACCCAGGCGAGGTCCCAAGGGGAAAAATGCAGGGGAATGCAATTCTTCAAGTTCCTCTGGGAGATTCCTGGTCCAACTTTCAAAAAAGAGCAATATACTGCTTGAATATCAAATGGATGAAGTAGGTGACTTTGGTTAAGGTGTTTGTGTCCACCCAGGCGAGGTCCCAAGGGGAAAAATGCAGGAATGCAATTTCAAGTTCCTCTGGGAGATTCCTGGTCCAACTTTCAAAAAAGGGGTCGAGGCAGTAGAGCAATATACTGCTTGAATATCAAATGGATGAAGTTTGTGACTTTGGTTAAGGTGTTTGTGTCCACCCAGGCGAGGTCCCAAGGGGAAAAATGCAGGGGAATGCAATTCTTCAAGTTTCTCTGGGAGATTCCTGGTCCAACTTTCAAAAAGTCGAGGCAGTAGAGCAATATACTGCTTGAATATCAAATGGATGAAGTTTGTGACTTTGGTTAAGGTGTTTGTGTCCACCCAGGCGAGGTCCCAAGGGGAAAAATGCAGGGGAATGCAATTCTTCAAGTTCCTCTGGGAGATTCCTGGTCCAACTTTCAAAAAAGGGGTCGAGGCAGTAGAGCAATATACTGCTTGAATATCAAATGGATGAAGTAGGTGACTTTGGTTAAGGTGTTTGTGTCCACCCAGGCGAGGTCCCAAGGGGAAAAATGCAGGGGAATGCAATTCTTCAAGTTCCTCTGGGAGATTCCTGGTCCAACTTTCAAAAAAGGGGTCGAGGCAGTAGAGCAATATACTGCTTGAATATCAAATGGATGAAGTAGGTGACTTTGGTTAAGGTGTTTGTGTCCACCCAGGCGAGGTCCCAAGGGGAAAATGGGAATGCAATTCTTCAAGTTCCTCTGGGAGATTCCTGGTCCAACTTTCAAAAAAGGGGTCGAGGCAGTAGAGCAATATACTGCTTGAATATCAAATGGATGAAGTAGGTGACTTTGGTTAAGGTGTTTGTGTCCACCCAGGCGAGGTCCCAAGGGGAAAAATGCAGGGGAATGCAATATAGGAGCGCACTCCTAGCCAGGAACACACCGCAGCAGAGGATGAGTGGGAATAAAAGCAGAGCTACCTGAAGGACGTCAGATTTGGGGTCATCTTTTGCTGTAGTAGCCACATCACAGGTGTTTCCTGCTTACGCTTATGCCAGTGCCTTACTAATATGCATTGTTCACTTGCAGCACCTGTCCTTTTACCAGCTGAAACTGCATTATTTTCTTTTGCATATACATAAGGAACCCCATGGCAGCAATATTCATGGTTCCATTGGTTCTAGTGCCAGTGTGGGTATAAGGATTCCCATGAAGCACAATTATTTCTAAAGTGTGAATTGCACAATCAAGGTTTGCTATTTAGGGATCACGTTAAAATTAGCTCAGAAAGTTAGGGGCTTTTCATTACTTCACAATTGCTCCTCAGTGGTAACACTGGTGGCAATGAAATCTTGTTATGAGTTGATTGGAAGGTTGGCACAGGCCTACCTCATTTGTTGCTCTGCTGCCTCTGCAAGCGGAAAACAGTGTGACTTCTCTACTGTCCAAAGGGAACATATACATATTTACCTAAGGGGTAAAAAGGTGGCGTTACCACATAGGAGAGTATCCTCCTCATTGTTTTCAGCATCATCTCTTCCTGCATCAGTCCCTTCTTGAAAAAAAATCACTTTTCCCATTTCTCCTGGTATAAATAAAAGCATATGTAGAACAGTCTTCTGACATTTGCACACAGACAAGCATATACACATTGTTGTCTATAAGACAGTCCGATTAAAAATGGGTAACTTACTGGTAAACAAAGATCGAATGCTCAAGCTTCAGTTCACCCCAAGATTCAACCCATTGTCTATCGGAGTTCTTCCATAGGAAATCACTTTTGGTGAGTTTTTCTAGCAGTGATGACTTTTTCAGCCTAATTTCCCCCTTCATCAAGTTGGCATGACTGTAGAGTTGGTATGTGTGTATATATATATATATATATATTTATATGTGTGTGTGTGTTTGGTGGCAGGGAAGACTGCCCCTCACATTGGTGGGTGTAGGTTTTTTTGGGCGAATGCAGTTCAGAGATTCCGATCACGGTGCATTCACTTTTGTCTGCTCACAGTTTAAGTGATTAAAAATATTTACAAGCAATGAAATCCTAAACTTGACTACTTCCCTTTTAATCTTCAGTTTAGCATAGTAGCCACTATGGCTGTACAGTGTACAACTTACACATAACAATGTGTAAATAATGATCTATGTCAGAAGAAAATATAGGGTTTACTTGCTATGATCATACGTCTCAACTTCTTAGCACAAGAAATTTGGACAAAGCCTAAAATAATAGGGAGACAAATGCCATGAAATACAGACAGATTTTTAATTCTGCTCTTATAAACGTAGAAAGTTTTTAGAATAACAAGAATTGCATTAGTATGCATTTTCTGAAGAAAATGAAGTCTGAAACTGAAATGTATGTCATTATTTAGTGACTTCAAATCCTCTGTGATTTGCCACAAAACCACAAATTTTATGAAGAACAGATGAAAAATAAGAGGCAAAAACCTGGACATTCTGAAAATATCTGGGCAGTTGAGAGGTATGGTTGGTAGTGTAAAGATTAGTTGTGTAAGAACTTACCATAACCATAGTTGTCCTTCTCTTGCATGTTGCAGCATTCTTAACCTTAGGGAGTTGCTGCCTGCAGCACTGGACATCTGGCCAGTATACAAAGTCTTGAATGCAGGGGTATGTGTGATGTTGCATGTAAGAGCCGTAAACTAACACTGGCTATATCTGTGACATCTGCACGTACCCAATTCAGAACTGGCTGCCAGATAGAGAGAGCCCCCAGGAATAAGAGGACTAAAAGGTAGTATAAAAACCTCTCCCAGACACAAGGTCAGTAGTCAGGGGGAGGGCCCAGTTTATAATATGGTCAAAAGAGAACGGGGGTTTGGTGGGTGGGATTGAATACTGCAACATGGAAGAGAAGGACATCTATGGTTATGGTAACTTCTTACACAAATATTCTATGTCCTTCTATTCTTATGTTGCAGTATTCTTCACCTTAGGGAGAGTACCAAAGCTCTCTAGGTAGAAATGTGGGAGGCAGGTAGGGGAGCATAGTCTATGAGACCCCACAGAACAGACCTAGCGAACCCTGTTTTAGCCCTGGAGATGGAGCCCAATTTGTAATGCTTGGTGAAGGTATGTATTGAGGACCAAGCTGCTGCCTCCAGAAGAGATGAGTAATCAATGCCTTTGAAAAAGGCTGCTGAAGAGGAAACGGCTCTGCTGGAATGGGCTTTGACAGATGAATTCAACTATTTTACATGAAAGGAAAAGCAAAAGGCAACAGCCTTAGAAATCCAAGAGGCATTTGTCTGTTTTGACATGGCTTTGCCTAGAGCCCTAGGATGAAAGGAGACAAACAGTTCATTAGACTGTCTGAAGGGTTTGGTCTTGTCTAACTAGAACCTCAGTTGCCTATGAACATCCAAGGAATGCAAAGTCCTTTCTGAGGAGTTCTGTGGCTGATGATAGAAGACAGTCATATTTATGGTCTGGTTTAAGGACATTTCATTAACTACTTTTAGCATGAAGGAAAGGTTAGTTCTTAGGTACAAGGTAGGGAGGTGAAGCCATAAGGGCTTGAATCTCAGAGCCCCTTTTAGCAGAAGTAAGAGCCACTAACAGGACTGTTTTCCAAGTACGGAATTTAAGAGAGGAAGAATGAGCTGGCTCAAAGGGAGCTAGTGTACGTTTTTTCAGCACAAAGTTAAGATTCCAAGGTGGGGGAATGGGCTTACAAGGAAGTCTAATATGAAGGACCCTTTTCAGAAACAGCTTGACATCTAACCTGGAAGCCAGAGGTGGAGTCAAGGGAAGACAAGCAGAAATGGTGGAGAAATGCACTTTTACTGAAGAATAAGTCAACCCTGAATACAGTAACTCACACAGGTAGGAAAGAACCACTGGAACAGAAGCTTGAGATGGGTCCTGTTTACTCTTAAAGCACCAATGAGAGACTCTTTTCCATTTAACTAAAATAGAGTAAAGGTGCCTGAAGGGGATCAGAACTCCATCACCCACACTGTCAGATTGAGATTGAGAAGGTGGGGATGAATAAAGAGACCCCTTGTCTTGTGTGAGTAGGTCAAAGTGGTGAGATAACCTGTGGTGATTTCCCTGGGCTAGAAGGAAAAGTAGGGGAAACCAATGCTGTCTTGGCCAGAAGGGAGTCACCAAGAGGATTTTTGGTTTGTCCTTCTGTCTGTGAATTAAAGGAAATGGGGTAAAGGCATAAAGGAACATTCCATCCCATGAAAGGAGATGGAGTCCACCTTCCAGGCATGTGGATGGGGAAGCCTTGTGCAAAAGAGGGGCATCTGTCTGTTCTTGGAGGAGGCAAACAGTTATGCCTGAGCAATACCCCACCTGTGAACTAGATCCAGAAACACCTCCCTGTGAAGTATCCATTTGTGGGAGGGTGTTAAAGTCCGGCTCATGGTGTCTGCTATCACATTGTCTTCTGATGGAATGTAAAGTGCCTGCAAATGAATCTGTAATGCTGTTGCCAGGGACCAGATTTGAATTGCAAGACTGCAAAGAGGGAAGTATCTTGTTCCTCCCTGTTTGTTTATGTACCACAGGGCTGTCATGTTGACTGTGATGACCTTCAATGTGCCTGGCAATAGGATCTCTTGAAAGGCCTGTACTGCCAGGAAAAGGCCCTTTAACTCTTTTAGGTTGATGTGGCCCTTTCTATCTTGAGTGGACCACTCCCCATGCATTTTGTGCTGGATGTTGGTACTGTGGAGGATAGCCTCCCAACCTAGATCGGATGCATCTATGTAAAGATGCTGTTTGGGTGGAGGAATCTGCAATTGCACCCCTTGATTGAGGGCGATAATTGAGATTCACAAGGTGAATTGCCTTTTTAAGCAGGGAAGAAGAGGAAGATTTGCTTCCAAGGGATGAACGTGTTGCTTCCAAGAGTTTCTCAATACCCACTGAAACTTCCTCATGTGCATCCTGGCTAGAGGGATCATGGGGATCAAGGAGGCCATAAATCACAGGATTCTCAGGAATTCTCTGGCTGAGGTGGTTGGTAGTGGTAGGAGGGAGTGGAAAACCTGGGTGAGATATTCTACTTTCTGGGTAGTATAAAGACTGACATCAAGTCTGTCCTTATCCTGCACCCCAGGAAAACAAGATCATGTGAGGGAGTCATTTGAGACTTCAGGCAATTCACAGTGGAATCTGGATTCTCTAAGATCTGCAAACCAAGTCCAGGTGTTGAGAGAGGGTGAAAGAATCTTGGTGTAGGATCAGGACATCGTCAAAGTAAGGATACATTTGAATGCCCTGTAAGACTGCAATTTGCAATGACTGGAGCTAGACATTTGGTGAATACTCTTGGGGCTGTGGAGGGTCCAAAGGGTGAGGCAGAGAACTGAAAATGTGAGGAACTCATCTAGAAACCAATAAAATTCCTGTAAGTGGGATGAATAGGGATGTGAAGGTATGCATCCTTCAGATAAAGGGAGGCCACAAAGGCTTGCTGAGGAATAAGGGGAAGCAGGTGCTGTAATATGAGCATTTTGAAGGTAGTCACGTTGAGGAAGAGATTGAGGTGTGCTAGGTTGAGAATGGACCTCCAAGGACCATCTTTTCTTGGAACCAAAAACATCCTGGAATAAAACACCTTGACTAACTGATCCTCGGGTACTTGTTCTATAGTGCCCTGGGAGAGCAGTTGGCTCAGGATAGTGGGAAAGAGTGGAAGCTGACTGGGTGGGGGGTTCTGGACTTCCTGGAATGGTGGAGATGGCCACCAAGTCATGAAGTATCCTCTCTCAATGATGGAGAGCACCCACCTGTCTGTCTGCCAGGAATATAGGGATAGGGTTAGGCGTAAGGAGAGGGGATGGAGGTGGGACAGGGATGAGGGTCACAGCAGAGGAGCTCTATCTGGTTCTGGCTGCCTCCAAAAAGAAGAAGGTGTTGAGGTGGAAGAAGATCTAGGAGCAGACTGTTTTGTAGGTTGTCTTCATCCCCTAGACTGAGCAACAGAGGAATGGGAGGACTGCCTCCTGACAAAGCTAGGCTTTTGGGGATAGTTCCTATGGAATCTGGGAACAGGTGAAACCAATAAATGTTTCAGATTCTGTAAGTCTTTTCCTTTTTCCTGCAGTGACTTAAGTAGCTCTGCAGAGGCAGCTCTAAAGACTGCTGATTTAGCCAAAGGAGCATCTAACAATTTAGCTTGGACATCCAAATGCAAAGGTTGGAATCTCAACCATGAGAACCTCCTTAAGACAGAACCAGAAGTAGTTGATTTGGAAGAGGCTTCAATAGCATCATAGCTGAACTTAATTGAGTGTCTTGTCACTTGGGATACCATGGATAGAAGGGTATTCAGCTGAGCCTTAGCTGGTGAGTCAGGCATCTCAGACAGTAGAGTAGAGGCCTTGGTCAGGGAATCCAGAACATACTTTGCCATATGAGTCTGGTAGATAAGTGCCCTTATGGCCAAAGTTGAAGAAGTGTATATCTTCTTCCCCAACCTATCCATAAATTTACTGTCTTTATCAGTGGGAACAAGGGAAGATGAAGGTAGCTGCCTTGAACATTTATCAGCTGAAACTGCAATAACAGCAGGATCTGCTGGCAGTTTCTTAAAAAGATATTGCTCCTTTGCAATCACTTTATAAAATCTGTCTGGTCTCTTGTTAGCAGGAGGCTGTGTCTGGGCTCTGGGAAGCAGCTAAGAAGGCATCCTGGAATGCTGGAAGTAAAGGTGAAGCTGCAGATGTTGAGGGCTGCTTCATCTGCAAGAGTTCAAAATATCTCTCCTTGGTCTCAGAAACATCTGAGACCTCCCACTTAAAATGTTGCCTAAGCAGGGAAATAGTATCCCCAAAGGAAAAGTCTTCTCCGGGGGAATCAGGAGTGAGGGACTCTCCTTCTTCAGGAGTAGCAAAATCCTTAGGGGATTCAGTCTGAGAACAATAGGTCAGGGACTCATCTGAGGAGGAAGACTCTTCCTCTGATTCATCCTGTGAAACAAGTGGTTGGCCTGAGTGGGGAATCTGGGTCTGGAGTACCTGAAAGGCCCTGGAAAGAGACTGGGAAAAGGTCTCCCAAGCTGGAGTAGGGTCCTTAGTCCTGTGTTTCTCCTTCTGTTTTCTTTTTAAGGAAGTTGAAGGAGCAGTAGTAGGCCTGGGTACCGACATTGGAGTGGATGACAAGGCAGTAGAAGGCCCCTCCAATGCCATGAGCCATGGTTCCCCCTCACCATCAGGTGCTGATGGCTGTAAAGCCTTAGTGGATGTACCCTGGATATCTGCTGTACTGGCTTCCATTTCAGTTCCATGTAACAGCGAAATACCCAAAGTCCCGAGCAATCCTGGGCTGACACTCGCCTCGAGAATCTCACCAGACACCTGAGGCACAGCTTGGATGTTTGGTCTAAGTTTCTTGTCCTTCTTCCTTGGCAGCTTGTCAGAGGTGGCCACTCTGACTTCCATCCCAGATGCCAAATATCGGAGGCACTGGTTCTCCAAATAGAGATTTAAAGCCAACATATGGCTTCTAAGGGTTTTGGGGACAAAAGATTGGCAAATATTACAGGACTTGTAGTCATGACCTGTCCCTAAACAAAATAAACACTGATCATGCATGTCCTTAAGTGGAATTTGTCTTCCACAAGCGCATTTTCCCTTCCTAGACGACATGCACCTGAAAAAGGTAAGGAAACAAGAAAATACCCACAAGGGTACTTATCTGAATGCAGACAGTCAGGAACGATTGTCAAAAATGGATGGCCAAGTCAAACAAACACTGGATTACTGGAGCTGGCGATCAGACATCTGAAATACACTGCGGCAGAAAAGTCCTGATCTGAGTATGTGCAGATATCACAGATATAGCCGGCGTCAGTTTATGGTCTTACATACAATGTCACACATACCCCAGCTTTCAAGACTTTAGTATATTGGCTGGATCTCTGATGCTGCAGGCAACAACTCCCTAAGGTTAAGAATACGGCAACATGAGAATAGAAGGGCATCATATTTATTCCTAACACTGTACACTGTTTGTGCACAGTGCAATGAGGAGCCCCACTGTATATATTTAGGAGGGAATGAGTAGTCACTACTACAGTATTTTGGTTTTGGAATATGCAGGGTCTTTAAGTTACACATACACTATTTCACACAGATAACATGATAAGAGAATAACAGGCTATCCTCTGTGCTTAACATACATTCCATCCATTTTCAATGGGCTTATATGCAGGAACCACAGTTTGAAGTTTATATTTACATTGGTTCTTGCTTGCTTTGGTGTTTTATCCTTTCTACTAGTACCCAATACATTTTTGTCAAACTCCTAAAATATATGCTTTCCAGCATTACTAGCTGCCAAAATGCCTTGTTTAGTCAATGTATTTCTTTCCTTTCTCCTGAGTGATGACAAGCAGAAAAAGAGATATTTATGATTGTAAATTGTCTTACTGGGACATAAGACTGTTTCTGTTTTTCTGTGATTTGTCTATAAACATGGGAGTCCATTAAAATGCTTACCCCTGAAGACCATAAAATGAGAAGTATATGTAATACTTACAGAATATTCACAAAATAGGAAGGAAATAACTACTGAATTAATACAATAATGGGTAACTGTTTACATCAAGGTGGTAAGATATGCCATGATGAATATAAATTCATTTACTGTAATCCTTGGTTGTACAAATGCTTGGATACATTTGTTAGAGAAGATATATATATATATATATATATATATATATATATATATATATATATATATTTTTTTTTTTTTTTTTGCTGTGGAATTCATTGTGATGGTAGTTCTCCAGCCTCTCTCATATAATGCTTTCTATGCCATCTTGCTCATTTTCTCTTAATGTTTTCCATGTGTTCTATGTGCTCAGGGTATGACATTAATAATGACTTAAAAGCATATTTCATTAAGCAGCAGGAATTCATTCAGCAGAGTTAAACTTTCACATTGGAACAAAGGAAAAATGTGGTTTGAGAAGTCTGTAGGCCCCTTCATAATTTACACGCTGCGTTATAGTATTTTGTCTACCTTCATAATGCTCAGAGTAAAAATAACATTAAACATATTGAAGTGGCAGTGTGAACCAACATAACTAGAAGACGGGTTTGAATTTACCCACCAGAATATTTAAAAACACAAAAGATTTAACTTACCTCAGTACATTATCTTAGCTTGATTGGGATATCTTCTATGTCTTGTAATGTGCTCTGAAAATCTTTCTGTCATCCAAATCTGCAGGAGAAAGGAGAAAGGCAAATTCTTGATTTTTGAGCAAAAGCCAAGTATTTGCCTTTTCAAAAAGTAATGGTGACTTCAGAAATGATCATTTTGGGTAACAAAGTGTTGGGAGACTGCAGAAACACAAACTATGGAGAAATGCCCACATGCCATCTTCTAGTAACAAGTCTGTTCATCTGAAACTGACTCTTGAATAATTTTGAGTGAGCCTTTCAGGATAGTTGTCACTAACAACAATTAATTAGCCTTCTATTGGGTGGAATATCAGTGCTGCCTCCTCACAAAGACTTAAGTGAAATGTTTCCTGCAATGACAGAAATAATGCATTTAAACTGGTTTAATACACATGACAGATTATAGAGATGCTCACTGCAAAAAAAAAAAAAAAAGTGATTCCTTATGTTGCACCAGCAGAAAAAGATATTTTAAAATTTTTGCAAGAAGTACTATAGTCTTCCTTATGTAATGTAATTGATTACCTGTCTGATATTTGAAGTGCTGTCAGTACAATTACTGCTTGGATGTTTAAAAAAAAAGATAGTATAGCCCTAAGTGAATGGATCTTGTCTGATTTAACCAACCATCATTCTCATCAAGGTTTCCCTTTAGTTGCTAAACAGAGAAAACAGAACAATGACACTGTCATGTAAACCACAGCATGTTCTAATTAGAGTGAAAGTTAAGATGCTGAGTGAAGCAGCCATGGTTCTCAAGTAGTTAAAATCATATTAAGCTCAGGACAGTCAAAGTCTTGCTTTGTAAAGTTATAATATTTAAAATCATTACGTCTTGATCAAGAGATCTGCTTCTCACACACACTCACAAACACACACGCACACATGTACACACACACACACACACACACACACACACACACACACACACACACACACACACACACACACACACACACACACGCACACACACACACACACACACACACACACACACACACACACACACACACACACACACACACACACAGACAATTTTTTTCCATTGATTGACCATTGAGCCTTCCTTGCTTGCCCAATGTCCTAACCTACATATCCTACCCTGGTTGTTTCTTAGATGTTCTCTTCATTAGGGGGGCCTCCCATCACAGAGAGAGAAGTTCTGCTCCAAGGTGGAATTCTCAACTCTATGTGTAAACTAATATGGGCTAGATCCCTCATAAGGAATGTAGTCAGGAGGTATTATACATAGGGATTCAGTGTCTGAGGGTTGCCCTGTTCAAAACATTGTTAGTTGGTATAAGACAATTTTTTTACAGAAATGGTTTGGGTGTCTTTAAACATGTCAGTATGACATATTAGCTATGATTATCATCTTGACTAAGTAAAATGCAATGAATTGCAACAGATCCTTTCTACATTTGGGTCTGAGAGCGTCACGTGTCTACAAACTTCTTGACATGTTGCTGGTAGAGGACCAGGAAGGATTTCTCAGCATCTTTATGTCAAAATGACTGGAGAAAACATGCTTGAGAGATGGCTGCAGGATGATTCAGGTTAGTGCGCCTTAGTAATATGGACACATTTTTAATTACTGGTATTTGCTTAACATTTTAGCTCTGATGCCATAGCTATACATTTGAGAGAAGGAGCAAGACTTTTGTTATGATATAGCTTGCAGTTAAATATGTATTCACAGATACAGCATTGATGAAAAGAATTCAGTCAGCTAATATATCCAGACATTTACTAGCGTGTGTGTGTGTGTGTGTGTGTGTGTGTGTGTGTGTGTGTGTGTGTGTGTGTGTGTGTGAGGTATTTCAAGATGCAGCAAAGCAAGTGAAGAAAAATGACAATGCACTGATGCCGAGTTGCACTCTTGTTAGACATACTGCCATGTTACTCCTACTAAGTTCACTTTGTTAATATCCCACCATGGGATTCTTTTAATGTTCAATGCAGCAAGACTTTGCACAACAGTAAATGCCACCTGCTAGTGAAAACAGTTTTTTGTACTTCTCATAGCATAACTTGGATTCTTATCCTAATGGACATGGGCATTCATTACTAAATGCAATCTTGGGTATTACCTAACATTTTTTGATATTACATTGGGATGAGATGGCTAGACTTGAAATGACCTCCGGGATGATAGTCTAGTAATCTCCTATGATCCTGTAGAATGTTCTTGTAAGCACATTGGAGTAAGCTTCTCCTGCACTGACCATAACATGGGTGGAAAGGGGTGATACCCATTGGGCACAGAAGACATGGGGGTCATACCTCCATGTTCTGTCCTTCATACAGTTGTTGTTAAACCACTCAAAGAGAGAGGAATGACCTGTCAGGGGGGACTGTTGCATGCAAGGGATTATACTTCTGCAGAATTTCACTCACCTGGGATCAGTGAGGTAAAGGCAAGCAGCTATTTCACCTCAATCCAGAATGCTGGTACAACTGTGAATCACAGAAAGAGTCTGTGGTGCTAGATCTAATGCCAGATAAGGTGGAAGAGGCAGTCATGGTGACAAGTATCAAGGGAGACCAGGTAGGTCACATTACGTATCGCCCAGTCAAAGTCTATTGCGACATATCATGGAGCATGGACAGCATTACGTATCTCCCAGTCAAACTCTATCATGACATATCATGGAGCATGGACAGCATTACATATCACCCTGTCAAAGTCTATTGTGACATATGGAGCATGGACAGCATAATGTATCGCCTTGTCAAAGTCTATTGCGACATATCATGGAGCATGGACAGCATTACGCATCTCCCAGTCAAACTCTATCGTGACATATCATGGAGCATGGACAGCATTACGTATCACCCTGTCAAAGTCTATCGTGACATATCATGGTGCATGGACAGCATTACGTATCACCCTGTCAAAGTCTATTGTGACATATCGTGGAGCATGGGCAGCATAATGTATTGCACTGTCAAATTCTATTGTGACATATCATGGCGCATGGACAGCATAATGTATCATCCTGTCAAAGTCTATTGTGACATATCATAGAGCATGGACAGCAGTGCAAATGATATAACTGAAAAGTCATCTTATGCCTGAATAACACTGATCTTTATTTATACTAACTCTAAGATCAGACATCTGAGAAAAGAGAAGAAACGTAATGGAAATAGCTATTAAAGGTATGATATGTAACTGTCATGGTTAAAAAGAAATATTGTCAGAGGACAAGAGGACACAATAAGCAGCATAAAACAAGAACAGAAGGATATGAGGTAGAAAAAGAAATTTTGCATTGCAGAGTAGTTGTTCAGTGATATAAACATTGGCTCTAAGTGATTTGGACACAGTGACTAATGTTGATGTGACACCCCATATCCAGCTAAAAATGGGATAAAGGGAGATGATGACAATGGCAACTTGTAGAAAGAGGATATTTTCCTGTATTGGTGGCTGATGTCAGGCAATTTTTGAAAGATAAAAATGGTTGACAGCTTATCGCCCTTTGGTCAGGCAAACAAATCTAAGTAGGACTCTGGGTGGGAGAATAAGAGAAGACTTATATTGTGCTATTTGCCCTTAACATCATGACCCACTCCCAAGTAGGAAGGATTACTCAAGGAAAAATAAGGTCATCCCAAATAGCCAAATGCTTGCTAAGCATGATTCAAGACTACAGTTGAATGGAAGTCTGGAAAATTAATTAGACATGCAAGAGGGATTGGCAGCCATCTAGACTTCTGGGTAATCAACTCAGAATTGACAACCTATGTATTGGGGACTGGGATATTTACAGCATCAATATCTGACCATAGTATACTACCCCCAATAACAGAAGCGTTCAATATAGGTCTCTTATGGGTATGTGGCAGGTTGGTCTTCTGATGCTTATAAACAATGATAAACAAAAGCTAGGGGAAATGATTAATGATTATTAATTATCATCCATAAGCATGAGGAAAGCCACATCAGAAGCCCACTGTGAAATATTTAGAGTATTAGCTATGGAGTGGGTAAACTGTACCAAACGGCAAATGAAAATTAGCAAAGAACCAAAATGCACAGACCTTTAACAGGAAATTATTATGGCAGAAGACAGACATAAAGAAAATGACTGCAAAAATAATGAATGAAGCAAGATTGTACCACTTAAAACAGCAACTGAATACATTTGTTTTAAATTTTAAGATTTTTATTGTTTATTTGTAACAAAGCTTTTCAACAATATCATTTAACATAGACATTTTCACATATAATGCTCATTCTACCTTTGCCCACCATATCGTACAACATATTTGCAATAGTACATATAGCATTAATACCCATCATTTACATTTTATTAGAATAGAACAGAATTTCTTTGCATTTTACTCATTTTCACTTCATGAGTGATCATAGCACTTCCCAAAATTTCAGTTGTATCATTACTTCCCCAAAGGCTCCACCCTTGCACATTTCATGCTATATTAAGCACCATATGCAGAATTTGGGGTACACAACTTCCATGTCTCTTAACTTTCTTATAGTTACCTCTGTTTGGGCTCAATGGATCTTATTTCTGGTAATCTCTACTTTTGATCTTAATACTAACATACCAATCAATTCAAATTATAATTCATCACTCACTCTTGCTTCTTTGCTTGATCTTGTCTACCCATCACTGAACACCCAGTATTTCTATTTTGACCCCAGTTGTGGTAAATCTTCCTGTTCATGTATCTAACATTTGCTCGATCCTTGCCTTCAGATCTACCCAGCTCTGGTCACTAATGTTGCATACACTTTTATCAATTTGAAGTTTAAAGTACTTCTACCACTTTTTTAATTGAGTGTGGAACACATCTCCATGTCTTTAGTTCTGATTCTCATCAGCACTGTCTTTTGGAGGTGTGATCCACAGAAGTCGCTCAATAGCATCCTCAAAAAGCAGAATGTAATCATTAGCGAACAAGTATACACAACTCCTTTATCCACCACTATTTTGCCTTGTCCAGTTTTAGCTTACTCTGCATCAGCTATTTAGCAACATTTAAAAATAATCCATGTGGTAATGGACAGCTTTAATGAGTTCCTCTTTGTAATATTTTTTCTGTAAATCTGCATTTATGTATGGTCATAAATACTGGACCCTAGAAATGGCTTTCACCCCTTCCAACCAACTACCATGTCCAATGGCCTCTGTCAAGATATGTATCAAAAAGTTCCATAAGACACAATCAATGGCATTCTGAATGCCCATTAACACAATTTCTGTCTCACTTGCCCTTTTCCTCAATCCATCCTTAAAAAAAAATCTATAAAATTATGCCAAAAGTTCATGGACAATCTGCCTTTAATAAAAAGCACTTTTTCATTCACTTTTAGTTTCAGAAGAACTTTCTCCAATCTTGCTGTAAAAATATGAGCAAAATGTTTGTTATCTATAGTGCTCAGAGATATAGGGTGATAATTTTGAGCATCTGTTTGCTTCCCTTTCTGTTTATAAAATACTACTGCTGCAGCTTCTTCCATAGATTTAGTTAATCCCCCTTCTTCTAGAATGTTCCTCAGCAGATATGTCATTAAGTTGTTTATTTGAAACCTAGTCTTTTAAAGAAATCAATAGGGTATCTATGTGTTCCACTGAGTTTACCCCCTTTCAAATGCCTAAAGACCTCAATCACTTCTCCTTTTCCTATCTGAAAGTGTATTCTCTATTGCTCCTCCTCACACAAAACATATCCTTTCCATTTATGAACCAATGCAACTTGAAGGTTATATTCTTTCATGAAGCTCAATGCAACATCAGAAATCCTGCCCTTATTTGATGACTTATAGGGGTTACCTTTCCCATTTTGACATTGTGTACCCTGTACTGATCAAGACTTTTTTTCTTTGATCTTTGAGCCTTTACATCAGCATCTTGATGTCTGCCTCTCTCCTCAGCAGCCTGTCCATCTTCTTTTGTACTCATCTATTATTTCTGATTCCTCCATTTTTTTCAACCTGTCCCTTGTGGCCACTTGCTCTGCCCTATTTATATCCACAGCTTCTACCTCTCTTTGTTCAGCACATTGCAACCCCTGAGCCTGTCTTGTACAGCCAGTACTGCCTGCATCCTTTCTTTGCCCCATTCTCCATCTTCTATCCTTAACGCTACCCCTTCAGGCAGCACTTACCCCATCCTAATCACAGATGACCAGAGAGCCCTTAGTATTTTTATTTAAGTGTATCATTTCCCTAAGTATGTCCTGTGAATGTCTGATATTATCCTCATCCACTGTCCAGCATTTCATCTCCATCCATCTGCTGTCTAATTTCATAGCTTCCAGTTTATCTTTACAATGGCATGATCTAATAAGTTTATTTCTCTACTGTACATACATACATACATACATGCAAACAAATATTTCAAGCATTAATGCCCTTCTAGCCTGCCAATGCACCAAAATACTTGTTCCCATAATAAGTGTCTTGGCTGTTCTTAAAACTATTGAAACTAGTGCTTGCTTTAATGTAGTTTAGTATGTATATTGCCATTATTACTAATGCCGTCACCTACCTATGCTTTGTTTGGACCCAGTCTCTTTAGTTATTTTTCTATATAATTTCATTTAATTTTAGTGTCTGAGGTTACCTGGGTGTCACTAGGACAACTTACCACCCTGCTTTGTGAACTCAAACTGTTTTGCATAAGATTTTGTAAATATATCTATAACCTGTTGTGTCTCAGAATAAATTTTAGAACCTGCACACAGTTTATCAATTTGTATATCTTTACTCCTTCCATATCTTATGTATCTATAAAATGGTTTCCTTATGCTCAATATCTTTACATACATTTTCTTCAAATGTTTCTTGATCATGTCTCACATTATGTTTAATTTGTCCCTCCAGCTTGTTTATTTCAGTTTTCGAAGTTGTAGTTATGACCTGTCTTCCATTTCGTATATTTTTTGTCTCTCACCTTTATCAAGTATCTTGTTCACATGGAAATATGTCTACCTGAAGTTGAGTGTCTAGATCCTGATGTCAAACATTTTTTTGATTTTTTGATTTCAAACAATTTCTCTTTCAAAACTTTTACATTCCTTCTGTAGTTTTTTTTCCACTGGACGCATCACTCCAACTAGTTTTATATAGTGACTGTTTTGCATCCATATAATATGTTATATTCTGTGCATTGGTTTAGATTTCAGTTTGGCAGAATTATCAAGCAACAAATTAACCTTTATAACCCCATGATCACCACACATCAGTGGTGGTAAAATTTGACTTGAAGTAACAGTAATTTCTTCAGGAACACAAGCGATGTCTAGTATGTTCTGTTCCCTGGTAGTTTTTTTTTTACAATCTGATGTGATTGTTGTTCCTGAACATATGTTGTGCATAATTTCCTTAGCAGTGTTGTTGAATCTATATCATTCCAATCTTTATTCTGGCAAATTTAAGTCCCCGGCCACTATTATCCCCCCCATTATTTCATGCAAGAAATGTATGAATTCCTCTAAGTCGTCAGCACTTAAATTTGGTGGTCTGCATACTCCAACAACTGTTATATGTTCCAGGGTTATCTTTATTGTCACAGTTACACAGTCTATAGTGTTGGTGTTATCACTGAACATATAATAATCACAGGTCTCATAATAATCTTTAATCCCTATCATAACACTTCCACCTGACTTTTTGTTAGAATGTCTTAGTTCATTAACCATGTTTCACAAACAATAACAATGTCAATATTGTGGGAACACAGCAAATTCTCCAATAAAATAAAATAAAAATTATTATTAATGCTCCTAGCATTAACAAACATCAGAGATGCATCAAATGTTGCTGTCTGTGAACTGTTAAATTTTCGACCTGGTAAAAATCCTGCCTTGTGTTTGTCAAATATTGCAAAATATCTGCTGCAAAAATTCTCTTCCCTGATCTTGACAAGTGCACATCATCCTATCTGATCACGTGTGCCCCAAATTAGGCTCAAATACTCTACACATTTCCATTTTTTAAAACAGGACTTTTTTTTCATGTAGGTATTTAGCCCCAAAATCTTTACATTCATGGTAACCTGACTCTCATTTCTATATGTGATTTGTGAAAACTATGTCCTAACACCTATAACAACCTATGCTGTCTAAGAGGGCTGTTAGTTGCCTACTAACAGTCACAGAGTCCTTGTGGATGAGATTACTTGTACCGACATAAATAAAAAAGGATCCGCAATTTCTTACATTAAGGTGTTTTAAAGCCTATCTCACATTGTTTATATTTGCTCCTGGCAAGCATAATACTATTTGATATCCTTTGTCTTCTCTGCAAATGTATCAGTTTTTCAACTAATTGTATTTCCAATTACAACAATGTCTTTTCTGACCAGATCCGAAGAATCTTCACCTTCTAATTCAATAATATCTGCTCTACCAATTGTTACAAAGGATAGATCTTCATCACCATTAGTCTTATTAATCCCACTGTTTTCATTGCTTATTATATTTCCAAGCATACAATTCTCATCCATCTGGCTTTGTACATCCACAGCTTGAGCCAGGTTGTCAACATCTGTCTTTCTCCTCTTTTTTTTTCATTTAGCAATGTTCTTCAATCCTTCCAAGTTCAATGTTAATTTCTTCTTTTTCACCTGCACCTTGCCTCTTTTTTCTACCACCTCCTTTGGAAAAATGATGCCTTTTTCTGCAGACTGAAAGTTTTCTGGCAGAAAAATGTTAACATACCCTGTGATCTGTGTGTTACATAACAAAGCAGTGTAATTTGTTGTATGTATTCTCTTTGCATTACAAACATTCATCAGTTTCTTTTTCTTCCTTGTTATTTGTTCTGAGCTTCACCCTTTATTTACTTTCTTCTATATGCTTTGCACCCTCAGACTGCTGAATATTTGTATCCAGAATTCCAAAGTTGTCAGTGGTCTTATCTTGTTCAATGGAAGTTGAGTGATGTTTATAGACAATAGGTGCTTCCTTTCCTAAATGTGTTCTACTTGCTTTGTGCCTAACGTTACCTATCTCATCAGTCTAGTCATTAACGTAGTTCTCCAAGCCATGCCGCTATGCAAACAGAATCATTTACTTTTATTTTACATTTGTTTATAGCAAGTCTAAATTTACTGGTAATGTCGCCTCACAGTTAGACGTTGCTCGTTCGATTCTCAGTTAGATCGTCTTCTGTGTGGCGACATGCGTGAATGGGCATTCCTTCGTAGAAGGTTGTGCGTTAGGCCTGGCAAGCCAGCACGTAGAACTCTACTGCCAATCATTAGCGGACCGGAGTTCCGCTGTGGCGACCCCTAACCGGGAAAAAGCCGAAAGACACAAACAAACAATGGTAAGCAAATCATCCAGCTTTCAACATGAGAAACACAGATCACCAGTGTTAAATGAATAAAGAATTCTAAAAGAAAAGAATAACCAGAATCAGGTACCACAGAATTCAAAGAGAATTTAAATCACCTTCAATGAGAAAAATCACACAAAAATATACAACTAAATATTAAATTAAGTACAGTAAAGGTTGTTGCTTTGACCATACAAGATGTGAAACTCACACAAAGGCTGGAATTACATTACATGATGTGTGAATGCCCACAGTAGCTTCTGCTCTCTATTACTTAGTCGCACATCTTTTTAGCAGTAATTAAAAAAACTAAACAATTGACCAAATTAAACAAATTCAGGCAATACGTATATTTTCCATACCTACTTCTGAGTGTATAAAAGCTGATATGTTTAACATTGTAAAGTCTGAGGATTGCTTGTCTGTGCTGTGACGAATAAAGGCTTGTTGCTTTGGAACACTACCTGATGAATATTTGGGAATTATTGTGAATGAGCTCATCAACCAAGTTTTAAGACCACTAGTTTCTCTGTTTTGTTTTAACAGTAAAGATAAAAAAATTGCAAACCAAGGCAGGATTATTTAGACAAGCTCGTGTTTGTCCTTTGTACATTCTGTGTGAATTTATAGATGGTAGGGCCCCATGGGATGGCTAGAGCTTGCTTGTCTAAAACCTATCTCTTTCTTCCAACAAACAGTGAAAATTAAAGGTATAACAAAAATATCAATCCAAGTAAATCTTCTTGTCTACAAGCTATCCCTTCCTTCCTACAAACAGTGAAAAACAGTGGAAAAATAAAATATAAATTCAAATAAAACTTCTCTTACCAGGCAACTGCACAGTATGTCACAAACCAACACAGGAGTGTTTAGATAAGCTCTGTAAGCAGTTGTGATTTCCTCAAAAGTTTTCCCATCCAGTAATAACCTGTCCAGCCTACTAGCTTGTCTTGTTTTACACCTTGAAAACATAAACCCCACCTCATGTGGTCTTAATTCCTGCCATACATATAACAGTCTAGCCTGTCTCATCCCTTCAGCTAGGACTTTTTGACTGTACCTGTGAAATCCAACTCCTCCAGACTTCCTCTCCATTTTGAGGTCTAACACCTCATTAAAGTCACCTCTATAATTACTCTGTCTGCCTCTTTCTTTAGTACCTGAAATATCTTGAGCTTGTCATGGAAAGCTTTGTGTCTGTCTGTACTATACCCATAACTCAGGCTGCTGCAGACAGAGATTTACCTACTGCCAGTTGTGATACTGAGAAAAGATAAGTGTTTATTCTCATTTTTTGTCTACATTTTGATAATATCTCTGTAATCTGTACAACTGTACTTATTCTTCTTCTTGTGTGTTATAGCTGTATATCTCTTAGTGTTGACCTCAGTTGTAGTAAAATCCTTTGTCTGGAGGCCTTGCCTGTTTTCTTAGTGGCAGTAAGTTTCTAGAACTAGTTTCATCCGGCCAAAGTATTCCTGCATCTGTATTGTTTGGTTTCTGTGCTGTGTTTTAAATCAGATATAGCTGTTGCTCAGGCTGCTGCAGAGAGATTGACCTTCTGCCAGCTGTGATATTGAGAAGAGAAAAGTGTTTATTCTCATTTTTTGTCTGCATTTTGATTTAATACCTCTGTAATCTGTACAACTGTACTTTTTCTTCTTCATGTGCGTTATAGCTGTATATCTCTTAGTGTCTCTTAGTGTTGACCTCAGTCATAGTGAAATCCTTTGTCTGGGGGGCTTGTCTGTTTTCTTAGTGGCAGTAAGTTTTCAGAACTAGTTTCATCCGGCCAAAGTATTCCTGCATCTGTATTGTTTGGTTTCTGTCCTATGTTTTAAATCAGATATACCTGTTGCTCAGGCTGCTGCAGAGAGATTGACCTACTGCCAGCTGTGATATCGAGAAAATATGTGTTTAGTCTCATTTTTTTGTCTGCATTTTGATTTAATACCTCTGTAATCTGTACAACTCTACTGATTCTTCTTCTTCTTTGTTCTCACCCACCCTCCCTGTTCTTGTTTTGGTGTTTGTGTTGGTGGCTCTGGAATTGCCCGCCCCTCCTATAAGTTTCTATTTGAACACTCTTCCTGAGTCCATCTCATTTGCTCACTTAACCGAATACAGTGAGATCATATTCTGAGTCTCGTGTTCACTCTACATAATACAGAGAGAAGATTTGAGAAGGCCAATCCACTTAGGTTCTTCCTTTATCTCTCCTTGCACTTTACTAACAAAAAAAAAAAAAAATCATCTGCTTTTACTGTATTTGTGTTTCCTCCTTCTTTATTTTGCTGTCGCCTCTTCTTAAAATACTCAATTTTATTTATTCTGCTGCACTTATTGCTGCTTGGCAGTAGCCTTATTAAATTGTAACTGTTATTTTAAGTCTTTTGATTTAAGCACTTGGGCTTTATGCCATTTGTTTTACATTAAGAAGTTTTGTGGTCTCCACTGTTGTGGCAGGACAGGTAGCTTATATGCTTCTAAGCTGGGAATTGCTGATTGAAAGCTCAGTGTCTGCTATTCTAAAAGTATATTAGTTCTGGTTTAAGCACTTGGGTTTCAGGCCAGTTACTCTACATTAAGAAGGTTTGTGGTCTGCACTCTTGTGGGAGGAGAGGCTGGATTCTGCCCTTATGAGCTGGGAATTTCTTGTCACAGGCTTATTGTGCCTGCTTATTTGAACTGTTTCTTTCTGAAATTGGTATGCCTTATTGCTGTAGCATAGGACCATATTCAGGCCTGCTGAATCTAGCTTTGTTTGTATAACTTGAGCACTGATGCTCCAGGCCATCTTTTTTGGAGAAGGTTCCCCTGCACCCCAGTAGCGGGAGTGTGCAGTTAGAACTTATCTTATTGAAGACTGCTGGAACAGGGCTCAGTTTTGAGTTTTTTTCTGGTTAATTGGGTAACTTGTTTAAATCAGACTGTTCAATTTCTATTATATATATATATAAATATATATATATATATATATATATATATATATATATATATATATATATATATACATATATATATATATATATATATATATATATATATATATATATATATATATAAATAAAACAATTTGCACTTTATTTGTGTTTCTTCCTACTATATTACTAGAGGCATTGACTACAACTCTGAGATATATAACAATACGTATCTTTTTATGTGCATTTAAAGTGTTTTTTTGATTGTATCTGCTTTTTTTTCTGAAAAAAAATACACACACATATATATATATATATATATATATATATATATATATATACTCCTTTCCTACCTTTCTAGGCTAGTATAGTCCTGTTTTCAGGTTAAGTGCTGAATTCAGGGCTGTGTTACAGATCTCTGTGTTTGCCCATACCTTACTCGGATAGAAGGAAGTTTCTCTGTTCACCTGTCAGAGAGGGGAGCTTTGAGCAGCCAATCTGTCCCTGGAGGAGTGGTTCCAGGTCAGAAGTAGTAGTTTATTGGCCATTTTGGGCTAATTTCTATCTCTTTCATTTCCCTGCTATAAAAACCGCATTTGCCCAGTTTTGCGTGCCGGGCAGTGCCGGTTAGCTAGGGTATAACTATTCCCGGCTCCACAAAGTCTCCTCTTCAATTTTTCCCTTGGAACTAGACAAACTTTCAACTTAAACACTCAAGCCATTCATTGCTCAGCCCGGCACTTGCTCAAAACTCATAGCAAGCACTTATAAACCCTAGCACTACAGAAGGACAAGGCTCTCTATTCGACCTTACCAGCCATTCAGTAAAACAGTTTACTGTACCTATCCAGGAATGTCCAAAAGGCAGTTTCAGATGTACTCTCCAGTCCAGCTGGTGAATGTGGGCATTTTGAGAAAATGTAACAACTGCCTCATGTACACAGACAACCCTCTCCTCCTACCACCAAACACTAATACATGTGAGAGATGCAATTATACACCCAAACTGGAGGCTAAGCTCTCTCAACCCAAGACTGGATCAGACAGTCAAGAGGAGAAGGGAAATACTGGCATCACACCACCAGTCTCACATAGATCCATTAAACCAGCACCGGTAAAAAACACACGTAAATACACGAAAACATACTCAGAGGCTCTAAATAAAAATTTGCAAAAGCAACAGAGACCTCCAAAGCAGACATCCAAGCAACCTCCACCCCCCAACACAAACCATGAAACACATACTTCACAAAAACAGTGTGCCATGCAATCAGAGCCCTCAAGGCAAAATAACATAGCCAACATACTAGTAATAGGTGACTCTAAAGTCAGGCACACTGACGTCCCACTCACTAGGCTGAATAAGGGGAAGGTTACTGTTAGCTGCCTGTCGGGTGCCAGGATCTGCCACATAACACAAGCACTCAGGTCACTCCAGAACAAGTACAAATATGACTCTGACATTGTCCATGTTGGTGTGAATGACCTGAGCTGTACCTTCCTGGACTACATAAAAAGAGACATGGAAGAGCTCTCTGATCACGTAGCCCAGGCTGGTATGACCCTGACCCTGAGTAGCATCCTGCCCTCTCCAAGAATGATACCACGGTATAAAGAAAACATTATCAATTTCAACAATTGGCTAAGTTTCTGGTGTCATTCAAAGGGGATCCAGTGTCTGTCTGCCTGGGATGACATGCTCGACAAGCCACGCTGCTTCGCTAGGGACGGCTTGCACCTGTCACACTTAGGTTTTCATATACTGGCCAAGGCTCTGTCCACCCCCATACTGCCTTTTTTAGGCAAGGCTCAAAAGACAAACCCACCACCATAAATAGCACAAGTAACAAAAATCTGAGGGTAATACTACTCAATGCCAGAAGTCTAAACCTCAAAATGCATGCACTCGAGGCACTCCTCAGTATGGAGAAAATCTATATATATGCAGTAACAGAAACCTGGTTTAAGGCTCCAGAGAGCACCCCAGCACTACCAGGCTACAACTCATACCATACATTTCGGCCACAGAACCCAGACCAAAATACAAAAGGTGGGGGAGTATCCATATTCATCAAGGATACCCACACCTCCAGGCTAGTGGCACAGCACACTGTTTCAAAGATTATCCACATGCAACTAACAATGGGCAAAACTGCAATTCAAATTGTAGCTTGCTACAGATCACCCACCATGTCCCAGGACCCCCATTCTGCATTTCTGGAAACACTGGATAACATAAAGGTCCTACCAAACACCCTAATACTGGGTGATTTCAACTATCCAAACATTAACTGGGAGAACTACTCAAGTACTAACTCCCTTGCCCAACATTTCCTAGAATTTATAAACTCAAATGCCCTGGAACAACTGGTCAACACTCCCACCAGAGGTGACAACATATTGGACCTGGTCATCACCAACATGTGCGACCAGTGTTCCACACCAGAGGGCAACCCCTCGCTGGTTAGATCTGACCATAAACAAATTACTTTGGATATCCACATTCCGTCCCCACCCCCTGGACAAGGAAACAACCGTGAAAAACTTTTCAAAAGCAAACTTCACGTTACTTAAGATGGAGGTGGAAAGTTTCAAAGCCCCCATGCTAAAGGATAACGCTGTTCAAGCTGCAAAATCCTTTACTAATGCATTCTATGGGCACCTACAAGAATGCATGGATCGTGCTATCCCAAGCAAAATCAAGACTCACTCCTCCAAGAAAAGGAAACCTGTCTGGTGGACCCCTGCCATAAACAAGCTATACAACAGAAGGAGGAAACTAGTACAGAAAAGAGTAAAATCCCAAGAAAGGAAGACATCCCTGATCAGTATCAGCAAGAAACTACGATCCCTCATAAAATCGTCCAAGGCGAGCTTTGAAAGAAAACTTGCCCAGGACTCCAAAGATAACCACTATGTCAAGAATCTAAGTGGCAATGCTCAGATCTGCTCGGAGTTGGTGCAGAATGGCACAAAATACACTGAACCAACCGATATTGCCAACATCCTGGCAGACAGGTTCAGTGCAAACTTCACCCCTCTCTCACCCCCAAAAGGGTCCATAACCATACCAGAAGAATGTACAGCCCCAGAAATCACAGACACTCAGGTTAAAATAGCCCTCTCCAAAGTCAAAAACACAGCATCAATGGGACCGGATAGTGTCCCAGGCTGCGTCCTACATGAGCTCAAAGACGAATTAACCCCTCACCTAAAAACACTGTTCAAACTCAGCCTCTCCACAGGCTATGTACCCATAGAGTGGTGCACAGCAACAGTTATTCTGCTCCACAAAGGTGGAGCTACAACAAACCCCGGGAACTATCGCCCTATAAGCCTGACTAGCTTGGACTGCAAGGCTATGGAGTGCATCATCATGGAACTCATTAATAGAGATATTGGGAACATCCAAACACTGGACCCTACCCAGTTCGGCGTTGTTAAGGGCAGATCATGCCTCCTTAGCCTGGTGGATTTCTTTGAGAAAGTTACCAAGGCTATAGATGAGGGAAAGGTGGTACACACAGCCTACCTAGACCTTGCAAATACCTTTGACACCATTCCCCATTCTGGTATTATAGACAAGTTCACCAGCCTGAACATAAACCCCTATGTCACAAGATGTGTTGCCAATTGGCTCACGGACAGAACCCACTCGGTGAGAGTTGCGGGAGCTAGGTCTGACTCTAAACTGGTTACAAGTGGCATTCCCCAGGGCTCAGTCCCAGGACCCCTCCTGTTTGGCATATACTTCTCAGAAGTACAGACAAGCACAGGAGGACTATGGCTGACCAAGCTTGGTCTGCAAGGCTATGGAGTGCATCATCATGGAACTCATTAATAGAGATATTGGGAACCTCCAAACACTGGACTCTACCCAGTTTGGCTTTGTTAAGGGCAGATCATGCCTCCTTAGCCTGGTGGATTTCTTTGAGAAAGTTACCAAGGCTATAGACGAGGGAAAGGTGGTACACACAACCTACCTAGACCTTGCAAATGCCTTCGACACCATTCCCCATTCTGGTATTATAGACAAGCTCACCAGCCTGAACATAAACCCCTGTGTCACAAGATGGGTTGCCAATTGGCTCACGGACAGAACCCACACGGTGAGAGTTGTGGGAGCTAGGTCTGACTCTAAACTGGTTACAAGTGGTATTCCCCAGGGCTCAGTCCCAGGACCCCTCCTGTTCGGCATATACTTCTCAGAAGTACAGACAAGCACAGGAGGACTATGGCTGACCAAGTTCACAGATGACTGCAAACTAGGGGCTATAATTGACTCACTGGCTGACACAGACATCCTCCAAAAGGGTCTCACTGAAACAGATACCTGGTGTCAAAATCATGGTCTCAAGCTAAATGCAAAAAGTGCATAGTTATTCCCTTTGGAAATAACAAAGAACCACAAACTACCACATAGGTGGTAGTCCCCTAACTACGGAAAACGTAATAAGGGATCTGGGGACCCAAGTAGATAGTAATCTCTCCTTTGATAATCACATTGCCAAAGTGGTAGACAATCCTTCTATGTGGCCCACCTAATCACAAAACAGTTTGCATCCAGATCAAAAGAGGTCATTGTGCCCCTCTACTCATCACTCATCAGACCCATCATAGAGTACAATGCCCCATTTGGGATGTACCTTACAAGACACCTGCAACAGCTGGAAAGCCACAGAAGTACCTCACCAAGAGGATCACTGGCCTCAAACAGATGCCCTATGCAGCTCGACTGAAGAAACTCCAGCTGTACTTGGTTGCATACCGCCTTCTCAGAGGTGATCTCTGCCTGACATATAAGGCCATGTCCAACCCAGAATTGATGGACATGCTCCACCTAAAGAAAACCTTATCCCATCGAGCCACACGCTCTAGGGATCTAAACCTCACCACAACAATAGATAGGACATGCTGGAGGGATAGATTTATGTCCCCGAGACTTCCCATGCTTTGGAACAAGATTTCAATTTACATTAGGCAGAGCTCCTCACTAGCACTCTTCAAGAGAAACCTGGACGAGTGGATGGGAAACAGAAAGTTTACCCCGGGGATCGCTTCAGTGGCTCTGCTAGACAAAGGCACAGGGAACTAATCTAGGGGGCGGCAAGAGCCAACACATTCTGGGTAGGCTTATAAATGCCTTCGGGCAGATAGCCTAGTACCTCCCTATGAACCTATGAACCTATGAAGACTTCAGTAATAATCCTTTTGTTCTCTTTTAGCCATCTGCCTCCTGCCCCTCTGCCATTCTCATCTTTAACTACCTTCACTGTCAGTCAGCTCTTGGTGGAACTGTTTAAAATATCCACTCCCCTTTGACTTCCCCCCCTTTTGTCCTACTTGAGGGTAACCATTTATCTCCCTTTTAACTGGTGAGTTTTTAACTTACGCTGTTGTAAAAAGACCAAACCTAGCTCCTCCCCTTTCTGTCCCCAATCCTGCTAAAGTGTGCTCATCAGCAGATTCAATGGAGCTTCGCACCACAGGCCTTTGTGTCAATAATATTTCTACCAGGACTACCCCTGAGCAGATTAGCACACTGGATATCACTACCAAGAGGATAAGTGCAAGTCTGAAGTTTAACCAAAAATGTATCTACACTTTTATGTTAATGTTCCCGTACCATCTGACATGTGCCTCACTGCTGTCCTTACCAACCTCATGAAATCATCCTGCATAGGATAATACAGCACTACATGTGCCACACACACACACACACACACACACACACACACACACACACACACACACACACACACACACACACACACACACACACACACACACACACACACATACACACACACACACATGTTCATTCACAGTATGAGTCAAGCTTATTGCTACAGTCGATAAGGATATAGCATATGTTGTGCTGGTTTAACAAACATTATACTTAACACTGTATGTTCCATAATAATTCAGCATCACATAAAAATAACATTTTCAAATAATGACATAGTCTATTTTAATTAAAGCAGGCAATGTTTACACACCATACTCTCCTGTATCTTTCCAAGTAAACAGGTTCTAAACTGACTAAGGCTCCTACTGCCTTGTCATCACAGTTCCACTGTTTTGCAAGTTTTGCACACTGTATTATTAGTAAAATACCAAAAATAATAGAATAGACTAGAACATTGACCCAGAGGACTGGCTATAAGAGCTGTTACTCCCCTGGACATAGTCCCTCACAATTGTCTCAACTATGTATATATTCTGGCTATTGTCATTTAAACAGACATTTCTACCCACAATGCCTGACATGTCCATTAGGTACCTGACACAATGCAACTTACATCACACCATTTACCTGCAGGTGATCTGGTGACCTCCACCTCAGTTTTGCTGAAGGGGCTCTCAGTTCCATGCATCTCACCCATGAGGATTGTTTGTCCCCTTTGCATCCTACTTACATCTGAGGACTCATTTTCTTGGATAATATAAAGGTATAAACAGAGGTATTAAAACAGGGAGAGAATTAGGTGCAGCATTAGTTACTGAACCAATATTGTGTCCATTAAAATAGTTCCACAGCTATTAGCATGGTACTTTTCTGCAATCATTTGTACCACCCCAAGCTACTGTTGTCTTCACCTACGCATCCATGGGACCTTAGTTTTCAGCTTATCTATATGAATGTCTATCTTATCCACCCCATCTCTTCACAATGTTTCCTTCTTGTTCCCATTCTGCCTTTCTTCTCCTCTCCTCTTGGGAGTCCTCACATCACCAACTACTCCTCAGTTTTCTCTCTGTCAGCAGCTATCTTTCAGAGGATATCTCTTTCTAATAGAATCATCTTCTTCTGGACTCGTACACCACTCTTTGGGGGTCACAATTATTAATATTTTCACATTCCTCATCATAACCCTGCTTCCATGTGTCAATGCACTTGTTCTGCTTAGCCACTGTCAGCATCTGTAGTCCTTCTTTTTCTGGACTATTAATTGGCTAGGCTTAAAAATGGTCCATGAGGGCAGCTAGCCTAGTAATAATCTATGAATCTATGAATCTATAGACACCCTGTATGGTGGCTCACTTGCACCCTCCCCCAACTTATAAACTGGAGAAAATCCAAATTTTCTAATTACTTGGTCTAGGTGTCAGTAAAGTAAGAAGGACTTATGCAACTGAAATAAATGAAGCATTATCTTCATTCATTGAATTCTAGAATTCCATTGTAGGCATTAGTGTCAATGTTTTTAATTAGCGGGAATTATTTTAACATTCATGAATCACAGCAGGCATTTTAGAATAAGGCACAGGTCTTGGAGTAATATACTGAGATATTCTGACACACACACACACACACACACACACACACACACACACACACACATCTACATGTATAAACAGACATATATATATATATATATATATATATATATATATATATATATATATATATATATATATATATATATTGACAGACAGATTTACAGAGCTAGAGATCTGTGTGCACTGTGTACATATGTACAGTGATTTTTTTTTTTTATGACACATATCACACATCTCAGATTAAGTCTGGGTCAGGTCTTAGGCTTGTTAGCTGTAATTTCCAATTTTTGACTTGTAAATGCTTATTTTTAAGACTAATGAGGGCATACACACCAGTTTCTACTATGCATCTCTGAAACAATAGAATCTTTTACAATTACATCACTTCCAAACTGATGCACCGACATAGAGGCATGTTTTCTACATATTGCTCTATACACAGACAGAATGTATCTACATCACCATTCTCATAGTTTTCAGACCCATGTCAGCTCCTTCATTCAGTTACCTTTGCTGAAAACTTACTTAACTCATATTTTCCATCTGTTCTTTCATTCTCTCATGATGATAATGCTCTTCTTTCTCTTTCATTGTAGGATGTTTAATCATGACCTTCTCAGAAGGACCTCTGACAAGTTACACTTGTTACCAGAGGTGAGTCAACATATATAACATGCAAAACATAACATGACATAAATGCAGTGACAGAAGAAGACATTAATGTCATGCGATAAAACCATATTTTGGAACTGACATTGATCACTTTATTGCGATTTATGAAATACCTTCTTTCCTGTTGATATATTTCTTTTAGAATTAATCTATTGCACATATCTGTCAGTATTTTGCAAACTAATGTCATATCTCTTTTTTTCTGCTGTCCTCTAGAATTACTAGATCCATTTGCTGTAGCCTTTCTTCATAATTTTTTTATTCCTCATATTACACCAGTAACAGTTTTCTGTACTATTTCAATTAAACTGTTTTCCTTCTCTTTGCAAAGACACTAAGGCATATAATACTCTAAACTGTGACACAGAGATCTGCACAGCAGTAACATAACTTCACATTTCCTGAAAATATAGACTAATATCTTACATAAGAAGTTTCCTCTCTTTTATTATGATTCTATGTAGTAACTATTATCATTTTGCAAGTTAACGTCATTCAGTAGGTGCACCTCATATGTATATTCACTCTTTTCCTAATTAAAGGCAGTCCAGTGGCATAGAGGTTTAAAGCCCTGACCGCAGTCCAAATTCTCAGGGTTTAATTAATGAGACTAGAAGTTGCAGTCTGATTGCAGCACAGATAGCCTGGGTTTGATTAGTGAAACACACAGCTGCACCTGGACTGGTCTGGGTTTGATTACTGAAAACAGGAACTGTAACTTGACTGCAGCCTTGATGACCTGGTTCTGATTAGTGAGACCAAAGCTGAAGGAACAGGTAGGGTAGAATAGGAAAAAGCAGCCAGTGCTGACTCATCAACCTATAGGGACAGATGGCAGATTAATTCTGGTGCAACTACTCATGTCACTGGTGCCCCGAGGCAGGCAAACCAGCAAACAGAGTATAGGTGTACTCACCAGTCAGTCGTGCAAGGTTATGCACATGTAGGGAGCATTGTGACTTAGTAAAGCAGTATGCAGGACCATGTGAAAGCAGCCATTCTGGGAAGAAGATGCCAAGACACCAGCAGTCGATGTTGTAGTCCAAAGAACCCTGTAATGTCTGCCTGAATGATGTCCAGCAACGACTTACTCTTACATCTGCATGCGAGAGCTGTATGTGGAATGAATAAAGCAGTAAGATGAGCCTTGATCATAACTCTTAACTGCCCAGATTTTCACAGAATGTCCAGAGCTGTGCCTCATTTTTTGGTCTATTTCTCATAATATTTGTGGTTTTCTGGCTAATAACTGAAGATTTATGTCATTAAATAATGATACATGTTTGAGTTTCACAGTATCTCCTTAAAAATATGCTAACATAAAGTCTTTTATTCTAGCACCTCTGTTTCCAAGAGCAGTATTTAAAATTGGTCCCTATTTTTAGGCCTTTGTCAAACCCCCCCCCCCAGTTTTTATGCTTTGTCCAGATTTTTTGCGTCAAGAGGTTGAGAGATATGGGCTTGATGGTAAGCACCAATGGCAAAATGTTGTAAAAGAAAACAAATCCTTCCCAATCTTCTAGGATTACTTAGTACTTTTCAGCACTTTTACCATTATTTCCTTGGGTCTGTACTTATATCTGAAATCTGATCCAGCATTGCAGCAAGTTACCATTTCTGTAACTTTTTCATTATCTGTGTGTAACACAGAGGATTATGATGGCACTCCTGTCAGAACCAGTTGTTTTTCTATATGTTCAAAAATGGTTGGCAGGACAGTCACATCAAGAGAGATGCCTATTACCACTTTTGACTTTTTTTAGTGTCTTTATCACATACTGAACTGTCATGGGTTCAAATGACAAATTAATATTGTCCCTTCATATCCATTTCCCAATCACTGTTTTTATTTTTCTCATCTACAGTGTCTCATGTGTTTTTAGTGCTGTTTCTCATCTTTAGTTTTCTTCAATGTCGACATCATTTCTTGAATTTTCATCTTTTTTTTTAACTATGTCTGTTTAGTAAAAATACTTTCCCTTTGCAGAATGTCAGATTTTATTACTATTTAATCGGTGTCCATTATGGGTTTGTTATTTTTCTGACTCAGTTGTAAATGTAAAGTTATTCCCCTTATTAAATCTCCTCATTAGATATTTTTATTCTTGCTTTTGCTCTCCCAGTATCCAATGATTTCTCACTGCATCTGTCCATGATGTTGCAGCCATCTGTCTCCTTGTAATCTAACCACTTTTTTTATTTATTTCAGTAATCAAACTAATCTTTTCACCCTCATTAATGCACATTGTTTCTTATCAAACATTGATTGTTTCATATTTTCTTCTTCATAAACATATGAAGCACATGGGATACCTTGCCACCTGAGCAGCTTTACTCTTCTGTAGCCTCTAAGTTACTAATAATGTCTTGTAGTACTTTAAACTACAATTTAATATTAAAAGTAAGTTAAGCAAACTCAGTGAACTTTAAAATTATAATTAAATTGAAAATATCATGTTTAAATCATATAATTAAACACATTTAGACCAATCTCTGCAATCTTCTCAGTCTAAATTGAGTAATGTACTAAATCTAAATTATGACTTAATTTATGTAATGTTAAGCATGACCTGCATGTTATTTTGACCTAATCTAATTATAATAATATTAAATTTGTACAGGAAGTTATATAAATTCTTGAAGTACTCATAAAGCACAAATTGATCCATCACTTTCTCACTTGTTTAATGTATGTTAATGAAGTCAGGAAGCCAGCAGCCATACACCTTAATATCTCTGTAGCTACTGCTAATTTCTCCCTTGCAATCTATTATCTGAACTACCTTTACCAGCTAACTTTATTACAGATACCTTTGTTGTATTCTACTCTCTGCCCACTAGGTGGCACCCTAATCTAGCCTTGGGCTATAACTCTTACACAACCTTCCCAAATATCATCTCAGAATACTTACTCAGATTTCATCCCTTGACTAGTTACTAATCTTCCTGCTGTATCTCACTGCTCTTACCTTTTCTCTCCCCACCATCTAACTTTATTGTTTTGTTTTCTTTCCACTCCACTATCCTTCTCTACCTCACATCTGCTTTACCACACTCTACTTAACTGTAAATATCTAGAATGCCTCAGGAATCTGCTGCTCTCAAATTGTCTCTGTAGAATCTTCCTTTACCTGCTCTAACCTGCTCCGTTCGCCCTGCAGGCTGACTCCACTTCCCTACCCTAACCCCAATTCCCACTCACTTCCAGTGGTCCTACATTTACACTTCCAGGGCCACACCCCCTTCTTGCTATCCAATAGCTGTCAAGTACTCGCTACAAGTCAAATGCCTACAGACCCACACCTATACTGAAACTAACTCTACTACCCTTTAAATATTCCTTTACTCCAGACTCTCTCTCTACCTACCCCCTAACCTCTGACTACATTCTATACTCTCCCTCACCATGCCTTTAACTCACAAACCCAGATTTATAAATCTATTTTTCTCACTTACAACACTATCTATTCTTTCTATACCCTATATCCTTACCTTTTATGAAAATTTACAGTATACCACATCTCACCGACTCCTAAAACAAACATTACTATTAAGTTAGCTAGCCTTCTAAAGCCATTCAAACATAACATCTACCTCAACCTATCTCTTGCCAAAATATCATAGAGTAGCCCATTTTACTTTTCTCCAATATAGGAAATCACAAAATAATTGCTGTAAACTACTGAATCTTTCATATAGTCCTCAAAGACATCCTCTCCTTCATGGTGACATTCATCCCAACTCAGGACCAAACAACAGCATCCCTATAAACCCCCTCCTACCTCATCCATCCTCCCCCTTCACTCTCAGTAAAACCCCAAATTCTCTACTCATAGCCCATCTCAATATAAGGAGCGTAAACAATAAAGTTAGCCAACTACATGATGGATACACACTCATTTGAAATGTTATGCTTAACAGAATCCTGGATCAAACCAGTAACAAAGGACAATGAAATAATCCCACCTGGTTATAATATCTTGAGATAAGACCGAACAACTAAAAAGGGTGGTGGGGGTAGCAATTCTGTACAAATCTCAGTTACAGGTTACTTCTCTAGGAGTACAACCACCTCTAGGCAGCAATGTTGAAATCCTTATCTCCAAGCTCCAGGTCAAAGCTAGTAAATATATATATATATATATATATATATATATATATATATATATATATATATATATAATATGCTCCTACCTACCTCCAGGTAATAACATCTTAGAAAGTATTCTCTGCTGGCTTTCTACATCCTTCCCACAGGAAACCATTGTACTCAGCGACTTTAATATCGACTGGAACACCTGTACCTCACACAAATCCACAACCCATATAAACCTTTATGGCTTTTCACAATTACTACCCTTACCAGAATCCATAAACCCAGTAGCAAAGAAAGTACCTTAGACTGGATCTTAACTAATAGCCATCCTCTCTCTTATAAAGTAGGTATCCTTCATGATGATATTAGTGACCACTCACTTACATATATATCTAGACAAAAAACCTTTATCCCAAACCAAACTACCTTTAAAACCACCCTGAATAAAAAGATTTTAATCCAGCAAACTTCCAAGCAGAGCTTCAAGCCTGTGACTGGTCACCCTTAAAACAACTCCCTCTTGAGGAAGCAGTATCCTATTTTAACTCCAAATTCTTACAAATCCTGGAATTCCATGCCCCCTCACGCTCTATAAGAACTAGAAGTAAAGCAGCCCATGGCTCACTAAAGAGACTAGGCAACAAATCCTACTAAGAAATAAAATCTGGTCCAAGTGGAGAAACACTAAATACCCAATTGATCATCAATACTTTAAACAGCTAAGAAATATCACCAAAAAATCAATACTTCTTGATAAAAAAAGCTATTACTTTAAACTCCAGCAAAAGCACCAACAACAACCACAAACCTTCTGGTCAGGCATAAATAGACTTTTACTTACAGGCCATTCCAAAACACCAACCCCATCAGGTCTCTCTCCTAACACTTCCAACCAGACTGCTGATGCTTTTAATACCTTTTTTGCTGAAACTATCCAATCTCTAGCAAACACCTTACCACCTGTTAGCTTAACCCTCTCATCCTCTCTAACAAGCATACCTTCTACCTTTCAGTTAAAACCAATTCCTATATCCCTCATCTACACCCTACTTCACAAACTTAAACCATGTACTCCCTCAGCTGATCTCCTACCAGCTGAATACCTTCAAACTGCAGCAAAAGTCCTTGCCTATCCCATTTCTATCCTAATTAATAGAACCATCACTGAAGGCTCCATTGTCCTTGCCTATCCCATTTCTATCCTAATTAATAGAACCATCACTGAAGGCTCCATTCCATCTCTCTGGAAAATCTCTCACATTATCCCACTTCACAAAGGTGGTAACTCAACTGAACTATCTAACTTTTGGCCTATAGCCCTACTTTCTCCTCTAGCCAAAATCATGGAAAAATGCATCAGCCAACAACTTCTTGACCAACTTCTCCAAAATAACCTTCTGGCTGACTGTCAGCATGTTTTTAGACCTTTCTATAGTACCACCGCTGCTCTCCTATCCTTTACTGACTGCATTAATAAATATCATAATAAAAACATGCTCTCCTCTGCACTCTTCACAGACTTAACTAAAGCTTTTGATATGGTTAACCATCAAATACTTCTTAACATATTCAAATCACTCTCACTTGACTCACAGGCATTACAGTGGTTCAAGTCCTACTTACATAATAGACAGCAAGCTGTCCTTTGGGACAATAACCTATCCAAACATCTCCCTATTACCCTTTGTGTCCCTCAAGGCTCTATCCTGGGACCTCTACTCTTCTCCATATTCATAAATGACCTTAGTATAAATCTACCTCTAGCTAGCTGTATACAATATGAAGATGACTCCACATTGATCTGTAAAGCCTCCTCTTGATCTGAAATCTAATCCATCACCCAAACAGTATTTAACCAAGTTGAAAACTGGTTCCAACAATGTTGCCTCCTCCTAAATGCCAAAAAAAAAAAAAAAAACTATTGCTATTTACTCCAACTCTTAAATCCTCCCCAATACATTTCACTATTACATCCAACAATGGTACGATCATAGCTCCTGACCCAACTACCAAACTCTTAGATGTAACAATTGACCACAACCTTAACTTTGACTCGCATATCAACTCTACTATTAAAACAGTAAACAGAAGACTTGGTTCCTTGTACAGGATAAAACCTTTCCTCACCCTTGAAGCCAAAACTACCATTGCCCATACTCATCTGATCTCTAACCTCCTCTATGCCTCCCCCATTTATACTAATCTTTCCAAAAGCAACCTTAATAAGCTAACTACTTCTTATAATAATATTGCCAGATTTGCTACTGGCTCCCCATTTAGAACTTACCATTGTCTAAATCTCAAACATCTAGGATGGTTAGAACTGCAAAACCAGCTAGAATTTCAACAACTCACCATCACCCATAAGATTCTGTACCATCCTAGTAATACTCCTATTCTCAGTAGCCTCATCTCCCCCTACATAAATCTTACTACTCTTCGCACAGCAAATAAACTACTGGTCACCATCCAGAAATCCCACAACAAAGAAGGTGATTCTCTTTTCTCAAATTCTGTGGGGAAGATTTGGAGGAGGCTTCCCAGCAAACTGGCATCTCTGTCATTATTATCACTCTTCAAAAAGCAACTAAAAATCCTCCTAAAAACACAAAGGCTATGCCCATGTACTAACCCTGACTAATACTCCCCAGTACAACATTATTGTATTCCTCTCACCCAAAACCCATATTGTGGGATTAGTAATCCTCCCCTTACTCCCATTTTAGTCTCCTACTCCCAGGGAAATATCACTTTATGTGCTTTGTACATTCATTCTGCTGTGAGCAAAAGTCTTCCACCTTGCATATAGACCAACTAGCTTTTTACTATGAGTGTAATATTTGTTTAAGTGTATGTATCCAAACTCTCTTGTTTTTTAAGAGTTATATTTTTTAAGACAACCTGAATACTTCATTTCAACCTGTATTTCTTTCCTAACATACTTTATGTTGAATGTCATACCCTTTACAATGTAAATAGTACTGTATTGCTGCGTTAAACTCTATACTCACTTTCTGTAAAATTAAGTTCTTTGATGAAAATCTTCATGAATAATGTATTGAAATACTTTTTGAGTTTTTGCTGTCCTGTTTTATTAGCTTAATGTGGAGCTTATCTCCCCGGGCATCTACTGAAAATGGACATGTATCCAGTTGGACTAGCCCAGTCACCGAATTTAAAATAAAATAAAAATAAATAAAATAAATGTTTTGAACGTGATCCTTGGTCTTCTTCCAGCAATTAGTATCAATACCAGAAGATAGATAATTTCTTAAAGTACAAGTACTCTATTTTGAAATAATATAAAAAAACATTACTTCTATAGTCTTAATACGGCCATATTTAAAACTAGAGCAAATAAATAAATACAGTCTATATTGTTACTTGTACTTGGGAAAATACAGCAACTGAAAGAAACAAATAACTGATAGATGACCTCTTTTACCTTATTTCAGATCTTCTGATTACAGATCTACATACCTTTCCAGCTGTGACAGTTTGGCAAGATAAGTGAAAAATGCAATTGAAAAGTTAATGATTCGCATCTTTGTACTGATTCTTCTAAGACTCATATACTGATTTGAATATCTTAAAATTCTGAATCCTTTATAATAACAAAGTCAGTGGAATGTTGGCATATACCCCTAAGATATTAATTGCAGAACTACAACAAATAATAATAGCATCAAATAACGTTAAGATCAGATGATTTCAGTATCATTATCCGCTTGCTCTGTGATGAAAGCAGCTGACTAATGATGCATTAGCTGAAGAAATAAAACGCCTTATGGCTGCATTTTTTTTCAACACAATCTGGATTTAAAATAAATATGTATACCAAGTCCAGCAGTTCACCTAGAATTATGCCATGTCAGTGCACTTGGGTTCATAGGTTCATAGGAGTGTACCAGGCTAGTGGCCCTGGAGCCTTTACAAGCCTAGCCCAAAGAATTCCCTGGGAACATGCCACCCAACATTACTTCCCAGTGTCTCTGTCCAGCAGGGCCACTGAAATGATCCCTGGGGTGAACTTTCTATTTTCCATCCACTCATCAAGTTTTCTCTTGAAGAGGGCCAGTGAGGTGCTCTGCTTGACATGTAAGGGAAGTCTATTCCAGAGCATGGGCAGTCTCTCGGTTAGGAACCTGTTCCTCTAGCAAGTTCTGTTTATTGTGGTAGTGAGGTTGAGGTCTCTGGCGTGTGTGGCATGGAGGGATTGGGATTTCTTTAGATGTAACATATCTAGCAGTGTTGGGTCTGACATGGATGGCTTTGTAGGTCAAGCAGAGAACGCCTCTAAGTAGGTGATATGATACTGAGAAAAGTTGGAGGTTTTTTTAGTTTTTCTGCACAGAGCAAGTGTTTAAGGCCTAGGATCCTCTTAATGAGGTATTTTTGTGGTCTTTCTAGTTGTTGCATATGTCTAGTGAGATACATGCCAAATGGGGCATTGTACTCTATAACTGGTCTAATGAGAGAAGGGTAGACAGAGACAATAACCTCTTTCTTCCTGGATGCAAAACCCTTTGTAATGAGATGTGCCACACAGAAGGATTTTCTGACCACAATAGCAATGTGATTATCAAAATAGAGGTTGCTATCCACTTGTGTACCCAGATCTCTTATAACACCTTCAGTGTTCAGTGGACTACCATTAATGTGGTTGTTCATGGGTACCGTGTTCTTCCCAAAGGCAATGATGATGCATTTTTTGGCATTGAGCTTAAGGCCATGGTTCTGAAACCAGTCATTGATCACCATGAGACCTTTCTGTAGAATGTAGACATCTTTTGGGGAGCTAATATTGGCTCTCAGTTTGCAGTCATCTGCGAACTTGGTCAGCCAGACTCCATTGGTTTTGGCCAGGACTTCAGAAAAGTAGATGCCAAACAGGAAAGGACTCATGACTGATCCCTGTGGGACTCCACTCGTGACTGGTCAGTAGTCTGACTTGGAGTCCGCTACTTTCACAGTGTGAGTGCTGTCAGTAAGCCAGTTTGGAACCCACCTTGTGACATAGGGGTTGATGCCTAATTTAATGAGTTTATCTATGATTCCTGAGTGAGGAATTGTATCGAAGGCCTTGGCCAGATCAAGGTAGGCTGTATGAACTACCTTGCCTTCGTCTACCAGGTTCAGCAGACATGATCTACCCTTAATAAATCCAAACTGTGTGGGTTCCAGAATCTGGAGCTTCCCTATGTCCTTATTTATTAGGTCCATGATGATGTGCTCCATAGACTTACATACCAGACCCATCAGGCTAATGGGGCAGTAGTTCCCAGCGTCTGCAGTCGCACCCCGTTTGTGGAGTAAGATGACTGTAGCAGTGTGCCACTCAGTAAGGACAAAGCCTGAGATGAGGCTATGATTGAACAGGGCACTCAGGTGTGGTGCCAGTTCATTTTGCAGTTCATGTAGAACACAGCCAAGGATATTGTCAAGTCCCATGGAAACTGTATTCTTGGCCTTAGACAGTGCGATTTTAACCTGTGCAGCTGTAATATTGGGTACTAGGCATTCCTCAGGTATCATGGTTGGCCCTTTAGTGGGTGAGAGGGGGGTAAAGTTGGTACTGAATCTATCGGCCAGTATATTGGCAATGTCTTTTGGCTCAGTTTTGTAGTAACACCGAGCAGATCTGAGCATTGCCTTGTAGATTTTTGACCTAACTATAGAAGGCCTTGTGGATGTCTTTAGTATCTGCTGCAATTCTGTTTTCATAGCTAGCTTTAGAGGATTTGATAAGGGATCTCAGCTTTTTGTTGAGGCTGACAAGAGAGATTTCCCAGTTTTGGGACTTTGTCTTGTTCTGCAACAGTTTCATCCTTCTGTTGTAAAGTTTGCTTATGGCAGGGGACCACCAGATTGGCTTCCTTTTTTTGGAGAAGAGCATCTTAGTTCTATTGGGAATGGCCTGTTCCATGCATTTGTGTACATGTTTGTACGTTGCACTGGAGTATGATTCAGCAGTCCTGCATTTATTCTCCATTTGCATGGGCATTGTGAAGTTAGCCACCTCAGTTTTTAGAAGGCCAAAGTTAGCTTTGGAAAAGTTTTTTATGGTGATTACCTTTGCGGGGTGTGTGGGTGGGATGCGGATATCCATGGTGACTAGCTTGTGGTCAGATTTGTCCAGGGAGGTGTTGACAATTGGTGTAGAGCAACAGTCGCCCTTATTAGTAATAACCAGGTTGAGGATGTTGCTACCCCTAGTGGGGGTAACAATGAGCTGGTCCAGGGCACTGGAAGTGATGACTTCCAGGAAACGTTGAGCAAATGTGTTGGTACTTGAGTAGTTTTCCAAGTTAATGGAGGAGTAATTAAACTCACCCAGTATGAGTGTGTTGGGTTGGACCTTGATATTTTCCAGGGTGTTTAGAAATGTGGAGTGGGAGTCTTGGGGCACAGTGGGGGATCTATAGCAGGCTACAATCTGGATTGCAGTCTTACCCAGTGTTAGTTGTACCTGGAGTATCTCTCATGTGTTATGTTGGGCTACTAGCCTGGAGGTGTGCATATCCCTTATGAATATGGGCTAGGCTTGTGAAGGCTCCAGGGCCATTAGCCTAGTACACACCTATGAACCTATGAATTATAACAGACCAAAATATTATCTAATCTCTGATAATCACAGACCAAAATATCATGCAGAAGGGATACCAGCAAAAACAGTCTTTTCTTGAAATGAGTAATTAGGCAGTAATATAGGTTCATAGTTTCATAGGTTCATACTAGGCTATCTGCCCTGGGGCAATTATAAGCCTAGCCCGATTCTGTATGGCTTACGCCACCCCTTGATTTGAGTATACTGTGCCCTTTTTAAGGTTTAGTTTAACAGTGACACGGGAGTAATCCCTGGGACAAACCTACGATCTCTCATCCACCTATCGAGATTCTTCTTGAAGAGATTCAGTGAGGTGCTCTGCCTCACATGAACTGGAATTCTATTCCAGAGCGAAGGGAGCCTCTGGGTTATGAACCTGTCCCTCCAGCAAGTTCTATTTATTTCTGTGCTGAGGTTCAAGTCCCTCGAGCGTGTGGCTCTAAGGGATTTAGATTTACTGAGGTGGAGCATGTCCATTAATTCTGGATTTGACATAGCTTTGTATGTCAGGCATAGATCGCCTCGAAGTAGGCGGTATGCAACTGAGTAGAGCTGGAGTTTTTTAACCGAGCAGTATATGGCATCTGTTTGAGACCATTGATCCTCTTGGTGAGATACTTCTGGGGTCTTTCTAATTGCTGCAGGTGTCGGGTAAGGTACATCCCAAAGGGGCATTGTATTCTATGATGGGCCTGATGAGGGATGAATAAAGGGGCACGATTACCTCTCTTGATCTAGATGTGAAACCCTTCGTGATGAGGTGGGCTATGTAGAAGGTCTTTCTAACCACTTTGGCAATGTGGTTTTCAAAGGAGAGATTGCTATCAACTTGGGTCCCCAGGTCCCTAATAACTTTCTCTGTACTTAATGGGTTTCCGCCTATGTGGTAATTTGTGGGCACATTGTTTTGCCAAAGGGTATGACTATACATTTTTTGGCATTTAGCTTTAAACCATGGCACTGGCACCAGTTATCTGTCTCTGTGAGACCTTTTTGAAGGATGTTTGTGTCAGTTGGAGAGTTGATTACGGTGCCCAGTTTGCAGTCGTCTGCGAACTTGGTGAGCTATAGTCCTCCCACGTTTGCCTGTACCTCGGAAAAGTATATACCGAACAAGAGTGGTCCCAGGACAGAACCCTGTGGGATACCACTTGTGACCGGTTTCGAGTCTGACATGGCTCCAGCAACTCTCACTCTGTGGGTTCTGTCTTTGAGCCAGTTTGCGACCCATCTTGTGACATAGGGGTTTATATTTAAGCTGGATAGCTTATCTATGATGCCCGAGTGGGGTATTGTGTCAAATGCCTTTGCAAGGTCCAGATAGGCTGTGTGGACTACCTTCCCTTCATCTATGGCTTTGGTGACTGTTTCAAAGAAGTCAACCAGGTTCAAAAGGCAGGATCTGCCCTTGACAAAGCCGAACTGGGTAGGATCTAGTGTCTGTAGGTCCCCAATGTCTTTGTTTATGAGCTCCATGATGATCCTCTCCATAGCCTTGCAGACTAAGCTAGTCAGGCTTATGGGGTGATAGTTTCCAGGGTCCGTGAGGCTCCACCTTTGTGGAGTGGGACCACTGTTGCTGTATGCCATTCTGTGGGCACATATCCTATAATGAGGCTGAGATTGTATAGCTGTTTTATTTGAGGATTAGTTCCTCTTGTAGTTCATGTAGGGCAACCTGGGACGCCATCTGGTCCCATGGAAGCAGTGTTTTTGCTTTGGAGAGGGCAGCCTTCACCTGAGCATCTGAGATGTTTGGGAGGCAGCCCTCTGCCGGATAGATACTTGCTCTTTTGGGGGTGGAGAAGTTTGCACTGAACCTGTCTGTCAGGATATTGGCGATGTCTGTGGGTTCAGTGTATTTTTGTCATTTAGAATCAACTCAGAACAAGTCTGGGAGTTGCATCCCAGGTTTCTAACATAACTGAAAAAGCCTTATGCTTGTCTTTGGTGTCCTGTGCAATTTTTCTCTCAAAGCTGTCCTTGGAGGATTTTATGAGGGATTGTAATTTTTGGCTAGTGCTGATCAGAGATGCTTTCCCTATTAGGGATTTTGCTCTATCATGTAGTAGCTTCCTCCTTCTGTTGTACAGTTTATTTATGGCAGGGGTCCACCAGACTGGACGCCTGCCTTTGGATGATTGGGTCTTGGTTTTGTTTGGGATAGCATGATCCATGCATTCCTGGAGATGTCCGTAGAATGCATTTATATAGGATTCTGCAGTTTGGGCTGTAGTTTCCACTGGCCCTGGGGCCTTGAAGGATTCCACTTTGGTTTTGAGAAGTGAGAAGTTCGCTTTTGAGAAGTTTTTCACTGTGGTTTTCTGGGCTGGGGATGGGGTCGGGATGTGGACATCCAGTGGAATTAATTTATGGTCTGATCCTACCAATGAGGGATATACTTCTGGTGTGGAGCATAGAGTCCCCATGTTGGTAATGATCAGGTCTAGTATGTTGTCCCCTCTTGTGGGAGTGGTGACTAGTTGTTCCATAGCATTTGAGTTTATAATTTCCAGGAATCTTTGGGCTAAGGTGCTGGGGCTTGAGTAGTGCTTCCAGTCAATGTTTGGGTAGTTGAAGTCACCCAATATAATGGTGTTTGGAGAGATCTTCATGTTCTCCAATGTTTTCAGGAAAGCCGAATGGGATTCCTGACTTTGAGAGGGTGGTCTGTAGGATGCTATAAACTGAAAAGCAGTCTTGCCCACTGTTAGTTGCACATCGATGGTCTCCGATACTTCATGCAATGCCACTAACCTGGAGGTGTGGATATCCTTGATAAATATGGAAACTCCCCCTCCTTTTGTGGTTCAGTCCGGGTTTTGGGGCATAAAAGCATGATATGAGGTATAGCCTGGTAGTGCTGGGGTGCTCTCTGGAGCCTTGAACCAGGTTTCTGTCACTGCACAGATATCAATGTCCTCCATACTGAGGAGAGCTTTGAGTGCGTGCATCTTGAGGTTAAGACTTCTGGCGTTTAGCAGCATTACCCTTAGTTTCTTGTTCCTTGTGCTGTCTATGGGGTCGGTTTCACTTTTGAGCCTTGACTAAAAAAGGCCCTATGGGGGTGGCAAGAGCCTTTGCCAATATCTGAAAGCCGAGTGGTGACAGGTGCAAGCAGTCCCTAGCGAAGCAACGTGGCTTGTCGAGCATGTCATCCCAGGCTGACAGACACTGGATCCCCTTTGAATGACACCAAAATTTTAGCCAATTGTTAAAATTGATCATTTTGTCTTTGTACTGTGGCATCATTCTAGGTGAGGGTAAGATGCTGCTCAAGGTCAGGGTCATACCAGCCTGGGCTACATGATCAGAGAGCTCCTCTATGTCTCTTTTCATGTAGTCTAGGGAGGTACGTCTCAGGTCATTCACACCAGCATGTACAATGACTGAGTCATATTTGTATTTGCTTTGGAGTGACCTGAGTGCTTGCGTTATGTGTCGGATCCTAGCACCCGACAGGCAGCTCACTGTGACCTTCTCTTTATTCAGCCTGGTGAGCGGGACATCAGTGTGTCTGACAATAGAGTCACCTATAACAAGAGTATCAGGTGTGTTATTCAGCCTTAAGGGCTTTGGCTGCTTGGCAACATTTTCCTTAATTATGGGCATTGTATGGCAGGCTGTCACTAATGACATTAAATGATGGAAATATCAAATGTCTAGAATCTTAAATATGGTTCATTTCAACTAAGAAGATCCATATCAAACAGGAATTTAGAGATATTCATCATACAGGCAGTTCTTAGATCAACAGAACTGATGTTACAGCAGTAAAATTAGCAAACGTTGGTTCAGGACACTTAATATAGTCCAGCAATACAAGGAGAAGGGCCATATTGTAAATTGTTATGGACATGTATTAAATCATGGTTTTATGTGTAAATGATAACTGTAATTCTAGAAAATTGTGAAACTAGTATTTTAACTCAATTACTAAGTTTTTAAAATAAAGCTATCTATGCATGTGACTTTCATGACCTTACACATGATTGCAATCTTTGTAATAGTTAAAGTTGATAAAATGATAGGAGTCATTTCAGGGTCTTCTGTATTCTAATAGGTAAAGGGTAGGTTATATGATATATGACTAAAACATGGAAACCTTCAAAGTGTGTACATAAGCTCTAGAATTTGGGAGTAACTGCTAAAGTTAAAGAGGAAAAAGAAACTAGAAATATTTATAAGATGACTGTTACAGGTAGGACATATTTATAGATGAGTTTGTGTATATTCAAGAGGACTTGACTACCTGTATACAATGGTAGAAGTATAGGTACAGCCAAGTCATTAAACAGATGAAAAAAGTTCAGTTTTGTTGAACCTAATGGGTAGAGAGACATGGACAGCTAAGCAATGTAGCTGCACTAGTTAACTATATGACAGTTTAAAGAAATTATAACTAATATGCATAATGTTTAAGTTAATGTCACTGAGAAATAATGCAAATATTTAGATTTTGTAAAAGAAACCAAGGAAGAAATTAAAGTGTTTCAGAACTTATGAAATAATTGCAAAGTTTGACTGGAAACCTACAATTCTGTTTTGGGAGAGACATGTATAGAACAACTTGCAAAGTTGCAAAAACAAATTCTCTTAAAAGTGTTATGAAAAAAAAACTTTAGAAAAGCTGTAATTGTATCAGTGTCAGTGAGATTAATTACCAAATATGCTTGCAAAACAGCAACAAAATATGACTGAATGTTCATTAAATAAACTGCTGTTTGAGATCTGCAAGAGAAAACCTTGTTTCAAGTGATAAATAAAACTCCCATGGATTTGACATTTTTTGGTTTAAACATACAGATTGTAAAACACATATTTAGTAAGGCTATATTGTAAAAATGCCTGCATAAGCAATAAAGACAGGTTATGTGATAAAAGCAGATTAGAAAATGGCAGTTTTATACAGAAACATGAGACACAGAAATGAATGGAATGATACAGCGCACCTAGCTATTAGGACAAATATTCTTGATCCACTTGTAATTACACTGTTAATAAAACTGATTAAAGTATAGTCTAGATTACTATAGAAATTTCAAGGCTTGGTTAAGAATGAGGATAGATAAAACTGCTGACTTATCAATGATTTCTACATCATTTCAACAAAACATTACAAGAAAATGTTTGGAAACATGCATCTAAAACGTTTTGCTACAAACACATGCAGAAGAGGGAGAGTGAAATCATTTTCCTCTGAGTATATTTTCCATTTCTATGTTCATAACACTGGTAGGTCACTCTGGCTTAGAAATAAGTGGGCGAAACTGAACACCTACTGTATAAAGAAGCTGCAGATTACACCATGGAAAACAAAAATGCACGTCTATATCATAACATCGACAGCTTAGATTGTCGAATCCTAAAACATCGACACCTAAGCGTCGAAAGCTAACAATAGTGAACAGCCACATCATTGAATTCTTTCCTCGGGAAAAATTTTGGGTGGCCATCCATAAACAAAATAAACAAACACACCCAAACATAGTGAAGGGCTTCTCCCACCACACCTCCGATGTGGGGGCTGTGCCCCCCACCCCCCTAACTAAATATACCAACTCCGAGATAACTCTACATTGGGGAAAGGGGAAATCCCCGATAACGGCAATGCAAATTCTTTCCCAAGGAAAGAATTCGATGATGTGGCCATTCACTATTGTAAGCTTTCGACACTTCGGTGTCGATGAGTAAGCATTCAACAACCTAAGCTGTCAACAATTCAAAAGGAACTCAAAAATGCTGCTAAGGTGGAAAAATTATGAAAGCTTCTAACAGGTTCATATATACAGCAGTTGTTGTTGTTGTTGTATCTTTCGGCTTTTCCTGGTTAGGGGTTGCCACAGAGGAACTCCGATCCGCTAATGATTGGCAGTAGATTTTGACGTACCGAATTGCCAGCTCTGACGCACAACCTTCAACGAAGGTACGCCCATTCACGCATGTCTCCACACAGAAGACGCTTTAGCTGAGAATCGAACAGGACAACGTCTTACTGTGAGGCGACAATGCTACCACAGCACCACCACCGCAGTTCATATATACAGCAGTGGTGTAGAGAAAAAAAGGCCTGTATATGACTTAAGTGAGCTGGGATTTTTTTAAAACTACCTGAGGCTTGAATGAGGGGGGGGGGTATACTGATATCCTTGGGGGAGGGCCCTGTCTATTCTCAGTTGCCACTCCCAGATGTACTTCCTACAGGAGGGATGGAGTCTTACAGGAAAGTTGGGTACAGGCATGATGGCTTTTGATGGCTTTATGCATGGGAGCATGATGTGGACAGGTAGAGGGCATAGTCAATCACTACAGTCAGAGTGGGAGATATCGGTGCCCATGTCATCAGCTAAGGGGATGAGCTAGGACCATTCATGATTAGATGTAGAGGAAAGCATAAAACTCCCTGATGTTTGCCTGGATGACAGCCACTCCAGATGGTTCTTGCCCTAGTGGGTTTGCAAAGGGAGATTTCCTGCACTCCCTAGAAAATGAATGGGCTCATGTCTGATTAGCGGTGACGCCATGATCAGAAGACAGAGGGAAAATAACATTTAAAAAGAGTTTTGTAGTCAATTTCTAAACAGCATTTGCCAAGCAAATAAGAGCTAACAAAAAACATCTGAACAAAAACTAAGTAGGAAAGTAATGCTACCATCAACTTCCACAAAGCAAGTGGGGGTGGATCTATGTATTATGACCAAAAATAAAAGGAGAGCAGAAGTGGCTGGAGAGTACAGAAATCTCGTCTAAGGTTAAATGTAGGGCACACTCGGAAGAAAACAAGGCAGGAGAAGTTTAAATCTAACTAATTGCATGGATCATTGTTCCACGTCTGCATCATGCTTATTAACAAAACGTGAATGTGATAATACCCATATTGACCAATGACCTCTTAGCCTGGTAGGGGGAGTGAATTCAACTCCAACTACAGCTATATGGAAAAAGAGTTACTCTGATAACCAATCAGGAGTAAATGATTTTGATTTTCAGTTTCATAACCTGATCCAAAATTTTGCATATGAGTGCAGCTAGATTCCATCATTGACTTCTTGTGGCAATTGTGAAAAAGAAAACAAAGGAACTAAACAAAACTGTAACGTTGATTTGGCTATCCAGACTGATATATGAAATGATAAGGAAATCACAAGTGGGGTACCATGAAGCGCATGTTTCAATTACAGCAGCTTCATTGTCATGAATGTTTGCATATGTGTTAATGAAATACAGTTTCAAACTATGTACAACAGGTCCTTGTAAAATGTTCCCATAGACGAAAATGTTTGTAAGAGACTGTTAATATAATTAATAGCATGCAGTCAGTAATCATTGATGTATACAGTGGACTCTAGACAATTCATCTGGAAAAGGAAGATGAAGTAACTGTGCAAGTTAGGCAAATCAGGACCATGAGCAAATGGTCAAATAGCTGAACTGCGATGACAAAAGCCTTGCTGGAGAGCACTTAGGTGATCCACATCACAAAGACAGAAAGCTGTAGGTCCTGCCATTATCACAGATGGATGGATGTGCCTCACTATGAACAGAGAAGGATGGATGTCCTGCCATTACCACTGATAGATGGATGCTCCTAACTATGAACAGAGAAGGATGGATGTCCTACCACTACTATTGATGGATGGATGCTCCTCACTATGAACAGAGAAGGATGGATATCCTACCATTACCACTGATGGATGGATGCTCCTCACAAAGAAAAGAGAAAGATGGATGCCCTACCATTACCATTACCATTGATGGATGGATGCTCCTCACTATGAACAGAGAAGGATGGATGTCCTACCATTACCATTGATGGATGGATGCCCCTCACTATAAACAGATAAGAATGGATGTCCTACCATTACCATTGATGGATGGATGCCCCTCACTATGAACAGAGAAGAATAGATGTCTTAATATTGCCATTGCTGTATGGATGCTCCTCACTATATACAGAGAAGGATGGATGACCTACCATTACCACTGATGGATGGCTGCTCCTCACTATGAACAGAGAAGATGGGTATCCTACCATTACCATTGATAAATGGATGTCCCTCACTATGAACAGAGAAGGATGGATGTCCTACCATTACCATTGATGGATGGATGCCCCTCACTATGAGCAGACAAGGATGGATATCCTACCTTTACCAAGGATGGATGGATGTCCCTCACTATAAACAGAGAAGGATGGATGTCCTGCAATTACCAATTATGGCTGGATGCCCCTCACTAACAATAGAGAAGGCTGGATGTCCCACTATTATCACAGATGGATGTATACCCCTCATTAAGAACAGAGAAGGATGTATGTCCTACCATTACCATTTATGGATGCCCCTCACTATGAACAGATAAGGATGGATGTCCTACCATTACCCGTGATGGATGGATGCCCCTCACTATAAAAAAGAGAAGGATGGATGTCCTACTATTACCAATGATGGATGGATGCCCCACACTAAGAACAGAGAAGGCTGGATGTCCAGCCATTATCACAGATGGATGGATGCCCCTCACTATGAACAGAGAAGGCTGGATGTCCCACCATTATCACAGATGGATGGATGCCCCTCAGTAAGAACAGAGAAGGGTGGATGTTCTACCATTACCATAGATACATGCTCTTCACTAACATCAGAGAAGGATGGATGCTTTATATTCAGACCAGAGGATAATGGATGTTCTGTACCATGAGCTGAGTAGGCTGGATATTCTACACAAATACCATAAACATGTGGATGTCTGGCAATATTAGCACAGAAGGCCAGATGTTCTACAGAATGAGCAGAGAATGCCAACTGTTTTAAACAAATACCAGAAAAGGCTGGATGTCATGCACCAGCAGCAGAGAACTGTTATTCCACATCATGTCTACACAGCAATGAAGGCTTCACAACTGCAATAGATGGAAGGATGTTTTACAGAGTGTCAAGAGAAGAACTGGTGAGGGGTGGAGCCAGAATGGCTAACTGAAAGCAGCAGTATTTTAGAGCTCCATATAACTAGTTAAATAAGACAGGAAAAATACTTTTTTCTTCAAAGTTTAAAATCTTATATATAAAGGACTAATTTACATAATTAGAAACTTTGGTGAAGTTTTACAAATAATTTCCTGTCAAAAAGCTTGGAGATATATTCACTTGTTAAAATGAACGGCTGAAAGAATTCTCACCAGGATGCTGCCCTAAAGAAGGAACTAAAACAGATGTCATCTACCCTGCAGGAGTTGTCATTGAAGATTGAGGATTTTAAAGAGAACCTGGAAAATTAAAACAAGCCATCAAAAACAGGCTGACACCCTCAAGGAAATGCTACAACAACACCAGACAAGGATAACAGGAATAGAGGTCTTTCTAAATAACTTAGAAAGCAGACTTAAGGAAGAGAAAACACAGAAAGAACTGCTTCTTAAACAAAACACTTGGTTGGTTAATAAAGTAGATGACATGGAAAATAGGGAGAGGAGAAATAACATCAGGATTTTTGGATTACCTGAAAACACAGAAGGTGAGGATATTATTTCCTTTTTATCAAGCTGGATCCCTGACTTTTTAAATTAAAAAAAGGACTTTCCTTTGGCATTGAAAAGGCACACAGAGCTCTTGGGAAACCTGCCACTAACTCAAACTCTCCTCCTAGGTCAATAATTATCAAATTACTTTCATACTTGGACAAGGAACTGATTTTAAGATCTGCTTGGAGGAAGGCACCTCTAAAATATAAATAAAGCCTGAAAAGATATGATAACGACTATTCATCTAGAATAATGGGACAAAGGAAGAAAGTGTGGCCAATGATAAAGTTTCCGAAACAAAATAACATCAAGGCTCAACTTGCATATCCAGCTAAGATAAGAATACTGTATGCCAACGAGATGAGGACTTTTACTGACTTAAAGGAAGCCTCTTCATTTATTAAAGCTAATAATGTGATTACTTTACCAGAAGATATGGATTGGATGTCACTTTCGCTCAAGAGAAGAAAAGAAACAAATGTCTGGACAGATGCCAAAAAGAAGAAGCAAAAGACTGATACTGTAACAGCCAAATCTCTCAAAGCATCTTCTATGATATGAATTGTTTTAACATTACTTTAAAGGACCAATTTTACTGCTTGGAATTTTAACTTACTACTGGATTCTTTATCTATATTTTTTGAAAATAGATGACACATGAGAGTTTTCACATTACCTCAGGTATGTAAAACAGGGTTCTTTTCTCTCACAGAAGGAGGGTTATATAGCAAATAAAATATTTATACCGCAAATCAACATACATAGTATAAGTGTACTTTCTCTTAATTTTCTCTTTTCTTTCTCTCTTTTCATTATTTATTTTAACTGCATCGTCTCCCTTTCTAAATTCTCTCCTATTTACTATACTAATATAGTCTGTATATATTTAATAACTCACTATCTATATATAGATAAATAATAGTCTAAAATAATCTAGTTTTAAGGTAGACTAATTGGAATAGTGAACTTAATTAATTGTTATTACAATATTTATTAGATTAATGATAGCCACTGTTATGCTTATTGGGATTGGGGACATGTTCGTGATTAACTCTGAAATGTTCCATTCATGTACATATGTCCTTTGAATTATTTCCTTTTAGTATTAACAAATACATAAAAAAAGGAGGGGAAATGTACTGTTGGTTAAGAGAAGTGAAGCTTTCTTCACATTCTATTTGCGTTGCCATAGCAACAGTAAACAGTAGCTGCAGTTTCTAAGGACACTGAATCTGCGAAGTGCATTTAGCCTCACAGATAACAAATAATAAGGAAAAGGTAATGTTGTTTAGCTATTAAAATGAAAAACAACCTAAACAAGGTAAAATAAATACATAATAGGACTATTTGTATGTATTTTGTGATTTATCCTCATAGGATTACATATTCCTGGAAACACAACTGAAATGTTCCCAAACTACATGTGCACTGAAATGTAGTTGCTTGACTAAAAAGTATTACTCATTTAACATGCTGATTCCACAAGAGATTCTGATGAAATCCCCATGAGGGGATGAAAGCGCTCAGTCTGTTTTTAATTGTGGAATTAAAAGATTCTATTAACAGCATTTCCTGGCATCGACAGTGTTCATTTCTGTTTTGATTCCACAAGCTGTCTGCACTGTAAAAGTTACATTTTATATGTTACTTGAAACTGACAGTATCTAGAGCACATGAAAAGATACATATTACTTTTTGCAACATGTTATTTTTTCAGTTACCTCACACTCTGTACAAACTCACTTGGCAACTGATAGCTATTCATTTAAAATATCAGTTTAAATATTAAATGTACCCTTAAAATGCTATTGACATTTTGACAAAATATAATGTGAACTGTAAAATGAATGACTTGAAAGAAGTGAAGTAATGCATAGATTTCAAAGGCAGTTCTTGACACTACAGTAAAAGTAAAAATTTATATTCACAAGGAAGTATTGAAATGTTTTAGTCTTCCAGTTAAAACAGCTTACTATCAACATTTTGCGATATCACAAAGTTTGAAGAGCTAGGAAATTACTATTCCTTGTCTTTATAATGATTACTAGACAGAAGTTAGACTCTGCTTAGTTTAATGAATTGTGACATATGTTTATGAGGAAAAGTGGACTCAGTTACTCACATTGGACTACACATTCTTGGAAACTCAACTGAAATGTTCCCAAATTACTTGCGAATTTAAATGAAACTGCCTGATTAATAGGCATAATTTACTTTAACAACCTGAATCCATAAGCTATCTGCTCTATATATGCTACTTTATATAGGTCACTTGCATATGACAGATTCTAGAGAACACGAAAAAATACATATTATTTTTGCAATATGCTATATTTGCACTAACCATACATTCTAAACTAACTCAATTGGCAACTGACAAGTTATTTATTTGAAACATCAGTCTAAATATTAATTGTGCCCTTGAAATATTGTTGCCGTTTTGACAAAACAAAACCTGAATTGAAAAAGGAATGATTTGAAGACAGCTATTGACACTACAATATAAGTAGAGATGTATACATGCAAGGAAAAATTGAATTGCTTTATACCTTTAGTTAAAATAGCTTATTGTTAACTTTTTGCTTTATCAGAAAATTTAAAGAGCTAGGAAATTATTTCTAATTTGTCTTTATAATGCTTACTAAAGTGATGTTAGTCACTGACTTGTTTAATAGATTGCGAGCCATGTACAAGACAGACTACTGAATGTTACTTCTGTTCACCTATGTTTGCTGAATTTCTTTTATTAGTACTGATTTAAAACAAGGGAAATAAAGAGAAGGGAAATCTCTGTTTTTGGTCAAGGGATGAGAGGCTTAAGAGTATTCTAACTGCCCCGAGAACTCTCTAAGATGCTCTAAATACTATTTGATTAATACTTACCTAAGGTAAGTCTTGATTACCATATAGGTACCTTCACATTCATTCTAGACCTGATGTGATTACCCATTCTGGAAGCAGGAGGTGCCCTATGCAGGATGGGAATTGTCAGGGTGATCATAGTTCATTCTTAGACTCTGTAAATCTATAAATATGTAAAAGCACTGCACACTAGAATGTAGGGCGCCTCTACTCAGAGGCAGGATACCACTGATAAACCATGTCTTTTCATAGGTGTAAGTTGAAGTTGGCGAGCTGAAGAGTGGGAAAGTAAAGGAAGACAGTACGCCTACAGTAAATTCATATTTCATTGGTAATCACTCATTGTCTCCTGTAGAGTCCTTTGAGTCAAATTATTTTAGCAATAATCTATTTGTTGTTGGCTTATTTAGTGTATGCTCCTCTGTTGCATTTAATTTATCCAAAATGACATATCTGACATGTTTGGGATCTCTTAAGGGTAACTAAATATTGGATATTTTCTAAGTCAACATAATAATTGTTTACACTACTAACATTTCATCCTGATATATAAAATACTATAGAACAATAATAGAATAATATAGAATTTCATATCTCTTTAGAGAAAATTATCCATATAATAATTTAACATATGGAGCTCAGTTGATATTGTTGGTTAAAGATATGAGTGATAATCCAATAGATCTATCTTTATCTATTGGATTAGGAATTACTTTCATTCCATGTTTAATGGGAAATTCATATTTAGTTGTATTTGATACTTTAGAATTAATGTTTTATAGAAGTACTTTTTTAAAGCTTGACCAGAATTTTACCCTACTTATATTTAAAGAAGAAAGAACATTAATTACAAGCCCAAGTTTACACACATAAAAATAACATCCAGTGTATTCAGAGAATATGGTATAACTACTATAATCAAAATAAAAAAGAAGCAAAAAGTTTCTTCCAACAATATCATTAAATACTAATGGCTTAAATAATGCAAATAAAAGATCAAACTTACTAAAATATTTAAATCTAAGTAAGGCACAAGTAGTATTTCTCCAGGAAATGCATTTTAAGACTAATGATAGCTTTATTTGGAACCCTAAGGAATATATAGTCGTAGCTCAATCCTCCTATAGAACAAAGACAAAAGGAGTATCAATTCTCTGGAAGAAAAAGATAATCACTCCAAAAGTTATTTATAAATATGAAGACAAAGAAGGTCTACTAGCATTTGTTATAATTCAATTTAATAACAGAATATGGACCTTAGCTAATCTATATTGGTTCCCAGGAATTGGAGCAGAAACGGTTAAAAAACACCTAGATTTCATTTCCAACAATTATAAAGGAAATCTTATACTGGGAGGAGACTTTAATTGTACCTTAGAAGCTTCTGAAACAACCAAGAAGTCTTTTTGCATAGCAACTATTTCAAAATCCTTAAAAAATGGATTGATTCATTTCATTTAATAGACACTTTTAAAGTAAAATATGATAAATCCTTATTATTTTCCCATAAAGACCATAGATTTGGAACACAAACCAGAATAGACAAATTATTCATAGTTCTAGATTTACAAACAAAAATCCTCAACTTCTCAATAGTTCCATGCCCCTTCTCAGATCATGACTTTTTGATGATGAAGTTCCAAATAGAGTTTAAACCTTTAATCCTCTCAACTAGAATTCCATCATATATCACAAAAATTAAAGAATTCAGACCCTGGATGTTATCAGTACAACAATTATTTCTTGAAATTAATAATACAACAGAAATCAGTGGAGTCATGATTTGGGACTCATTAAAAGCATATTTATTTGGTAAGACCGTTAGCTGGTACAAAAACAAATTTAGAGAGTGGGAATCTGAATCATTAGACTTGCAAGCCAGACTCTTGACAGCAAAATCTAAAAAAAAAAAAAAATCAGAATTGTCCAGAAGTGAAAAAAGAAATAGAGGAATTAAATAAAAAATATAATGAAATTCTAACACACAAAATGTGTCTAGCCTTGGAAAAATTAAAAATAAACTCATTAGCCACCTCCCTCAGATATCTACATAACTTATCTACAAGAATTAAAATACAATATAAAGCAAATAACATTAGTAGTATATATCATGAAAAGAAAGGGAAAAAAGTATCAGATATAGGAGACATCCTTGAAGCATTTCAGTTCCATTATATGGAACACTTCAAAAAAGAAGATTTAGATACCAACCAAATAAACTCAGATACAAATATCAATAGATCAATATAAAAAAATTCCTAAAAACTCAAAACTAAACTTACAAAAACCTATATCCTACAAAGAAATTGTTGACAAGATAAAAGAAAGTAAATCTAACAAAGCTCCAGGGATAGATGGTATAATTACAGAAATTTACAAACTCTTCCCTTCAACAGTAATCTCCCTTTTTCATAAAACTTTGCTAGAAGTACAGTTAGAAGCAAAAATACCACCCTCATGGAAATATTCTCTCATAACACCAATTCTAAAAGATAATAAACCATCAGACCTTTGCACCTCATACAGACCTATATCATTACTGAATAATGATTACAAAATATTCATGCAAATCCTAGCTAACAGAATGAAAATCCCATTTTCAAAGACAATTAATAATGATCAAACTGGGTTTTTATATAACAGGCACACACATGATAATATTAAAAGGATACTTACTCGTATAGATTATGTGAATAAAGAAGATAGAGAAACACTTGTAATTGGATTAGACATAGAAAAAGCCTCTGATTCCTTCAACTGGGAATATCTATTCAAAACTTTAGCATTATTTGAATTTCCTCCTCCCTTCATCTTATTACTAAAAAACATATATATTAATACCTTAGCCTACATTAAATTAGGTCCTTTCACCTCAGAATCTATCCATATAACGACAGGTACTAAACAAGGATGCCCCCTTTCTTCTATTTTATTTGCTTTGGCTATAGAAATACTTGCAGAAATAATACACAATAATCCAAGAATAAAAGGAATAGAAGTCTATGACCAGTACATATCTAAAACAATGCTTTTTGCTGATGATATTTTATTAACCCTATCAAACTCCAGAGTGTCATTAGGAGAGCTAGAAGAAGTAATGGAAACATTTTATAAGATTTCAGGTCTACATTTTAATAGATCAAAATCAAATTTTTATTTTTAAATAAGAAAAAAAAACTACAAGTTACAGATAAATCCATCATAGGAAAACAAGAAATTATGCTAAATTATTTAGGAATAGTGTTATGCAAAAATATAAACAAAACAATATTAATAAATTATAAAAACATTATTGAAACAATAAAAATATATATAAATATATATAGAAAAGTGGAACAAAATTATATTTACTTTTGAAGACAGATTGCAATTAATAAAAATGGTCTTATTGCCAAAAAATACTATATGTAGCATTAGCAATACAGGTAATTCCTGAAAGATGCATTCTCAAAGAAATAAACTCATGTTTAACAGCATTTTTATGGTATCCCAAAAAGAATAGAGTAGCTCTAACTCATCACATTAGACCCTGGAAGCAAGGAGGATTGAATTTCCCAGAAATAGAAACATATATAAAAGCATCTGTGCTTAAAACTACAATAGACTGGATAAACCCAAATTATTTTCCCAACTGGAAAGAATTAACAATGGCTATATTAACAAATAAATTTAATACGTTAAAACATTTTAATAGTAGACATCAGACAAACCCTGGTACATACTATGCATAAGTATACAATATAACATAACAAAACCTTCTAAAACAACACTGATTAATTATTACATCAGTTCCTTTAGGAAACTTATCAATGCAAACATAGATCTAAAACTTTGGTTTGACCTTTTAACCCAATTTACCATCACTAAGAACTTTCCTCACAAAATATATAGGGAAACAATAACCTGCTGGGAACAAAATGGATTCTTATCCTGGTTTCAATGTGTAAATAAATTAAATGTTTTAGATATACATATGATAAAAACTGCTTATAATATTCCAACAGACGACTGGTTATCCTTACAAAGCATTCTAATGTACACTCTAGATTTATGCAGATTAATTAATAATTCCTCACTTAAAGATATTCCAAATCTAATAAGTTTTCTGTATGAATTTATATATAATAGTTGTGAAAAGAAAATTTCCATTTCAAATCTATATAAAGAGTTAATAACATATAAAACAATTCCCAAACCATCATACTGGCAGTTCTTAAGAAAAGGTCAGTCATTGCAGTTAACAGAAGAAATTAAAAGTAACATCTTACTATCAGTTAATTACACCTCTAACACATAGTACTGGAAAATATTTAACTGGAAATACTTACATAGAGCATTTTAACACCAGATAGAATTAAAAAAAATCAGTACTACTAACATAGTTTTTGCTGGAGGTGTGAAAAGTCAAATAAAGCAGACTGGATTCATATTGTTTATGAATGTAATAAAATTAAATCATATTGGAATGGAATCAATCATTTTTACAAGTTTTATTTAATGAATCCTTTACCTTAACTAAAATATTGATAATACTAAATGTAAATGGAGGTCCCTATCTGAATAAGACAAATATGTATTTGTTATGGACAATTCTTGCTATATCTAGGAAATGTGTAATCAAAAGGTGGAATTCAAATACACTCCCGACCTTGGAAGAATTCTACACTTTACTGAAGACAACTGCATTGATGGAAATAAAAATCAAAGAACTACGAATCTATCCCAGGCCATTGGTAAATAATCCTTGGAAGAAAGTTATATCTTTGTTGGACACTCTGCAATAATCAATATTGTATCTCTGATAACTGATCTGTTAATTCTATATTTAGTAACATACAGTGTATATAACTGAAAGTCAGGCTATTGTAAATATTGTATACAGTTGTTTAAAATGATATTTAAAAATATTATGCAAATATTATTTTAATTGAAAATAAAAATAAATATTTGAGAAAAAAAAGAGAAGAACTGGTGTTCTACATCATGAATAGTGCACCATGAGCAGAAAGGGATTGTTGTTTTACTAAATCACAACAAAAGGGAAGACTTACTCCAAACTGAAAGAATGTTTGGGTCAAGGAGTTTGCTCAAAGGTACTGTAAATTAAACAGTAATTAAGCATGGGAAGGAAACCTGAACTGGTCGAACTCATTTAAAACTGGTCACAATCATTTTATTGAAAAATCCTATGGTTATAGTTAATAATTGTGGTGATTTTGTTTGCTATTTGTTCACAACAATACTGATGAATTACTACTTACACCAACAGGGGCCTCAAGAAGTATGTAAACTAATTCAGATATGTCCACATATTCAAGGGAAAGAAAGGAAAGCAATGTGGTAATTAAAACCTCCTACCAAAAGCATACCTTTAACTTTCATATACCTTAAAGGTTAAAAAATATGCATTTTACTATTATGTCTAACCAGAGAAATCTGCTGATTTGGCCAAAAGGGTGTGTCTTATTTATTTACTTATTTTTTATCAAAGAAACAGAAAAAACTCCACTCCCCAGAAAGGTACATACCACCATTATCAAAGAAAAAATTGTTTATGTTTATTTATGAGCTTCCTCTTACTGCATATGTTTTTGACCTAATCAAGTACTCTAAAACATCTATCAACTTTGCAGAAGTACCTGAGTAGGCATAACCAATGCATTTTACAAACTTTGGTGATTTTGCAAAGAAACTTCATCTGCAGAGCTTAGACTAATGTTAACTAGGTTAAAGTTTGATGGATTTAATGCTCTGTATATTATATTGCAGCTGTTCTAAATACAGGGAAATCATAAAAACTGAACCATGGCATTAATCAGGAAGCTGTCCCATAACTGTAGCTAGAGTTTGACAATTTAGCTTATAGGTCTTCTTTCGGCTTTTCCTGGTTAGGGGTCACCACAGCGGAGCTCTGGTCCACTAATGATTGGCAGTAGATTTTTTTACGGGTGCCGAGGTGCCAGCTTGACACCCAACCTTCGGTGAAGGCATGCCCATTCTACGCATGTCTTTCGAACACCACTTGACCGTGGGGAGGACATGCAGACTCCACACAGAAGGCGCTCCAGCCAAGAATCGAATGGGAGAACCTCTTGCTGTGAAGCAGCAACGCTACTGCTGCACCACCGTGGCTTGACATTTTAGCTTACAAAAAATGAATTTCATAGTTTTAAGCATTACAAAATATTAAGCTTGTCTATTATGATGTTAGTTTGCATACATACCTGGACTTGTAACAGTTCTAGTACAAAGAAAGTACTGCATGGAGTAAGAAACGTTTAAAGTTCTGAAGCAAAGCTAAGCCTAATTTTTATTAGCATTTCTGGTATGGGAGAATGAATGATGCAGGAAAAACAGTGAGTAATACTATATTTAATGGACAACAGTAATAAAATGTTGGATTTTCCTTGAAATCCAATATTTAAATAAAGGACTGACACTGTGTTTTTCACATTTTGAAATTAGTACAGGACACAGCAGTACCACCTAACTATGGACACATATCTATGACAAGGCTATAGAGCAATGGTACTTAAATGGCAGGATGAAAGTTGAAAGCACATAAGGAGAAATAGTGGACAATTGTAGATGACTGTGGAAAGTCAAGATACACTGGTAGCATCTAAAAAGTGGCAATACTCATGAGGCAAGTGTTAAGACAATAAAAATTTTGAAAAACAAATATACGAAATGTGAAAAGAAACATGGAGTGCAGTACTATGTAAGTGTTAATCAAGAAGTATTATTTGCAATGTTGTAAGACAAAGAGCAGAAGGAATGATACAATATATTATATGTTGCACTCTATATATTTCTGAGAGAGAGAATTAAACCATTGTCACATATCTGTGCCCATCATTCCAATTTGCTTTCCTTTTAATTATTTCAAAACACACTATTTGAAACAACAAATCAATAAATTCAAATCACCCATCTGCTGCAAAATACAAATGTAAACTCCATTTTAGAAACGTTTTCAAACTGTAAGCTTTATGTCAAATTAAAAACTGCTTATGTTTTTATTTAGCTGCTGTACAATGGAACATTTGTTTTGAACAAGAAAGGAACTAAAATTCAAAGGCAAAATCAGATGACAAAAATATCAAAAAAAAGCTGATTAATCCTAAACAGGGGCCCTAAAAACAATACTATTACAATCAGTCTTAAAATCTTACTGTAAGTTCATAGGTTGCTTCTCTTATTTAACAACTACAGTTACAGGAAATTTCTGAAAACAAACAGGTAAAGCCATACTTTACTATCTGTATATAATATATGAAAAAAGGCACATAAAATATAATTAATTGTAATGTCATACTAGCTGAAAAGAAATGCATGCTGTACTTACATATTATCGCAACCAGATTTCCAACCGTTCATAATTTATGTTTGTCCAAAAATATGTATGTGAAAGTTAAAAGGGGTGTGTAAAGTACTAATTATTACTCTGTCACATCGTGTATGGGGCAGGAAGAGGAATAATGGGCAGATTTGGTATTCTGGGGTGGCATAGTTTTCCGATGTAACTTACTTTATTATAAGGCAAACGTGACTGCGGTTTTACACTCATCATTATCCAATGTCATCTTTGTTGAATTTCTTAATGTATGGCAACTTTGGAGGATCTTAACTCATGTAACTGTCAGTACTGGGTTGATCCTGTGTTTTACAGGATACAGTATTTTACCATTGCAATGCCAATGGTATTAAAGGCTTTTACTGGATTTTTAAAGATGGATACAATTGCAAGTCATGCATTTTACAAACTATTGGTTTGACAACTTTTTTACCATCTGTTGGGAGTCTTCATAGTAAGGGATGTGTTACACAGGTATTTTTGTTTTTTATTTTGTATTTTAGATTTATATCTTGATACTGTGATATTGTAATGTATGACAGTTCTCCTTGTAGTTGGATTCAGTGACTGTACTCTACATTGCTTACACTTTTAATTTATGAAATAGCAGTTGTTAGCTGTAATCTTAGTTTTATTTCTTCAGTCTTCTGCATAGTTCGTTTTGTCTTAAAAGTTTAGGTTACAAATGTAAAAGAATAAACACTTCCTCCTTCACAGGACTCAGAAGCCGCAGGCATGTTTATTGCACTTTTCATTAAGTTAGGTCACGAAAGGATGCTACCAAGGAAGAGGAATTGTGCTGTCATTCCTCTTCCAAGATCAAAAATAGTGTGACACCAAAGTACTTATGAGTTCACACAACACTTTTCAGGTCAGCATACATTGTTTCACCAAAAGGTTAAAAATAATGTCCAGTTAGGAATCTGGTTGCAATAATACGTAAGTACCATGTATACTTCTCAGAGCCCTTGATATATAGCTGCACTGATGTCATTACACACTATATGTTTTAAGCACTAGTCTTCCATGTCAAAGTCTAAGGCAAAAATTAATGAGCCAAAGCACTTGAAGCAAAAGACCACTGTAGCCAATGCATTCAGCCAAAATATATGGACACACATTATCCCCACCTCATACACCATTGAGTGAGTTGTATTTATTTTATTTATTTCCTTTGATAACCTTGTAAATGAACTGGTTGCAAACACTGCACTGTTTTCAGTCAAGACCACAATCAAAAGGCAACAAAACACATACAGCAATACATACATAAGCAAGAGAAATAATATAAATTCATGGTAGGGAATTAGACCCTTACACAGTTATTAGCTCAGCATGCCATGTATCCTAAACAAGTATAAACTGTCTAATAAATCTGAACAAAACAAAAAAATATATATAGCAAAAAGAAATGAATGATAACGATGAAGATGATGCTTAAGATGATGATAATAATACAAAAGTTTATAGATTTTCAAAATTAGGAAAGCATTCATGGAATAAGTTTCTGAGTTGCAAACAAAATGCAAGTATACTACTAATCCTGTAAAAGTACATACGTACAGAACGGGGTATTTGTAGATGGGTCATAAATGGACCCCAACACTAATCCTGTAAGAAGATATACATACAGAGGGGAGTATTTATAGTTGGGGCATAAATGGACCCCACTACTAATCCTGTAAGGATATATACATATACAGTAGAGTACTTGTAGATGGAGCATAACTCAGATCTCCTAGGATAACTGAATTTGTATCTATCTGCATGCTGAGATTTTTAGCAGTTTGTGAGATAATATAAGACTGTGACTAATTTGCACATTTTATGGGAAAGTATTCTAGATGCCATGAGCAACTTTACTACATGCTTTTCTCTTCATGTCATTTGAAAGTGTGCACATTTTTTGCATGTACAGTAACATATTTATGATAGTTCACTAACATTTATTAATGTTGTTTTTGAGTAATCTTGTTAATGTAATTTTTATGTTTGTTTCAATCTCATGCCTGCCCGCTACAACCATTTTAAGTGACACAGTGTAGCAAATACATTCGTGTGTATTCAGTTTCTGTAGGAGCATTCATTCTCCTTAATACCACTCTTGACACCTGACAGTCATAAACTCTATTCTCTGCCATGCAGGTGCTTTTATGCATAAAAACAATTCTGATTTATACTACATTATTCGATTACACAGATTAAATACCAACTGTATATTCATGCATCCCTTCTCTTTTCTCAGAATAACAGATTGTGAGGGATGATTCTGGAGTTATACCTCCCTGAGTTACATGCCTTATACCATTGCAATGGTTCACTTTTATATACTTTCCTGATGCCAGTTTTTTTTGTAGGTATGCTCACAGAAATACAGACACTTTCCCCAAGACAATACCTGGGATGTACTGACTGGTACAATTTAGTTTTGGCTACTCCATACACTTCATGCAAAACACACATAGGATGTATAGACCATTGCAATTTATTCTTAGCTACTGCAAGTGACCAGCTTAGATATGCAGTCTAAGAGGTTGTTTACATGTTACTCAGCTCTTATATATAATTTTAATGGCTTTAAATTTCAGAAAATGTCTACCACCTAGAAACTCAGACTTCATTCTGTCTGTCTGTTTCTTTCTCTCTTGTTCTCTTACCGTTAATTAATGAAAGATCTTGATGGTCATATTTATATCATGGGTTCCTCCTCACCATAAAGGATATCCTCTATATTTGTAAGTGATCCTCAGTTAATGGCTTACTGAAGTGGTCTTCAAATTTTAACTCTGCTTGAACTACTGATCTTCCTTAGCTATGCGTGACCATGGTGAGGATGATGGTGCAAATCCCTGACCTGTATTCATTACCGTTGTTACGTTAGCATTTCTTCCCTTCCCTTCCTTTCGGTTTAGGCCTGCACTCATCTGCCAAAACCCTTAAATCCAAATGAATTATTTCCACCACTGGCCTAAATGTTCCATCCTATTTGCTAACTTCCCACCCAGGACTTTGTTAATATTTAGGCATACTAGCAGCAGCAGTATGATTCATTATTGTCATAATCCTGTGTGTGGCATCAATGACAACTATTTGATTTGACTAATATGCTGAAATGCTATGCAAATTTGGGTCAACTTTCCATGTCCCATGAGCAATAATAATCTGCATGTACATTCCTGCAAGACAAGTTCTATCGCAGCAATGGTTTGTACTACAGGACATTTGTATATGGTCTACCTTAAGAGTCAATTAGTTTCTCCAGAGCACACTCCAGAAAACTGGGAAGTCAGACATTCATGCTATCTGTGTGGCATAGAGGAGTGGGACCCTGACTGTGACTGAAATCTTGTTAGTGAGGCAAATCCTTTAGGGTTCAGATATGTGGGAGCAGTAGCCTGGTGGTACCTATCCTGGGAATGAAGGGAAAGTATACAAAGGTCTAGCAATGACTAGTGGAGGCCAACGATGCCAACCCAGAGGAGTTTGTATCTGTGAAGCATATTGAGACTTGGGTACTACAGTCAGAAGGCTATTTAAAAAAATCAGAATAGCCCTCTGTAGCTATCAGGAGAACACTGTAATGGGACACTCTGAATTCCTTTATGGATGATTTCTCTGACTGCTTACACTAAGGAGTTCCACATTCACATGAGCATGTCAGATATTGGCAAGTGTCAGGGAAGGTGGAGCAGATGATCAAGAAGGGATGATCCAGCACACTGCTAATGGCAGGCAGCTGCAGTGGTGGGAAAATAACACACACACACACACACACACACACACACACACACACACACACACACACACACACACACACACACATATATATACATGTATATACAAACATATAGATAGTTATCTACAATAGCAATGTATGCCTTCCCGTTCTATGCCACTAACATGTTCGTTATAAATGGCAGCCAAGAAACGCAACATACTGATTGTTGCTACAGTGCTTTACTTCATTTGCTATAAAGCTGCTTTCAGGAACAAGTCTGATAAACCAAGGCCATCAAATATGTATATCTGTGTATGTACATAATATTTATTTATTTATGTATCCATTGTTAGTCCTACTAGGCTGGTGGCTTCTTTTTAGGTGACACTTGAGGTGGTATTTATATAATGGGGGAAATTTGGCTAGGGCATCAGGGAGCTTCCCTTACTCTTTTCAATAGGTGCCATGCTATCTTTTACATAAATTTCAGACACCAACAGCTCAAGCAGATGACATCTCAGTTTAATGTCTTATGTGAAGGATGACACACTCAGGAGTGCAGCCCCCCCCCCCCCAATGCAGCAATCCAGTGTTAGCAATCAATGCAGCTGTAGTGGGAATAAAACCCACAGCCTTCTGGACTGCCTTGTTCCTCCTCTTCTTTTTATCTAAACACTTCTTAACAAGAAAGGCCCTGCGTGAAAAGTATATTCCCAGCTGATTAAACTGACATTGTAACGGTATTCTTGTGTCTTAGTCTGTTTTTGTTTTAACTAAATCTTTACAGCCTTATTTGGTCTTTGACCAAAAGATACATTGTTCACACCACTTTGTTACTTGATAAAGATAAATGGCATAGGGATTGCTGCACTATATCTTGTAAAGGCAGCATGCCCTGTTTTGCTCAATACATGTAAGGTGGAATTATATGGTATTCATTCATATTGTATGATGGAATACCATTTATGCCACTAAAGAACCTGATTTAAGCAAGCTGAGCTCAGAGTAACATAAGGTTACTGGCCAGGCTAACAAAACTGCTAGAAATGTACAGCAACTTTTTGCATTGCAGAATATAAATGGTATATCTTAACTTTATGTTCCATGCTTATTAGCAACTTGCAGTTTATAAAGCATTTTATTTAATAACATGTAGGACTATGGTAGTGATACAATCAATCAGTACTTTGCTTAAATGGAATAACACGTTTCTAAACCACAACAGGGATGTGAGAATGAGCATCTTGTATGCGTGTGTTTAGGTTACAGAATGTTTAAAGAGAAAATGTACAAAACATTTTGCCAGCCAGTTATTTCTCTTTTATGTTCATAACTTCATTTCTGAGACAAGCTTAAGTTTTATGTTTCAACACTCTTTGTGGAAGATGGTGCTTTTATTTTTAGCTGTTCCATTAATGAATTCAGTAGGCAAGTAAAAAATGTGTATATCCTAATTAACCTTCACTGCTTCTGAATGTGAAGTCCTCTTTTTACATATATATAAAATATGTAAATTTCACCCATAGTGCAACTTATTATGTACACCAGTTGTGAACATTATTTTGAAAATGTAGTACCCATTGTGAGTTCAGTGCATTAGGGAATAAATAAGTCTTTTGTTGACCAAAATTGGCAGTTCGCTAAATAATTTATTGAAGGATGTAGAGCTACATCACGCACCGCAAAAAGGGTGTTGGGAAGTGATATAAATTACTACAGTAATGATGCAGTCTGCATATACACATCATTAATCATAGGAAAGAGTTTATGGACTCCATCCAAACGTTTACAAAAACACTACATACCAGTTATCATTGGTTTACCCAGCTAATGGAGTGAATTTCAAATTTCTGCAATATCTCCTTTAAGACCTTTTGAGGATATACTTTGCACAGTTTTGTAGATTATATTGCATACTCATACCCACAAGTTTTTTTTTCAGAGCTTCATCTGTCAAATATGATTGAGCCACTGTTTTGCCTTTCTTCTGCTGCTCAGTGCTGGCTTATGTTAATCATTTAATAAGAGTACATTATTCCCCTACCCTCACTGGAATGCAATATAATTAGGCCTTGCGATATGAGATGTGCAGTGAGAAAGTATCACCACACACAGAGACTACACAATATGTTGTAACAAACACATTCTGTTGATCATTGGGAAACATTTCTTCTGGCATATGAAAACACCAAAGATAAACTGACAAACTACAGCTGGTTAACTGAATCTAAAAGAAAAATTAATTTTACAAAACAAGAAATGCATTCTAAAATGCCTATATTTAAAGGGAATTGTAAATGCCACATTAAATGTTCTCAGGTATACCTTCATGAAGTTATATATTTCCAGGGTGGTGTTTTAATCTATCTATATTCATTTCATTTACAGAATCAGGAAAATCTAATAATATCACCCAGGTGGTAACTTCACAAGTGAGACGATAAAGCCCAAGCCTTTGTAATTGGAATTAAATTGTGCAACTTCTCTCAGGTTAAGATACACATGTAAATTAGATAATGCAGAAGTCAATTCTAGCTTATAAACCAACTGATTATATGAGAATATGTCTGCTTTTATTTATATTATTTTATTTACATACACACACATGCTGCACTTCCAGATGCAGAAAAGATTTATTGTTATGCATCACTATTGAGGGTCCTATACTGGATGGTTTAACACTACCACCAGCTGAGAAAGAACTCAAAAACAGCAATAATAAATGAATTACAATTTGAGTGGTGAAGGCATCTTGTCATGCTTTCAGAGCAGATGTCATGCAGTAAAGCATGTTAAATCTTGTATGGATGAACTATCTATAGTAAGACAATGCAATACTTTATTGTAATAGTAATATGAAAACCACATAATTAAAAGTATAATGGTACTTTGGTGACATTCTTCCTTTGATTATTGTCACTCCATTATAATGTACTGCAGCACTCTATTATATTGAATGTTTCTCTGTAAATCATTTGCCATGTTTGTCACCCCATTTTAATCCAAAAATATGTCAAGTGATTCCAGACATATGGGGTTTTCCAGCATCTATAAATTGGCATGATGAAAAGTATTACAATTTTTCTTTCCTATACAAAATAATATTAATTAACCATGTAGCAGCTTCCCAACTCTCTATCAATGTTCAGGACTGCACACACCTGCTGTTAAAATATATAGCAATTATATTCAGACCTTTCAGAATACATCTACAATAACTACAAGCATTACAAATGAACTTTCTATGTGAATTAATATCAGCAGATTCATTATTTTCCAACAACTGTTTCAAATTAGCTCTGTTTTTATTTATAACATTTGTTGTATGACTTATTATATTATTGAAATCAATATTGCCTATTAAAATCTTCTAATTATGTTTACAGTGTATTTATAACCAATAGAATAAATAGCATATTCAGCCCCATAACAGGGATTGTTTTTTTATAAAAAAATAGATATGTGTGTTAACATTCTATTACTGTTCATTAACATGGGGCGACATTTTGTATTTCGTTTTCTCATCTCCATTCTCTTTGTTATCCCCTTTATAAAAACTGACTCCAGAGATTCAATTTCAACAATAAAATTGCTTTCTCTGGAGCATAATATAAATGACCTGACTAACTTAATAACATTTCTCTTAACATAAGTAAGATGAAAACTACTTGCATGCAAATAGTTGTTGAGAAAAGTACATTGTCAATAAATCTTAAAACAAAAAAGCAACTTTTTCATTGAATAAATGCACATTCCAATAAGTACATTTCAAAAATCCAGTTCTATTTTTTAATCTACCATAAAATTAAATTAAAATTAAAATTAAAGTTGACTCATCATCCATTTGTGTAGTAAACAAGGCATCAATATGTGCAGTGGTACAGTGGTTATCACTGTTGCCTCACAGCAAGAGGTTCTCTGGTTCAATTCTTGGCTGGGGTGCCTTCTTTGTGGAGTTTCCATGTGCTCCCTGAGTTTGTGTCAGTTTCCTCTGAGTGATCCAGTTTCCTATCATCTTACAAAGACATGCATTTCGAGCATTTCTCCCCAGCCCTCCACTGAAAATTGGCTCGTTCAAAGTCAGACTTTCCAGTTAACAAATGTTAGATAAGTAAACAAATGTTAAATAAATAAAATAAATGAAATAGTACAGTAGAAAGCTTTGATAAATTGTACAAAATGTCTTGTTCCCCGTAAACTAGTTTAAGGAAGGAAATGTTGGAGTAAACCTGACTCTCATAACAACATTAGTAATTTGTTGATAATAATCTTGTGAAAATTAAAAAAAAAAATATATGTATATATATATATATATATATATATATATATATATATGTGTGTGTGTGTGTGTGTGTGTGTGTGTGTGCGTATATATATATATATATATATATATATATATATATATATATATATATATATATATAGAGAGAGAGAGAGAGAGAGAGAGACATTTTTGAATACGTTGCCAAAAAATCTTAAAAATGTTACACCAGCATCCATTGGTATGCATGTGTATAAGGATTCATTGCTAAAAAAATATGATAACTCATGATCATTGAGGAAGAGTTTTTAACAACCATTGCCAAGAATCCCTGGTATAAGAAGTTAAAAATGCAACCAATATCTTCAAATTCTCTACTATAAATACTTCTAAAGACTCAGTAACAACACATTTGACAGAAATTGCAGGTCTAAATGTCATGTTTTCAATTTTCTTCTGAGTTTTAGGAATACCAAAAAAAGTGCCTGTATCAGTCTTGGGAGAATTCAAAAAGTGACAAATAACATTTGTAGCATTAGTAAGACAAAAAACTCATATAAAATACAATTAATTGTATGACTTGCCCGATTGATTTCATATCTACAAATATTAACATATTCTTTATTGTCTGACAGAATGTTTTTCCTAATCAGTTTTCTCTAATTAACATCCCTACACTTTTTGCATGCTTTCTTATTCTAATATCAAATTCAGCAGTAAAGTGCAGGGATTTCTTCTTTTGACAAATATTTAAAATCTGTCTTTGGCCTGTTTAAATAATGTCTTACTTCTTAGTTGTTACATTACACTGAATTAAAAATACTTCTCTTTTTGAGAACATCATTTTCACTGTTAACACTAACATTGTGAAAAAATATAAATTAAATTTAGAGGTCTTAAAAGTCTTAAAAATAATTTAAAATAAGCCAAGGCATTAACTTATGCTGGACTTACCTGCAAGCACAAAAGAATAGCATCTAGCCAATAAATTATATACATTGACAGAAAAAGATTTATGTGACAGATTTAAAATGTTTTTCCTACAGGATTGTCTTTAATGGCTTTACTACTAAAGCTTCTGTCACTGGAAAAAAAAAATCAGTGATTTGCTTTTACTCTGCCACTCCCTGAACTAAAGAAGTCTATCAGTGGTTGCTGTTCTCTAGTGCAGTCCATCTCTGAACCTGTTTTGGAACTTGGTTGCCTTAATTATGGAGCCACTGTCTGATAGTTGGCTAAAAAAAAGTTATCATTCTGACAGATGATATTGTTCTTGGAGACAGAATATCCCCTGTTAATATGTTTAGCTGCAATTAAAAAAGCAAAACACGTTTCTGTTTTTATAAGCATTTTTTTCTCTGTCTGATGTAAACCAAAAGGAATGTTCAAAGTAAATGCTTGTAGTTATTGCAGATATAATCTGGAAGGCCTTAATATTATAAGTATTTAATTATTAATATTACTTTTAATACCTCATCTTTTATTTTAAAATATGTTTTTAATTGTAAAAGTCCATATGTTGTTTACCATGCTATTTGTTTAGGATGTGGATGTACTACTTAGGTAAAACAAAGTATATGTTATTTAAAAGAACATACAGATGTCTTTTATTTAATTAAGATCAAGGAGAGATGCTCTTTTTAAGCACTGAAAGACATATAAAAATTCTTATTCACTGTTGCTGAAAATGTACATTTTGCTAAAAGAGCTAGTGATTATGATACCAAGTTGGAAAATCTCAAACTTAGGTGGAAATTACTTTTGAATGCCACTGAATTTCCTGGACTATATGATAATTTTAGTATAAGGACTAAACTCAAAATTTGATCTTTAAATTGCACATGCCTATTATACTCTTGTCTTAAACACTATTGTTTGAGTATAATTCTGTTAGATTTTGTAATCAATTTTAATTGGCTAACTACAGTCACATGGTTTGGTTTACAGCCTGTTTAGTGGCCATTGTCATTAGTACTTTGTTCTGATGAAGTCTCATTCAGATTTGAAGAGACAAAAGTGCTTAACAAATAAATAAATGTATTTTGTAGTACTACTACTACCTGGCTTATTGATGTTTTTAGTGTTTTAGTAAGAAATTTTTATGACATCTTTAAACAAATACAATGTATATTAAAAGTAATAGAAATTGTACTCAACTGAAAACCTCATTCTTTCTTAAGGATTGTTCTATACCTGTGTAGTAAAATAAAAACAAAACTGGAAAAATCCTACAGAGTGTAATGTATTCAAAATAATAATAAACTTTTTAATCTCCACTTTCGTACTTATTCAGAAAACAATTTACTTTTAAAATCCATGTCTATAAATAGAAATTCAAATATACAAGCATCCAATAACCAGGCTCAAACAATTAAATAGTAAAAGACTAAAGAGAAGCAAAAATTCTAACCATTTAAATACCTTTCAACTTGCAATCTCTTAAAAAATATTCTATATTAACTGCTTCATTTAAACCAGGGGAGAATCTGCTTTCAACTTTATTTGGCATTCTGTTTCTACTTTCTACTCTCTCTGCCTATGTTTTATAAAACCCACATCTTTTGTCTTCTAATACTTGTTGTAATACAGCAAAACAAAACTTCTTATAATTGCTGCAAGTAAGGGAATGTTTGCTATAGGCATTTTCTCAGTCCTTTGTCTTAATAGTGTAGATGTTCTTTAACCCTGTCCCTAAGATGCCTAGTTGTCATTCCTCACATAAAAACTAGTACATCCTGAGCATACACCAATATAAACTACACCTACAGTGGCACAAGTATATCTATCTAGGATCATAATAGTATCAGGAAGGTGACTTAATGAAACTTAAGGTCCTATATGTATAAACCTACATGCTGAACAACCTGCACAATTGTATGTACCACAACTTTTAATTGTAATAGATGGATACATTTTTGTGTGGCCCCTTTCTAGTATTTGTTTGATGGAAATGTTTTACTTGGATACAAATGAAGGACTTTCCCTAAAAATCCTATGTAACTCAATATTCACTGCAACTATTTTCTAGTTGCTGGTCATAATTTTCTTGATATCATAAGCATCAACAAACATATCTATGTGGAATCTGGGGATAAGTGTATTTGTAGTAACACCTTTATTATCATGTTAGGCTATTTTGATTTGATATGATTTCTTAAGAATAGGTCCAAACTGCTCTTGGAAATAACTTCCTGAGCAGTCTTTTCCAAAAAAATCTCTTCTGTAACCCCTAACTATAAATACATTAGAAATAAATTGTATTTCATCTAAAAAGTGATGGCCACAAAGGAAAAGCTCTGATAAACTGTCCTCTTGATATGTTCATTTTTATGAAACTGGGGTAATTACTGCACTGTTGCAAACACCCATTGGAAAAAATAATTTTTCTGTGAATTCAACTATCAAATCTATTTTGTATAGAATTCCATTCCAAATGTACATCCAGACAATTAACCTTTTGTCCCTTCTTACCTTCTATAAATTTAAGAAAAGTAGAACTTGAATTTAAACTAGCACAAATATCCAACTTATATTCTTCTTTTTCTAACAGGCCATCCACAGAGCTCTGATAATAACAACATTGTTCTACTCTTTTATAGCTGGTAAAATGGCACCTGATTGTTTTAAATGAATGGTTCAGTTAATTTTCATGTTGTAGCTTATTTTCCTGTTTTAGCATGACCTGTCTTTCAAAGTGGTGATGGTCAGCTCACATTTTATTAGTGTTTATTGTACTGTTATATTTTACAGTATATATGTTAATAGTTATAATACTACAGTATATATGTTAATAGTTATAATACTTATAATACTTATAATAATGCATGTAATACTTAATTGTGGTGTGCCTTTCTAGCTCAGTTGATTTTTGTACAACTATAGTGAGAACTGTTTTTGTATTATTTGTAAATGTTTTTACTTTTTGCTTGCTAAACTGCTTCTGACCTAACTTCCCCTCCTCTTGCTTTTTAGGTCTTAGTGGATCTTCCCTGCTGTTTCCTCCAGGCCACTGAAACAATATCCTTGTGTGTGAAACTGATCCCCTGACATCCAACCTCAGTGTTTTTCTGCAACCATTCCACTTGCTTGACAACCATATATGTTTTACCCACAAAGAGGTCCTACGTATGTATCTGTAGTAACAATTTGAAAGACTTGTGTTGGAATCTTTGCTTCAACATAGCTTTTACTACTGCAAAATCTGGGGTAGTGTTTGCCGAGAAACAGTGTAATTATAACTTCTCTAGAAATGTGCTAGTCACTTACGCTGATACTCGCAAGAGAAAAAGAATAAAAACCAAAGACGCCAGCAGCCCTAACCTGTTTATATACCTCATCTTTCTTTTTTTCCACTGTCCTTTTTGTGTCCTCTCTCAACCTTTGCTTGTGATTTTCTTCCCATTCTCTTATTACCTGTATTCTCCCTCTGCAAGCAGTTATACTGCGGATATATCTCCCTTGCTCTGCTCTAGCATTATGCTAAAGAACTCCCGTACCTACAATATGAGCCAACTGGGCAAATTTTTCTCCTACTTCATTTCTTTTCTGGTACGACAGCTTTTCCTCACTGCTTACTTCTCTCTCCTTTCTCCTGTTGCATCTACCCTTTTCTTCTCTCACACTAGCCAGTCATACTAATCTTCCTGATTGTTTTATGCTTTCTTTGTTGTTTGTGTGCTAAACTCAGACCTGGGTGCTAGCCTCACTCTGTTCCACCCTCGCTGCACTCGGGCTCCACTTCACTCCCCTACCCTACCCCCATTCCCACCCACCCCCATTACAATTACCTTTACACCATCCACTCCCACCCCTTGCTTTCCTAAACATCCAATAATACATTATTTCCTGTTTACACCCCCTGTTTCATCACTTCCTCACTTCAGCTGCTTTCACAGCCACTCCTCCTCTCCCCTCCCACTTCCACAAACATGGAACACCGTATAATTACCACCTCACTCCTCATTATACTCTGTACCCTAACAACTTACCATACCAACTTCCCTCATCCATTACTCATCTCTCCCACCTCTTTCACCAACAATAACACATCTTCCTTTTATATCTCCTCTACCCTTTTCAGTCTCACCACCTCATGCTATCATAAACCAGATTGCAAATACATCCCCCAACTCATAAACCCAAACTAAAGCTGCACAAACTGCATCTGCCCTTACTTACATCTTCTCAAGTCACTAACAACTTACTTGTCTCTGGGGACATCCATCCCAATCCTGGTCCCTCTGCCTTTCCACATAACCTTTCACCTACTTTAACCACTACCCCCTAACCAGCTTAACCCCCCCGTCAACTCCAGCAAACTCTACCTCCACTAATCACTTATCCATATATTCCCTAAACATCCAAAGCCTATCCAACAAAATTACTGAATTCCATGCATGGGTAGTCTGCACTACCCCTCACATTATTTCATTATCTGAAACATGGTTGAAGCCACATATCTCAAATAAAGAAATACTCCCACCAGGCTATAACATCTATCGCTCAGATAGGTTACCTAAAAAAGGAGGTGGTGTAGCCATCCTATACAAAAACACACTCAACCTCTCCCCACTACCCACACTCTTACCTAACTTCCATCCTACAGAACTCATAGCACTAAACTGCCACCTTGGCCCCCATAAGAAACTAGTTATTGCTTCTATCTATACCCCTCCTATCCTGCTTTTCCCTCAACATACCATACGAAACCCTCATCTTGGGTGATGTCAACTTAGACTGGTCCATACTGAAAATAGACTCTCCCCAACTTAGTATTAATCTCCATGGTTTTCAACAGCTTATATCATCTCCAACTCATTACCACAAAAACCCACAGTCTAGCTCAATAATTGACTGGATACTCAGCAATTCCCCTCAACTATACCTCAACCCTACAACACACCCTGACCAACGTAGTGACCACCTACCCATCTTTGTCCTTCGTTTCCCCTCCCAACTTCCCAAATCCCACATCTATAAAGACTGCCACAAACTCTCTAAATTCAATCTTGTGCAATTTAACTCTATTTTATCTTCCATAGACTGGTCCATCCTCAAACATATCCCTCTAAATGATGCCATATATAGATTTAATAATATTTTCCTTGACACCCTAAACTCACTGGCCCCCTCTAGAAAGATCAGACTAAAATCCAAGTATGCTCCCTGGCTCTCAAAAGAAACAAAGTCCCTAATGCTAGAAAGAGACAAAGCTTGGAAAGCTTGGACAAAATCTAAGGACTTATCCCTACTTCATAGCTATAGACACCTGAGAAATCTTGTCAAAAACCACACCAACAATGACAAAAAGGCTTACTGTAACACTGCCCAACTTAATAACAAAACCAACCCTCAAAAGTTCTGGGTCACCATTAATAATATTTTTTCCCCTGGCTCCCCTGCAAACCCCTCCCCTTACCCTAACTCGTCTCCTCTTGAACCAACTAATCTACTCAATAACCACTTCATTGATAATATTCAAACACTCATGCCTGCCACCTGCAATTCTACACCTCTGCCAAACCCTCCCAAACCATCCAACAACCCACCATTTTCTTTGCACCCTGTTTCCACTTCCTACATCAGATCACTTCTCCTGAAACTCAAACCCTGCTCTCCCTGCACAGATAACCTACCTCCTTCTTTCCTTAAACTTGCTGCTGATACTATTGCCTTCCCTGTATCCATACTTATTAACAGATCTATACAGGAGGCTACTGTCCCTATATCATGGAAATCATATTACACTATTCCATTGCAATAAAAGTGGAAACTCAACTGACCCCTCTAACTACAGACTTATAGCCATCTTATCCCCCCTCTCTAAGATTCTTGAAAAATGCATCCACTCTCAACTACTCAACTACCTTCTTAAACACAACCTTCTTACTCCCACCCAGCATGGCTTCCATCCTAAACACATCACAACTACTGCCCTCCTATCCTTCACTCATAAAGTTGCTGACTCCTTGATGATAACAAACTGATATCTTGTCTCTTCCTTGATTTATCTAAAGCTTTCGATACAGTCTCCCACCCTCTCTTACTATCCAAACTTGCTAACCTCAATGAGTTTCTCCTCTCTTGCCTGGTTCTCTAGTTACTTATCCTGCAGGCAACAGTCAGTAAAATGGCTCTCCTCCTCCTCTCCTTTCCTATCTGTCCCAACAGGGGTCCCGCAAGGCTCCATCCTATGGCCCCTTCTAGTTAATATTTTCAACAATGATCTTCATACAGCTTGCAATACATCGTCCCTCATACAATATGCAGATGATTCTACTTTCATTACTACCTCTAATAACATCTCTATACTACACAATCTCACACAACAGGTCTTCCTAGCTACTGAACACTGGTTATCTACCAATCTCCTCATCCTTAACCCTAAAAAGACCAAACTCCTACTATTTCTCACTTAATCTTTAGCACACCATACATCCTCCTTTGCCATTACATCCTCAAATAACACTGCTATTCAACCAGAATCCCACACTAAACTCCTAGGGGTCATCACTGATGATGAACTCAAATTTAACTTGCACATTCTACAATGTATAAAAAAGACAAACCAAAAGCTTGGTTTACTATATCGTCATAAGAAATTCTTAACTACTAATTCCAAACTCACCCTTGCTCAAGCCCTCCTACTCCCCTCCCTTCTCTATGCTGCCCCCATGCTCACCCATACTCAAACTACTATCTTAAACAAACTCCAGCAGACTTATCATAAGATAGCTTGATTTATCACTAACTCTCACTATAATACTCATCACTGCCTATCTCTAAACTCTCTCAAATGGCTTGAATTCCCACATTTATTGTTGCTAGCCCAACTGCAAATGTTACATACTATAGTCTTCCTTCATTACCATGTACTCTCCACCATGTACCCATATGACATCAAATCAGCAACTACTACAAATATACTATCCCAAAAAAGCAGTAGGTAAACTCCTTTACAAGTACTCTGTGCCCAAGCTTGGAACAAACTTCCCAGAGACATTTTTAGCATTGTACACCCATCTCACTTCAAGGAGAAACTTAAACTTCATTTACTTAACTCCAAAACTTGCCCCTGTCAAGCCCCAACTTAACTCCTACTCCTTCATTTATTTCCTTCTATACGGGCTTTGTTCAGCTTAGTATATGCGTACTTGCACAATGTTTGTTTTAACAGATCTGTTGAATGCTTTTCTGTTGTACATATTGTATATACTTAGATACTCTGCAGTATTAGAATTAGTGTATTCCCTTGACTTAAGTATTTTTTCTCTGTAATATCTCCATATGTCAGTTATTACTTATGGAATTGTAAAATTGTCCTTGCATTTATTTTTAAACTGTATATTTTTAAATTGTATTTTCTTCTCGGAGCTTTTCTCCTCGGGTCTCCACTGAAAATGGGCCACAAACCCAGCTGGACTAACCCGGGTAACAAATGCCAATAAATAAATAATAAAATAAATAAAGAAGTTAATATCAAATGTTTTTAAGAGATTGTAAGTTGAAAGGTATTGAAATGGTTAAAACGTTTCCTGCTGTTTATTTTTTTACTATTCAATTGACTGAGCCTGGTGATTGGATGCTTGTATATTTGAATTTGTATTTATAGACATGGATTTTATAAGTAAATTGCTTTCTGAAGATTTTTTTTATGAAAGCGGAGATTAAAAATTTTATTATGGTAAAGAAGTTGTTCCACGTCCTTTTGTACACCTTGTGTGAAGAGCTGTTTTACCTGTTTAGTGAAAGTTTATAATGGAATGGATCATATTCAACACTGCAACAATTGTCAAGAAATGTTTTGATTAGGGCATTGTAATCATGCTGACAGTTTAACAAAATTGTTTTGCTATGTAATAAAGATAAAACTGAAGAAAGCACCTATATTTGTGCCAATATACTTTACAGATACTTTATGTCTCTAAAAGCCCAAATCCATACTCATCATCTATGAGCTGCCTATGAAATAGATCCAGAGTTATCAGGCAAAGCTGAACTGCACACAGTCATTTCCAAGCTTGAAATGCTGCCATTGTGAGTTTGTATTCAAAACAGTTCCATTGTGAAAAGATACATTTTAATGTGATTTTCTATGCACACTGTGAGATGCACTCAGCAGCAGACATATTCACATATCATACCACTAGAACCCTTGGAAAAGTTGTGCATAGCACATGCTACAAAAAGGAAGTATGAAAACTGCTGAATTTCTAATTGACTCTCATTTGCATTGTCACAAAGGACATAATAAAACAAGGGTCAAAAACAAAAACAATTGTAAATATTTCTAAAGTTGTAGATGTATATTGTTTTGTCTCCGTAATATGCAAGATCACATGATACAAACCACATCCATGCCAGCTATGGGAATATATTGGATTATCCATAATGTTCTGTTGAGAAAGCAAAGAACATACTAGCTACCATGGCTGTCATATGTGACTTTTTATTCTATTGGAGAGCAGTGCAGCTTAGTTTAACACTCTCTTACCTACAATCTCACCATATAACAAAACTAGCAACATTCTATACTGGTTATGACAATCAATGTGGCATTTCTTTTTATTTGCTACAAGCACGTGACATCCTTCAGGAATTGATTCTGTTGTAAAGCACAGATGATATTTCCACCGCTGTCTGCCACCATAGAAGCCTGTCTTTGAAATTTGCTTGGTTGTTCATGAGCTACTGTGAGAATTTAGATGGGGCAGTTCTGACAAAGTGCCTCACTTTGGATCAATGGGCAGGGGTGACTGAAAGCCTAGTACTTTATTCTGACTGACAGTTCCCTTAGTACCTTATAGTAATTTATATTACTATAAAATATCAATGTGAAACTTATTGGTTCTCTTTTTTTCTGTCTCATCTTTTCAATGAATTAGAATTTGTAATGGCAGAAAGAAATACAATGGTCAATTAACAGTAAGAATGTAAGAAAGTTTTGACTACTAAGTAAGAATGTAAGAAAGTTTTGACTACTCAGGTTGACAAATAAATTGGCACTGAATATTAATACCAAATGAAATGTATAAAGTATATCCAGAAGTGTCAAAAAATTAAAAAAATGTTATTGTATTTAAAAATGAGACTCAAAGACACTGGCAGCAAAGGCAGGAAGCAAAAACAGTTAAATATGACAGAATATGTAATGGCAGCATTTATTTATAGGTACATGAGGTTTTGAGAAAATTATACATTGCAAATCATCTTGCATACATTGTGACAGACTCTTTCTTAGTGTCTGATGAAAAAAATTTACTTCCGCACCTTGAAAAAAAAAAGAATGTTAAGTCTTAGTTGGACATCAAATAATTTGGTTGAAGCATCTGATTGTTTCTTTGCCTTGACTTTATATTTATGCTTTCATACTAATTTGTTCCTTTGAGAGAATACATAAAATGCACCTGTTACAACATGTCTCAACCGTACCTTGCTTGTATTCTGAAAGGATATAAAGTACCTGCCTCAGGCATAGGTCATGGAAGACATGGTTCTTTTTGGGATCACAGTACAATATATAAATAAAATAAAATAAATGTAAGTAAAAATTGCATTTGATCATTAATTTGAAGTTATTATGTACCTCCTTTCATAGATATACAGAAACCATTTAAACTTATGTCCATTTATGACTTTATAGTCCTTTATTGCTTTGATAACACAGCTACATGGGGTGTTTCTGGTAACTACTTGAAATGTCCGAACCTGCTAGAGGGAATCTGGAAACATGGATGCTGAATGGCCAAAAAAATGAACTTCAATGTATCAAGTTTGAGATGCTCATTTCCGAAAATAATCACTTTTCTCTGAGGTATGGTGATATGGGTGGGGGGGTTGCAGAAATTTAATGGAGAACAGCAATTTTCGAGATTTGCACTTCTCTGGGATTTTCGGTCTTTATTTTCACCTTGTAGGCATTCTGCATTTTAAGTGCTGAAATATCAGTACTGAGTGGGTATTTCTTTGCGATTCATGGCTCATAATCATACAATCTATAATTCCCAGGTGTATGTTGGTTTTCCTTATCTTACCCATCTACTCCCAGCCTTGCTTTTTCTCTTCCTTATTTTTTATTTTCTGTCTGCAAACTTTGTACTTGGCTGTTTGTTTCTGCCTTTTGCCATGCCCCCCAAAACTACTACAGATTGCCTTCCAAGGGTTTAATTTCCTCAGAAAGGTTTGCTTTTTTGCCAGTTGTCTGCTTTATTTGCAGCTGGACTCAAGTTTGCCATTTTCAGTTTAACAAATATATTAAAATGGTTACACCATAGCCACAGGAATGGCAGATTTAATCAAGTCATCTTTCAGGGAACTATTTATTCAACTGAGCTCAAGACTTTTTCTTACCAGGAACAAGCCTTGTGCTTCTCCCCTTGTAGATGTTTTGTCACCTACTTTGGTTAACCAATATAATTAACTCTAAGTTCACACAATATTTATTAAGGTTGAATGATCAAGCCTGTTTGATTAAATAAATTCACTAGATCGTGGTTTACAGAAAGGAGACCTGATCAAACATATCCAATAAGTCTCTGCCCTTTATTCTTTTGAAAACTGAAATACCTGATCATGATTTCTGCAGTATAAGTCCAAGGCTCTGTACAGATATAAGAAAGGGTTTATTCACTCTCAACTGCATGGCCTCCTTGTGTATTTGTAGCTCCCTTGAGCAAGTCACATAAATGTGTAAGCTGCATTTGCTTCAGTTAGCATTTTCCTAATAAATGTGTTCCACTTAATTGGGGATTAACATTTTCTAAAAAACTTACATCTGGCAGACTGGTACAGTAAAACATGCAAGTTAAACAATGTGTATTTGGGGGCAGTTTGTACATACCATCTTCTCACAGTGATTCATTTTTGTACTAGGATATGTTGTCGATTTAGTAAAAACAAACCAGACACTAAGTACCCAAAACAGAAGACCTTTTGCAGAATTATGATCTGCGTAACAGTGGCCAATATTGTAAAAGTAAAAAGAATAAAACTGCAGCAGACCACCACTATATTTTTTACATTGTGGATTTTGGTGCTTGGCAGTCAGACCTATGGTGAGGTCTCTTCATTCATCCTTTTCGCTTGGCAATATTGTAAAAGTGTATGCTAGTAATGAAAAGAGAAAGCATTTTAGAAACAACTAAAGGTTTTGTATGCTTTCTTCTGTGGTTTGCAGCATAGGTTCATAGGTTGGTTCATAGGTTGGTACTAGGCTATCAGCCCTAGGGCCTATACAAGCCTAGCCATAACAATTCCCTGGCTATTTCTTCCCACATTATTTACTTTCCTGGACCCCTGTCTAGCAGGGCGACTGACGTGATCCCTGGGGTGAATTTCCTTTCTCCCATCCAATCGTCAAGGTTCCTCTTGAAGAGGTCCAAAGAGGCACTCTGCTTGACATGTATGGGCAATCTATTCCAGAGTCTGGGGAGTCTCTGGGTCAGGAACCTATCCCTCCAGCATGTTTTGTTTATTGTGATGACAAGGTTTAGATCCCTGGAGCGTGTAGCTCTGAGGGATTGGGATTTCTTTAAGTGTAGCATGTCCAACAGCTCTGGGTTTGACATGGCCTTGTATGTTAAGCAGAGATCGCCTCTGAGTAGACAATATGCGACAGAGTATAGCTGGAGTTTTTAAGGCGGTCAGCGTAGGGCATCTGCTTTAGGCCTGTGATTCTTTTAGTGAGGTATTTCTGAGGCCTTTCCAGTTGTTGCAGATGTCTTGAGAGGTACATACCAAATGGGGCATTGTATTCTATAATGGGTCTAATGAGGGATGAGTACAGTGGGACAATGACCTCCTTTTTTCTGGATGAAAAGCCCTTCGTGATGAGGTGTGCCACATAGAAGGATTTCCTGACTGTTGTGGCGATGTGGTTATCGAAGGTGAGACCACTGTCCACCTGTGTCCCTAAGTCTCTTATCACACTTTCTGTGTTTAGTGTACTGCCACCTATATGGTAATTCATGGATACATGTTTTTTCCTAAAGGGGATAACAATACATTTCTTGGCATTGAGCTTGAGCCCATGGCTCTGGCACCAAGCATCTGTTTCTGTAAGGCCCTTTTGTAGAGTATACATACTCATTATTATGCGGTCAGTATAACCATGTTTACAATTTAATTCTCTAGTATAATCATCCATTCTGTGCTTTACTTTAATAGTCATTAATATCATAATACCCAAATTGTTAATGTTCACAAAAAAGTCCAATATGCTTTAAGTTGCACAGCTTAAGTCTAAATTAATTTACATAAACATTTTAAATGTCTGCAGCCTTGTGTACAACATGGCTGAAAAAAAATCAGCATTATATTCATCCTGTTAGTTCAAATCATCATATTCTAAAATGCAGTAATAAAGTTAGTCTTCTGTTCCAGCAGTAAAAGTACTCAGAATAATTACTATATTATATTCAATCATTTAATCTAGCTGTCAGAAATTATACATTTTTATAACACGCATATACTTTTGTGGTCTAGCAAGAGATAAACAGGAGCATAGTATTTCTGATATTCTTTTCAGAACAAATACTTTATTTTTAATTTTCATATTTTACTGCAACCGATTTGGTTGCCGAATTAAGTATTATAGAGACCATCTCCCTACTTAACATCACAACTACTGACCTTTCCTAGGTGAGGACAACTTTTTTGGCAAAAACGAGTAGCACAAAGGTTGGCACATCTGCTTAGAGAAGCCCTAAAGAGCTCATTGCAACACCAACTAAACAGAAGGGTACAAAATATATTGATCAAGTCATCATCAAGAAACATATTAGTTAAAACATTTAATGTAGTTACCTAACTGCTAATTTACTATTTACTCTCATCACTGAATACGGTGCTTCTAAAAATTTAAATGACTAATGAAATATATTGGACTCCACTACTAATGGAACATGGAAACTTCCTTGGATGGAAACATTCCGTTCTGATTCGTCTGCATTTAGGCTGTACACAGAGTAATATCCTTTATTTGGCCTTAACTTACAGGACTTAATCAGACTGACTCATAAAGCAACTGCTGCCAAGCAGAAGAGAGCTATAGTTACAGTGCTGCTTCCTTAACTATGCAAACATAAAGGTTCACAGAGTATAATAATTAAAAATGTGTTTATAAATCTCCAAACTGAAAAAGCTCTACATGCGAGTTTGCTGGATATTTTCGTTTCAATATCTTACCTGTTTCCACCTGCTTTTTAAGAGAAAAGAATCTTGAGCAACAGAAGGCGTTCTCGTCGTTCTGTGCATGACCCAGGGAAAGCTAGGAGGTTGTACAGTTATCTCCCGTGATGTAATTCTAAACTATACAACCTACTACCTCATCCTGGATACATGCAGTCAGGCAGTGAGTCACAAGTTTTAAACAGCTCTCACTATTGTAAAGTTAGTTCTTTTTATTACGGCTTTCATAATTAATTTTCTGACCAGTAGTTGATGATTAATACTTTTCTAGCAGGAAATAACAGCAGACAAACCAATATCAACATGATCATAATGTACAGAGTGCTTTTTTTGGATTTCTCTCTGTTTGTCTCTCTCTCTCTATCTCATTTGATCCCGTTACCAACATATTCAGGAAATTCTTCTATCTTGTCCAGTTAATTTCCAAGGGAATATCTTCAAGATTCATTAACTTATCACTGTACACTTCGCTTATCAGATCCATCTTCAAATACAATGCCCTTACTGATATGTACAAATCCAGGCTTACTGCCCAACTGAAAAGGCTTTAACAATTTTTAATCAAGAAACCAAAGGCCTTAAATCTTTAATTATCCTGCAAGATTAGCCCATTTCTCTTTATACTTAGCCTACCAGCTGCTCATGAGTTACCTGTGTCTAGCTTTTTGAGACATGAATGACCCATTCCTATTTGATCATATGTTTGTTTGCCAAACCAGTGACCCTTTAAGCACCTACACTAAGGACCTAAATCTACACCAACAAATGAACAAGTTTCACTGGAGGTATATATTCCTAACTCAAAGTATTCCCAACCTATGGAATACGTTACTACTACAGATCAAGCAAATACTACTTTGTTCTTCTTTAGAGTTCGCCTTGACAATTGGATGGGTGGATACAAATGTACAGCAAAGTTACATGCACCCCAGCTTGATTTGTGAGGCGAGATGAGGTGAGCACTATTAGTTGCTAGTGAAGGGTGGCAAAAATGTTTACTCATGTCTACATAAAGGTGTATATGGCTAGGCATCGTATGGGTTCTGTAATTGCTTGATTCACCTTGAAAAGGACAATCAAATGTTATACTGATGTAAACACAGAACAGGGACCTTTCCATTAGGAAATTACTCCTTTTGCAATCTAATTGCTAGGTTTAGATGATATTCTGTTTTACCCAAACAGCAGCACAGGAGGAGTTAAGCAACATTTTCTTGGTTGTTTTCTACTGCAAGCATGATGATGTCCCATTCTATAGTACTAAAAGATTATAAAAAAGATTTTATCAAGGCCATGTAAGCCCTCACTCGGCAATTACCACTTTCAAAAAGCAATCAACATGCTTCCTAGAAACCACATGTGGCAGACAGAAGTTTGGATTCATCTGAGATGTTGAAGCAAAGGAAGATCAAACCTATATGTAAAATACAAGGCCTGCTTGACTTATTTGAAATAAAGTCTCAACTTCCAAGCAAATATAAGGCAACAGCAACTTAACAAGAATGAAACAAGTTGGAGAGCTATATTATTATAACACTGCCCCAGTACATGATTATTTGTTACTGTTTTTAATTTTGCAATATTGACTATATACATGACCACATTATGAATAACTGCTATCCACTAAACTTAGCAAGCATAACAACTAGTGTATTGTAACATGTGTTCACTGCTTAAGTTAACAAATTCAGATCTGATCTTCTCTCAGTTCAATATAAGCAGATCTTGTATCCTTATTTTTTTTTATTTTTTTTTACAGGGTTCTGGTATGTATAAACAGGAGAGAGGTGGAATGCAAATTTTTCAGATACACTGAACGAAGTACAGTAAATCAGGTCAGTGCAAGGTATGCTTTTCTGTTTTTATTTTTTCCGGAGATTTCTTCTCATTATTTGACAAATTGGTAATACTAGAAGAATAACCTATTACTGTTAGGTAGAACATGTAAAAAAGTGACAACTGGTAAGTGTAGCAATGAAGTTTTACATCTGTTCCAGATATCCACTAAAACTGCAACTACAAAGAAATGTAAAGCAAATTTAAAAGAAAATTGGGAAAGCAATTTTAGTAAGGGGATGACTTTTATGCATCTAAAGTGCATATCGTCGAGTACCATGCTTTAAGGACATTCATACATTGATGCTTTGGGAGATACCGAGTTATACATCACCATTTACTAGTGTGCAGCGTAACTCAGTTGGACATCACTTTGACGATCTTCTTGTCAGTTAAGCCAACATAGCAGTTTATGCACATTTCAAGGAATTATAGACTGCAAAAATGAATGAGCAGTGTAGCACCAGGAAATAACCAGCAGATATTTTTATGAATGGAGTAGTGTATTTTAATGTGGTTGTACTGCTAGAGAATTACTAATATAAATGCAGACAAAGGCAATCTAATCTGTAAGACAGAAAGTCAGACAGTTGAACAGCAAGCAGGAAAAGGAGAATTTCTATCTACAAGGCCTGCTGGCAAACTTTGTTGCTTAGTCTGAATGAGGAGTTGATGGGATGGACAAGTGAAACCAGACTGCCGGTGGATTTTGCTGTATTTAGCTTGAACAATAACAGAAGAATGTGGAGCTGGGTTTCCTCGTATTTCCATTCTTTTGTACACTCAGGAAAGGATGCATTTTGCTATAGTAAGAAAAAGTTGGCTTAAGAGTAACTTCATCGCCATGTTGGTACTGAACGCAGATTACTTATTTATGTAACATTTCCTCAAGTTTGCTTTGAGGAAGAAAAAAAAAACTTAAGAAGGCAGGTGGTGAGGATGGTATCTAACTTCCCAAACAGAAATAAAGAACAGAAGGCAACATGTAGAAGGATTTTATCTTTAATGAACAGGAGCTACAACAATAGACTAGAACTGATCCCTGAGGACTGATGAAACCGACAGATTACCTAAAGAATGCAAGGCCTACTTTGAGCTCAAACTTCCTCTGCAATGCAGTTAGGGTACATCACTGAAAATCTAATCAAAGTGCTACAGCATATTTATGGACTTGTAAAACATGACTGCACTAAATACATCTTTACATCAATATCAACTGGTTTGTCCATAATACACAAGATATTGGTGGACTAGATTCTAAGATGATCAAAGATGAAAAAAGACAGACATAGTAAAAGTAATCAATATACTACATAGAAACCACATGTAGCATACAGGATTTTGGATTCAGTTGGCATAATGGTTAAGGTATTTGCTACCCATGCTCAAGTTTCAAGGTTTGATCTTGACCTCTGTTTGGAAACTCACCATTCCTCCCACCTCCAAAAAACATGTCGAGTGCTTCCATGTCAAACTCACCAATTAATGGAGGTGCAGGAAGCAACACAGACTCTATATGGTGCCCTGTAGGGGTACGAGTTGTATACACCAACTGTTTTGGGCATCTACTATGGTACATAATATCCTCAAGAAAGGAGAACACAGATCACAGACCAAGTGCTGTGGCAGGGCTAGCCACTTGACAATGTGAAATATGACTCTAGGTGATTTTGCCATGGTGACTAATGTCACCAAATGGGCATGGGTATTTTCCGGAGATAAGTGGGTTGAGGATCCAGCCTACTCCGACCTATGACAGGGACCCATGCTAATGGCAGGAGAGGTGTATATGTCCCTATTGGTCAGTGTGTGCCCACCATAAAGCCCATCAGCCCTGGGTCAATACGCTACCAGCTGGCTGGCACCCATTTGCCCAGCCTGGGTTACCTGGGATAGCTGTGCTGAGTGAAAGCTGAATATAAAACCAATCAACCTGACAAACATGAACTAAAAATTGCTACATTCAGTGCAGGTTCACTGATAGGATGCAACTTGGCAATGGATGACATGATGATATGGAGGAGGCTGGACATCCTATGTATCTAAGAGACAAGATGGAAGGGCAGTGCAACAAAGCCACTTGGCTTGGGATCAAGAGTCTACTGCTCAGGAGGAGGACAGGCTAGACATGGTGTGGGAATTATGGTGAAGGAGAGGTTTCAGAAGGCAGTGAGGGATGTGATCAGAATTAGTAACAGACTCATGGAAATCAGACTCCATTCTAATGATAAGATGGCACTCATAATCTCAGCCTATGCCGCACAATAGGGTCATGTTAGTGAGGAAAATATTACATTCATACAGCAGTTGCAGAACCTACTATTGGTGTTGATAATGTGCTACTTTAATGCACATACTGGGACAGATAGAATAGGATATGAGGACTGCCTGGGTCCACATAGGTGGGGCAACAAAAACAAAGGAGAAGAGGTCATTCGAGACTTCTGTCTGGCAAACGGCTTGATAGTAGCTAATACATGGTTCAGAAAGAGAGACAGTCACGAGATCACGTACAAGAGTGGCCAGCATGCAATTCAGGTAGACTTCCACCAAGTAAGGAAAAGGCACTGGGGTAGAATCAGTGATTGCAAAGTCATCCCCAGTGAAACAGTCAGCCCACAACATAAACCACTGGTTGCCGCAAGCAGTGGTCAGACAAGGCTCTAAGGTCAACAGAGACCAGAATGAAGACCTGGAATTTGACTGAAGAGAAAGTACAACAGTTCAGGGTGTTAATTTCAGCTTGACCACCCCAAGAAGAGGAAGAAATAGGTGGAGTTGAAGAAGAATGGCAGCGCCTCAAAGTAGTATGCGTGAGGACTACAAAAGAGATATATGGCTGAGCCAGGCATGGTAATAAGGTACATAAGGAAAGCTGGTGGTGGAATGCCGAAGTCCAGGAAGCCATCAAAAAAAGGAGTACAGAAAAAAGTGGGAAATAGAAAAGACTGACCAGGCTAAGAAGGAATACGGGTTGGCTAACAAAAAAGCTAAGAAAGAAGTTGCAACAGCAAAGAAGAGGGCATTGGAGGCAGTCTACCAGCTTCTGGAAAGTGACAGTAGTTGGCACAAAGAAACTATATCAAGCTGCATGGCAAAGAGAGAAAGATAAAGAAGACAGACACCCTTTTTAAGGGGTGCCAGAAATACCTGCTCACCAGTCCACAGCACATCAAAGACAGATAGAAGGGGTACTTCCAGCAGCTTCTGAATGAAGAAACCTAACAGAAGCTGTACTGCCCCAGACACAGCCTACGATGACAGAAGAAGAGAAGCCCACCTTAGAAGAAGTAAGAACAGTACTAAGGAAAATCAAGTCAGGGAAAGCAGCAGGCTCAGATGATGTCACAGCAGATATGATAAAGATGCTGGATGAGATGGGGGAGAAATGGCTCCTGAGGGTAATCATAGCAGTGTGGAGAGAAAGGCGTATCCCGGATGATCTGAGAATAAACATACATGCTTGTGTACAAGATCAAAGGGGACATCCACAACTGCGGTTAGTACAGAGGTATCAAACTCCTGTCACTTTGTATGAAAGTTCTGGAGAAGGTGATAGACAGATATGCAAAGTAGTAGAAAGTAAAATGGGAGATGAGCAGTTCACATTCAGATCAGGATGCAGCACAAATAACCCAATGTTTGCAGTGAGATAGATAGTTGAGAAGAAGCTAGAGATGAGGAAGGAGTCCAACTCGACATTCCTAGACTTGGAGAAAGGATATGACAATGTCCCAAGAAAGCTGATGTGGGCAGTACTGTGGTGGTTCAAAGTCCCAGAAACATTGGAAGAATTAGTGCAGACTGTGTACAAGGATCCAGTGACTCAATTATGAACATTGCTGGCCTCACAGAATGGTTCCCAGTGGGAGTAGAGTGGGTGCGCATCAGGGTTCAGCTCTGAAACCACTGCTGTTCATAGCGGAGATGGACAACATTAGGAAACAGGTCAGAGCCGACAGATCAACAAAGTTGCTGTATTCATATGATGTGGCATTACCGGCAGACTCTGAGCAAGAACTTGTGCAAAGCTTAGGCGAATGGAATGCAAACTGAAGGCACATGTGATGAAAGAAGTATAGACAAGACAGTGGTAATGGCTGCAAACTGGGGAAATCAGAATACACTGAGAATTTAGACAGAAGGGAAGACAGTGGAACAGGTTAATAGCTTCAACTATATGAGAGGGGTGGATGAGGTGAAAGAAAGTCTGAACGTAGAGGTCAAAGCTAGAATCAGAGGGCTGCAACTAACTGGTATAGAGTCTGAGGTGTCTATGACAGAAATAAGTGAAAGAAGCTGAAAAGTACAAGACAGTGGTGCAAGCAGTACTACTGTATAGTACAGAAAACCTGGACAGTAAAGGCAGAGCGGTGGAGGAAGCTAGAGGTAACAGATATGAAGCACCTTAGAAGGGTGGTATGATGCACACTGTGGAACAGGTGAAGAAATGAGGACATCTGAGCAGAAGTCAAAGCAGCTCCAATTGCAGAAAAGATTAAAGAGAACAGATTATAGTGGCTCGGACACATGTAGAAAAGCAAAAGGCAATCTGGAGCAGTAGATTTGGGACAGACAGGAAGAAGGTAAGAGGGACGAGGGCATTCAGCAAACAGGTGGATGGATTATGTGGCAGAAGATCTGTGACAGTCAGGCATGAGTATTGAAGAAGACAAGAGTGTGGCATTGAATGGAGAGAGATGACAGCAATTAACACAACAACCCAACCAAATGTAGGAAATGGGAAAAAAAGTAGGTTGATTATGATGATGATGATAAGTACATCAAACATTTACAAGTGGCTTTCTATCCTAATAGGAGTCTGCATTTCATTTTGACACCTACTACCAACTCGACCTGGATACTCTTGGTGCAACACAATACTATAACTACAGAGAGAAAGAAGAAAAGATAGATTTAGCATTCATTGGGCAATTATTTGTTGAATGGTATTATTTCATGGTCCGCAGATGAGGGACAGATGGAAAGGACAATAAATGAATCCCTATATCATTTGACTATCACACACCTACTGTCCTAGCAGCATGTAAAATTCTGACATTACTGGGCACTGGACTGCTATGAAACACCACTAACAGACTTATCCATGAAACAAACCCATATAAAACCAATCAATATTAATAATTACTGAATGGAAACCCAAAACAATAAAAGGACAACTTCTGCACCAATAGTTTGGTAATAAAAATAATGCCTATTAGATAAAACAAATATAATTATTTTACAAAGCCATTAGCAAGATCAAGTACGCTCCTTTCTTTGTTCGGCTTTATAGGATCCTTCCTGGCTGATACATAAATTCACTGATATTAAAACTGAAAGAGTTTTGTCAGCTCTTTAATATTGGGAATTGTATACTGTATATTGTGCCAAGTTGAAGATTCATCAGACCATCAGATCCCTACCACTGTTTTACCATGAAGTACACTGCTAAATACAGTTGCCCTGTAAACTCTGCTGATTGATATTATAATTAATAATGTTATATCATAACATTTACACCATAAACACATGTGCTTCTGATCTTCAGTTAAAGTACTATAACCTGGTAATGCATACACAGATTCTCCTGTAGTCGGAAAGAGTTCATTGTTTTAAATTGGCATGCCTGCTTTCTCTTTATTTTAAATTTACATGTCATATAACAGACTCATTTTGCTAGAATAACACATTTTTCAATTGTAAGCATTTTTCTTAGGATGTAAAGACTGAAACTCACATGAGTAACATTATCGATTGACTACAGTCCAGCACATTTTTCCAAAAGACCACAAATTTTACCAGGAAGAAATTAAAATATGAGAAAAGATTGGGGCAGTTGAGAGCAATGCCAACAGGACACACACACATATACACAAAATCATCAGTTTCAACGACTTGTATGTGTGTGTGTGTGTGTGTGTGTGTGTGTGTGTGTGTGTGTGTGTGTGTGTATATGTGTGTGTGCGTCTGTTTACGTGTGTGTTCAGTCAGTGTATTCTACTCATGTTAATGCCTAATGTCTTTGACTTGCCATCCAACTGAATCCTTTCTGCTTGTTAATTGCAAGTATATATTTACTTGGATTGTAAGCATATATTTATTTGGATTGTAAGCATATATTTATTTGGACCCCCTGGCTCTGGATGTGGCTAACATGGGACTGTAAGAATCATTTCACCTAGCTGATTATTAAATGTTTACATCTAAACAAATAAACTATGTGGACCAGATCTTATGGATAACAATCTGGGATGGCCTCTGTTACTTATAATAATCATGATTGCCTACTGCCAGTTACACCCCAGGTAAGATAACAAGTCACATTACCAATAACACTTCAAACTTAAGACATTGCTATAGTGCCCACCCTGTATACTGATGCTGTTCATGAAATAATTGAGATCAGTCAGTCTTCTCAGGAAAAGCAGCTTGGTGGTAAGCTCACAGCTACAGGCAAATCCAGGGCATCTGTTTCAGGACCAAAACTAGCGTCAAACAGCCTTATTAAAGAAAAAAAACATTTAACTTGGTATTGCTAGCAAAAGAAAGACACTTTTGGCTAAAAGAGAGGTTTTTTTCTTGTGTTAACATGATACTTATGAAATCACCTGGAGAGCTATAATGATGCAAATAGATTATACTACAAGCGAGATATTTTCTGAACCTGTTTTTGTCATGTTAGTCTTCATAGTCAAAAACATTGTAGGTTTACTAATTCTGATAGCATATGAACACTTCTTAAGATCAAAGTACCTGCCCCTTGTAAGAAAGCTTCATACTTTGAATGGGGTCACTGCAAAGCATAGTTTCCTGACACACCCAAGGTAATACAAACCTGAAAAAGATTATGTAAATGAGTAAAATACAGGAGGTGTAGCCAAGAAGATTTTGAAACTGCTGAAAATGTGCACTTTCAAACTATGTATTTTATTGAAACGTCTGTTCTATTACTCTCCATTTTGAAAAACTCACAAGCAGCAATAGAAAAGAAAGAAAATACATTAAAAATTATATTCAGAATTTTCTGTGCAAGTGAAAGTATTCCAGATCTGGGAAAGTGGCTCACATTGTCTTAATAACTCTTGTTTACTAATGTCATGAAATTAAGCCCCGGGATTCAATAATGCTCATACTAAGTGTACATTTTTTTGAATGAACAGACAACACAGACATAACTCACACCTTCTTCCTAATTTTATTCTTCCTACTGATACTCCTGCAGCTTTAAAGATTGGCAGGGATTCGGGAATGTTACCACAGAGTGTATTCTACATGTACACTTAGTGTAATCTTTCGGAGTGACTAGAAAGCCCAAAAAATGTGATAAGGATATTCTTGATTACATATCGTGTGCACTTAGTGTAGGCTTTATTGAATGTGGCCCAAGGTCTTTACATTTTAACATGTAAAATCTTCTTCTGACTAAAAGTTCAAAGTAGGCAACATTTCTTTTAATTGCATTTATACTAGATATACAGCCACAGGCTGTGATGGTCTCAGCTCAGCAGGTAACACATGAGCTACAATCTCCAAAAATAATTTTATACAGATTTGTTTTGCTCAGGAAGTACATTTTGTTATAACGTACGTTTTTACTTTTCTGCCAGCTTCCCCTAAGAATTTTTTGATAATGTAAGTGAAGTACTGTACTTAAGTTATACTGACAAATAAATTAATTCTATCTGTATCATGATAGAAAATAGACAATGTGTGAGATGAATTTTACTGGATCCAAAGATGGTAAGGTTTTGCATACCAAGATCCATATAAATGTAGTTCTGAGAGAATGATTTTCAGAGATCACTGGTTCTCTTCCAGAAAAGCTGTCAAATAACAATTTGGAAAAGTGTTTTGTTCTGTGGTATTATGCGTATTACTCTGCATGTGGTTGAGCCCGTCCATATGTTTCATCCTCAAAGTCTGCATCTGTGGCTCAGTCAAAGCTCAGAGGCAATGTTCCTTCAAAGAGATAACAGCATGACATCATCTCTTTGTTTAATGGTATGTTACATGGATGTTTATGACTTCATGGCTCTTAACAGAAAATGGCAGAAGGAACTTTCCCATGTCCTAAAAACCCAGGATGTCCTCATAAAACATCTCAGAGACCTACTAGAAATAACTGACCAAGACAAAAATAAATACATTTGTGTTAGATATGAAGTGAAAGGTTTTTTGTTTGTTTTTGTTTTATAAAACCTGTTTCACAAATACTAAGCAATGCTGGCAAAACTTTATTTGGTAACAAATAAGATCTATCTATCTATCTATCTATCTATCTATCTATCTATCTATCTATCTGTCTGTCTGTCTGTCTGTCTGTCTATCTATCTATCTAGCTACCTATCTATCTATAAATATGCATCCATTTATAGGATCACAGGGACACTGTCCCTTCGCCCAGCAACCAGAGTTTGTGAAGTATTGATGGTTGCTCTAACAGGGCTCAGGTTTTTGACAAAAAATATACTCTTACTCATTCACACATGTCACATGAGCCTACGGGTGATTTGTAACTCATTCACGCATGTCACATGAGCCTATGGGTGATTTGTAACTCATTCACGCATGTCACATGAGCCTATGGGTGATTTGTAACTCATTCACGCATGTCATAAGAGCCTATGGGTGATTTGTAACTCATTCACGCATGTCACATGAGCCTACGGGTGATTTGTAACTCATTCACGCATGTCACATGAGCCTATGGGTGATTTGTAACTCATTCACGCATGTCACATGAGCCTATGGGTGATTTGTAACTCATTCACACATGTCACATGAGCCTATGGGTGATTTGTAACTCATTCACACATGTCACATGAGCCTACGGGTGATTTGTAACTCATTCACACATGTCACATGAGCCTACGGGTGATTTGTAACTCATTCACGCATGTCACATGAGCCTATGGGTGATCTGTAACTCATTCACGCATGGCACATGAGCCTATGGGTGATTTGTAACTCATTCATGCATGTCATATGAGCCTACGGGTGATTTGTAACTCATTCACGCATGTCACATGAGCCTATGGGTGATCTGTAACTCATTCACACATGTCACATGAGCCTATGGGTGATCTGTAACTCATTCACGCATGGCACATGAGCCTACGGGTGATTTGTAGAACAACAATTTACCTATGACATGTCTTTAGGAGGTGATACAGAACTGGAGCACCCAGAGAAAGAAATGTTGACAGAGGGAAGACATATAGGCTCCACACAGAAGCCATGTCAGCTGAGAATTGAACTAGGGAACCTCTTGTGAGGCAACAAGGCTACTTACTGCACAAATGTGCCTCTCAGCTATTGTACACCTATAGTAAAACAAAGTTCTCAGGAATTTGGAGTTTACATGGTGTTCATTTAGAGTACTGAAAGCTGAACTCCAGTATGACTTCAGTGTGCTCTTTGGAAAAGTACTGCTACTCTGCTTTGTCTCTGTCCTTTATCTCTAAGGCTGGTCCAGCATCATCACAAAATTACCTTTCCCTTGGAAATGTTCTTCTTCTATACTTGTGTAAACAGGAATGCTTGAGAGAAAGAGAACATCATTTGCCTTGTGTAATGTTTTTATTGCTAGAGCACCGTGGATCACAATGAGTATCAACCAATGGGCTGCTGCACTGAACACAGGCATTTCAATCAAAGATTGAAACAAGTGCAGGAAATAAGGCTTTCCACTGAGCAGTGCCACCTGGGTCTTCATTAGTTTACCGTAGCTACATTACCACATTCATAGCAGTGAGCAGCCACATCCTATCCTGCCTAGCAGCAGGTGTAATGCAGGATGTAATCCAAGATGGGACAACGCACATACACCCCACATACCTAGGAGTAATATGGAACACTACAATTTTATATGCTGCACTTCTATCAGATGTGGAACAATTCCATTGGCCCAACAAAAATAAATGATGACAGACACAGGGTGGACAGCTACCCTTCATATAGAAGACACAAATGTCAGAATCTATTCTGAAGATGCAGTGCACTTGAGGCAGTAACTCTAACCACTTCATCACTGGACCACTGTTGACAGATTACATAAGTTATGTTTGCTGTGCAGTTTTAGGGGCGATGTTGCACTCCTGGAAATGTGGGGCTATACATTCTCTCTCTCACTTTGTGTACAAACGCACACACACACACACACACACACACACACACACACACACACACACACACACACACACACACACACACACACACAGACACTTTTCTTGTTTGTTACATTACGCAAACAGAAAAAATGCTTTCAGAAACATTTGTTAATTTGGGCATTGTCTAATAAATATTTTCATAAACAACTTAACAATGCATGCTTACCAATTCTATTGGCAACAGTTACACTGCATATTTAAAAAATGCGTGCCTCACTTTGTGAAATTATCAACTTGTTCAGGAGGAAGAAAGATACATGCAAAACGTACTGTTCCTGGAAGTGTTTAGCATTTTTGCGTAATAGTTCCTCTGCAGCACACATCTAATACTATAGAAGTAACTGTAGCACAGATGTATTTTGAAGCTGCATGTACTTAGACATTGTTCTGGTCATGCATTAAATACTCCAAGGTACTGTAGCACAAGTACTATGAAATATATTACTAAACTGAAAAGCATCTTGGATATTGTCATCAGCTCTATGAAACACCAAGTATGACAACATAACGAAAAGTCCCAAAAGTAGCATCTTTGCAAAATGGCTTCACCTTGTTAGTACAGGGTTTCTAAGCATCATAAAAATAAAGAAAATATTACATTACCATAACACTCCGTATTTCACAGTGTGCATAACCCTGGATATATTACATAAAAAGAGTTTAAAGAGGTTTCAAACAATAATTCTATGAATATTGATAAAAAATCATAAACAGGACTGTCTGTCTAAGATCACTGTAAAACAGGACAATATTTGTCTTTTAAAGCTGACTGGAAAAGCACTTACTTTGGTTTACCCCAGAGTAATGTTTCTTTAGTGACAATCTTTCTGTCAGAGTTATTTCCTTGCAGGATACGTAAATGAATAAAACATTAAACTCTAAACAATAAACCCAAAACTCTTCTACGTAGTCCAAAGATCTTCACATTTCATAAACCTGACTTGTAAGTCCAGCTTATTTGACTTACATCACCCGAGTACCTCATCAGTGGTACCCTACCCCCTGGTGTCAAAGGTGGGGTTAGCGGCCTGACCTAATATCACATCCCGTACAACAGACTGGCAATAAAATAAATGCAAAACTTCACAAACTCCTTCTTTTTCCTAAATGCAGCATTTTTTGAAATAACATTTCTGCATTCCGGATTAATGTCAGATGCTAGGTGATAAAAGAGGATAGAATATACAAAGTAACCATTTTAAAACCCAGCAAACTAAACTACAGAGAAACAGAGCATAAGGAAATATTAGAGTGGTAAATACTATATTCTGTATAAATAATTTTATTTAGTCATGGTGGCTTTTATTCATGCCATGCAAGAAGTACATTGTTACTACTTCAGTGCCGTCTTTTTTATCATTTGTTTACATTTTGTAATTTTACATTAAACTATATTAAAAGTAATATACCAATTTTCAATATAACTAATTATTCAAATTCATTCTCTTTTATTTCACCCTATAAATACTGTTTTTATTTTCCTAAAGGTAGCATGTGTGGAAGACAAAAGATGTGAACACGCACACACACACACACACACACACACACACACACACACACACACACACACACACACACACACACACACACACACACACACACACACCACATGCTCACACGTGCACACACACACACACACACACACACACACACACACACACACACACACACACACACAGATGCACACATACAAACATAAGGACAGCATCTATAATTGTAAGCAATTATCATTAACAGAATCCATGGAACTGATTAATCTTAACATAACTTTCCTTCAAGACTTCTGCTACTTTATTTGGGAGCATAGGTGAATTAGGTAAGTTTTATACAAAATAATAAATACAAGTGAATTTGAGAACAGCTTAATTCCTTACTAAACTATGTGAGTGATACATCTGTACTTTAGACAATATATGCACTTCATTTCACATCTGATAATACAATAGTCAAGTCAAGCAGAATACAGCAGTAACAGTAGATGGTCACATTGGTGAGTTACTGTCCTCTAGCGTGGAGCTTTAGTGATGTTATAAAACGTGATAATATTGTAACCCTGTTGTCTGTGTATGCTGTTAGCAGTGTTAAAGATGTGTGGTACAAGGCAAAGCTGAATACCTCACCATATAACCCACATTCTGCTTGTAAGGTAGACCTACGCTTTATACCTGCTGTTCCCAGATACTTAGTCCACATGCAACAAATTATAATTTAGTTAGAAATATTAAGTCAAACTGTTCACAAACTGCATTTTTAAAGTATATTTTACATATGAAACAGTGCCCATATTTTTTTGATGAGAGTTACAAAATGAAAGATACAGAAAGAGATCTAGTTATGAAAAACCTTCTGGCAATTGTCACTAAACAATTCCTGTCAGACATACATTGCAAAAACATTATCCACTTGGTTATCTTTGTGAATTTTTATTCTAGCAGTAAATTGTAATTCCTACATACTTATTGTTTAACTATATAATTCATATTCTTGTCTTAAAAGCCAACCTACAAGTCCTTGCTACTTGCATAGCTCTCAACCTTCCATGTACAAAATGAGGAACACTACTTCTCATAATGTGGAATTAACGTACAAAACGTGGAACACTTACTAACAGCTTACTAACAACTTCAGCTAGGAGGCTCACATGACGGTTAAAATGTGAAATTTTTACTTATGGAATAATTCTTTCAATGAATTAGTACAATTCATTTCTATTTACCATGGATATCCATTAAAAATTTGCTAACCCTGAATGTGTCCCAGAACCTTTCAATGTGGCACTTCGAGGAACATGAACTTCAAAAGACCCCAAGTGAGGAACATTCCTCATAATGAGGTACACTTGAGAGGTATGTCTGCTTGTTCCACTAGATGAAATCATGAGTCTCTTCTACTTGTTTCATTCAATGAAAATGATTATTAGTCTTATACTTGTTTCACTAGATGAAACGATTTACAGGCACGTCCTACTTTTTACATTTTTTTTTATTCTAAATATTGCATTATTTTTGTTTCATCCAATTGCTACAGATCAATGCAGAAGATGTCCATTCAATTCTTTTACTTTAAGACTATTTGCTGTGTTTTTGAAAGCAACTGTATGTCGGCAGACTGATTTGTTAAATGTTGACATAAAACATACACACATACCAAAATAATCAATCACTTTCACAGACACACACACACGCACACACATACACACACACACACAAACACACACACACTTATGGACTGTAAGTGTCACAGTTGCCAACATTTATCGTCCATAAACTTTGCGAAAATGTGTTCAACCATTACAGCTTTAATCAAGTATTATTATTGTTTTTAAAAGCATAGGCTTTTAGAACACTCTTTTTTTACCAAAATTACCAATTATTGTAACAATAGATACTGTAGTATAAAAAAATGACTGTTATAACATTTATGTGTTATTATTTTCTCTGTTTGTTAACTGAGTCTGTGAAGTATTCCTTTGAATACCCTTTTCATCCAGGACTCAGGCTAGAAGGGTGAGGATAATTTTAGGAGGGCAGATCAATCAAAATGATTTTGAGAGGTGAGAGAAAAAAACATTGGGAGGTAAGTGGAAACCAGAGCACCTGGGAAACCCCCAGAGGCACAGAGAAAACATGCAGACTCAAAACTGATAGTAAACTGAGATCAGGATGGAACCCTCAGCCTTGGAGTGGTGAGTCATATATCTTAATAAACAGAGACAGTATGTTGAGAATAAATGGGCAGGAAGGAAATCCCCACAAATTGGTTGTTCATTAACATGAAATTAGTCACAGGTTTATCCAAAATATATGGCTTAGTACATTGTTTGCAATGACAGACTTACTTATTACCAATACCACATTTAAAGTAAAATATTTATTTTTATTACAACTCCTAGAATGCATTACTGAATACATATATGTATGCAGAAATACATTAACACACACACTAGTTATAATAAGAGCAAATGCTGAGATAAATGACTCGCTTAGTATGCTCATGGTAGACCTTTACAAACTCATGCATCAATTTTAAATCTAACAATATGAAAGTTATGAAAACATACATCATAACTCTTGTAATGTCTCCACCTGCAGTGCTTGGTCATATCAAATAAAAAATTTGTGGAAAGAGTAAAAAATAAATAAGTAAATAAGTTGAAAGTGCTATATCTAAATGGACGGAATGGGGATGTGCAAGGCCAAAAGACAGACATACACACACAAAAGCAGATTTTATATATATATATATATATATATATATATATATATATATATATATATATATATATCACTCTCTCTCTCTCTCATACACACACACACACACACACACACACACACACACACACACACACACACTCACACACACACACACACACACACACACACACACACACACACACACACACACACACACACACACACACACACACACACATTTACATACATGGGAACATTTCAAACTGCCAAATTGTTAATTTCAAATGCCTTTCATCAAATTGTAATGGCCAGAAATCCCTTTGGGTCATTTGTTGAGGCTGAACTCTTCCCAACTGTTATACTATTTTGCAGCTAGGATGTGTAAGTTGGGGGAGCATTTATCCCCTGAAAATAAGCTGCATTTTCTAATCTTGAAAAATGTTTTTTAGCATTTTAGCTTTTTACCTA